>NC_141724.1:1565000-1955000 GCF_971803275.1 Cyanistes caeruleus
CAGCAATCCCGGGCTGTTTACGAGCAGCAGCCGCCTGCTGCTTCCCGAGCTGCGATCCCGGCAGGAAGAGCTGCAGCTCCTGAGCCACCCTCTGCTGTCCGTCCCCGGATGGCTGGACAGGGCCACCAGCTGTCCCCAGAGACACCAGGGACACGCCAGGGCGCGGGGATGCTCCCCAGGAGAGGTGGGTGCAGCGCCCTGAGCCTCAGCATCCACCAAAGGCATTTTGGAAAAGCAGATTTGGAGAGGCTGGATGGACGGGGATGAGGCTCGGGCGGGAATTTCCTCTCCAGGGCCACCCCGGGGATTTTGGCCCCTGGGGACAGCACCTGCCACGTCCCGGGTATGAAAATCCCACCTCTGCAGCTCCCACAACAGCAAAAATCACCTTCCAGCAGCCCAAACATTGCTGGGGACGGAGCAGAGAACCTCCAGCACGGTCTGGAGCTCCTGCCAGCGCAGAGAGAGATTTGGGGGAGATGGAGGAGAAATTGGGAGCCTCTCCTTGGGTGTTTTGAATTCACAATCATCAAATTGGCCCCAAAAAGGAATTTTTTTCTTCATTTTTGTTTTGTTTAAAGCGAAGAAGGGACGGAGCCAAATCCCCCACGCCTTTCCCAGCCTCAGTTCCTGCCCCATCCACGCAAGGAAAGGCGCAGCCTCCACTCGCCCGCTCTGTGACCCCAACCCCACACCGAGCTTTGGGGGGACCCCAAAACGGGGGTTCAGCCTCTCCAACACCTCCCTGCTGCACCGAGCTTTTGGGGGGACCCCAAAATTGGAGGGTTCAGCCTCTCCAACACCTTCCTGTTGCACTGAGGATTTGGGGGATCCCAAAACGGGGGGTTCAGCCCTTGGAACACTTCCTTGCCCCACCGAGCTTTTGGGGGATCCCAAACTGGGGGGTTCAGCCCTTCCATCACCTCCCTGCCCCACCGAGCTTTTGGGGGGACCCCAAAACTGGGGGGTTCAGCCCCTCCATCACCCCCCTGCCTCTCACCGCGCCCCAGCAGCGGGACACGGAGCATCCCCCCCTCCTCTGCTCCAGCAACCCGAGCCTGAACCCAAGGTCCCGCTTATCTGGAGCACAAGCATGTCTGCTGATAAGGCCGGGAGTGAGATAAGGCCGCGGCAGCCTCGGCGCTATCAGCAAGCCTTCCTCCAGCCCTGCGCCCCAAGGCTGAGGGGTTCAGCACCCCCAAATCATCTCCCCCATCAACCTCTGGCTTTGAAACTTCCATCCCGTTCCCCTCCGCTCGTTGTTTCCTGATCGGGCAAAGCGTTGATTCGGGGGAAAAGGGGGGAAAAATTAAATTAAAGAGAATAAAAAGAAAACAAAAGCCGAGCGAAGCAGCCCGAGCGAATAACAAATAAATCACAAAGCAGAGCAAATAATGTGTCAGGGTTCCCCTGAGAGCAGCGCGGGGGGCACGCCCAGCCCGGCCGCGTTAGGTGAGCCGCAAAAACTGGAATTGCAAATCATCGCTGCTCAGCCGAGCTGAAAGGAGAGCCGGGGAAAACAAACCCGCGGCAGCGAGCGGGGGGCACGCGGACCTCACCTGGGGCTGGCACAACCTGAGCCTTCCTCCTCCTCCTCCTCCCCCTCCTCCTCCTCCTCCTCCTCCTCCTCCCCCTGAGCATCCCCCGAGGGCTCCCCGGGGAAGAGGAGGGGAACCCGGCCCGGGGAGGGGGGATCGGACCCAGGGGTCACCCCAAAAGCTGCGCCAAGCCCCGCTGACCGCCCCCTTCCCTCTGGGGCGGGCTGGCACCTTGGGTGGCGTTCCCGGGATGTCCCCCCGGGACCCCCCGCGCGTGGGGACCCCCGGCGGAGCCAGCCTGGGGGTGCTGCAGGAGGATTCAAGGGGAGGAAAGGCCAGGCCGCCCCCTCGGGTGGCGTTTGCCTGCCAGCGCCAGCGGCCGCGGCTCCGCTCGGGCGGGAGCGGGGGTGGCAGCAGGGGACAGGAGTGGGGACCCGCTGGTGACATCGCTGGGCTGGCAGGGGGTGGCTTTTGCTCTGGGGCAGGGCGGGAGCGGGGCAGGGGGACAGGGGAAAGGGGACGGTGCCACAGGGGTGACACTGGCAGAGGGGTGACACTGCCACACCGGGGTCACACTGCCACAGTGGGGTGACAATGCCACAGTGGGGTGACACTGCCACACCGGGGTCACACTGCCACAGCGGGGTGGCACTGGCAGAGCGGGGTGACACTGCCACAGCGGGGTGACAATGCCACAGCGGGGTGACACTGCCACAGAGGGGTGACACTGGCAGAGGGGTGACACAGGCAGAGGGGTGTGACACTGCCAGGGGGTGACACTGCCACACCGGGGTCACACTGCCACACTGGGGTCACACTGCCACACTGGGGTGACAATGCCACAGCGGGGTGACACTGCCACAGAGGGGTGGCACTGGCAGAGGGGTGGCACTGGCAGAGTGGGGTGACACTGCCACAGCGGGGTGACACTGGTAGAGTGGGGTGACACTGCTAGAGGGGTCACACTGCCACAGTGGGGTGACACTGCCACAGTGGGGTGACACTGCCAAGGGTGTGACACTGCCAGAGTGGTGACACCGCCACAGCGGGGTGGCACCGCCAGACGGGTGGCACCGCCACAGGGGACAAGCGAGGCCGAGGATGTCCCCAGAGCGCCCCGAAGGACGCGGGCGGTGCCAGCGCCCAGAGCAGCCGGGGCGCGCTGCCAGGCTGGCACACGCCACCGCCGGTGTCCCCAGTGCCACCACACCGCCCCTGTCTCCTGATATCCCCAAATCTCCTCGGGAGAGGCGCCAGGAGCCAGCGCAGCCCCCGCGACACCCGCGGGTGCCACCCCGGGGGCCCGGCCCGGGGCAGGGGAAGCGCTTTGGAGCGCGGGCCCGCCGCAGGACTGTTGCCTCATTAAAGAGCAATTACGGCTAATTACGTGATGGCAACACTCGAACGCCATCGGGAAATGGGGCGGCTGGCTGCCGGCGGGTGCGCGCGTGCACGGGAGCACGCATCCCACCCCCTTTCCCCCCCCAAAAAAAAACCACCCAACAAAAGCTCGGGAGCTCTCTGGAGCAGGGACACGGCACGAGCCTCTGATTCCCGCTGGGCGGGCTCCGTGCCTCAGTTTCCCCGGTGAGGGGTGCGTGTCCTGCTCTCAGCCTCGCCCCTGAGGCATCCGGAAACCCCGGGGCGCCCCTCCCCGCACCCCAAAATCACCCGCGGTGCCTCTGCCTCGGTGGGCAGCCCCCCAATCCCGCAGATCCCATCCTTGTCCAGCAGGGATGATCCCATGGGAATGGGGTTTGTGCTGTCCCTGCTGGGCCGGCCGCCAGCGGGGTTTGGTGGCACATGGGACAGGGTGGCACTGCCACTGCAGCCCCGCTGGCGGCCACCCCCTGCTCCTGGAGGCTGCAGAAGGCAGGAGAACTTCAGCCCATAAATCACATTCCTGCTCCTCTGGGGTGTGCCTGGAGCCGGAGGCCACCGAGGACACTGGGAAAGGGGACAGCCCGCCAGGAGCGGTCCCTCCAAACCCTCCCGGACCTCCAAAATCCTCCTGGGGATCCCTCTAAACCCTCTGGGGGGTCTCTCCAAACCCTCCCAGACCTCCAAAATCCTCCTGGGGATCTCTCCAAACCCTCCCAGACCTCCAAAACACTCCTGGGGGTCCCTCATGACCCTCCTGGGGTCCCTGCAGCCCCCCCGGTGCCCAGCCCGGGCTGTGGGGTCAGAGCCAGTGGGGTGGAATTTTCCAGCCGCTCCCCCCAGGCTGGGATGCTGTGCCAAGGCTCTGCCATGGGCGCAGCCCCTCCCCATCCTCACCTGTCCCATCCTCACCTGTCCCCCAGGTGTGGGGCAGCTCCGGGAAGCGCTGCCGAGCTCGGGGCTCGTCCCCGCGGGACCGGCCCGGCAGGGCTGGGAGGCGCCCGGGGCGGCCGGACCGGTCCCGGCTGTTCCACCGGAGCCCGACCCACGGCTCGGCATCTCCAGAGCTCCGGGACAGCCCCACGGAGCCACCCCTGCCCTCGGAGGCTGCTCGGTGCTGGCTGTCCCCAGCCCTGTCCCCATGGGTCACCGGCACCTCATCCCTCAGCTCAGCGCCCACCACGAGCGCTCCTGGAACTCCAAAATCTTGCTGGGGGTCTCTCCAAATCCTCCCAGACCTCCAAAACCCTTCTGGGGGTCTCTCCAAACCCTCCCAGACCTCCAAAACCCTTCTGGGGGTCTCTCCAAACCCTCCCAGACCTCCAAAACCATCCTGGGGGTCTCTCCAAACCCTCCTGGAACTCCAAAACCATCCTGGGGGTCTCTCCAAACCCTCCTGGAACTTCAAAATCCTGCTGGGGGTCTCTCCAAATCCTCCCAGACCTCTAAAACCATCCTGGGGGTCTCTCCAAACCCTCCTGGACCCCCAAATCCCTCTCAGGGCTGCTCCCGCCCCGGCTGCGCGTGGAGAGGGATCTCCCGCCCTGTCCCAGGGAATTCCAGCAGCCGCATCCCTGGGGTTTTTTTCCACCTGGATGCGACATCCAGGCCTCGGTGTGGCCGAGCTGCCGGAGCGCTCTGGAGAGCTCTGGGAAGGGGAAAACGGCGGCTCCGCGTTCCCGGAGCTGCAGCAGCAGCGGGAGAGGAACGGCAGCAGCGGGAATCCGGGAAGCGGCCGGAGGATGCAGGAAGCGGCCGGAGGATGCGGGAAGCGGCGGGAGGATGCGGGAAGCGGCCGGAGGATGCGGGAAGCGGCGGGAGGATGCGGGAAGCGGCCGGAGGATGCGGGAAGCGGCGGGAGGATGCGGGAAGCGGCAGCGGGAGGATGCGGGAAGCGGCCGGAGGATGCGGGAAGCGGCCGGAGGATGCGGGATGTTCGCTCCGGCACCGCCAGGACAAGCCCCGGGTCCCCCCAGGAGCGGGGACAGGCCGGGATGGTCCATAGGATGCGGGTCCTGTCCCCGCTCCGGGAACAAAGGGATGCTCCGAGAGGCTCCGGAGGGATTTGGGAGCAGCTGCGCGGCCACGGCGGGGCGGGAGCTGCGCCGGGATTGTGACAAATCCCAGAGTCTGGAGAGGCCGGGGAGATGGGCTGGGGGGGAAACGGCGTGGGGGGATCGCGGAGACGGCGCGGGGATGATGGATACGGCACGGGAATGATGGAAACAGAGTGGGGAAATCATGGACACGGCCCGGGAATTATGGACATGGCACGGGAATGGTGGATACGGCACGGGGGGATCATGGGCACGGCGTGGGGGTTCTGGATACTGCACGGGGATTATGGAAACAGCGTGGGGAAATCATGGACACGGCCCGGGGATCATGGACAAGTCGTTGGGGTTCTGGACACGGCCCAGGATCACGGAGACGGCACGGGAATGATGGATACAGCACGGGAATGATGGATACGGCATGGAAATTGTGGATACGGCACGGGGGGATCATGGACACTGCGTGGAAGGATCAGGGACACGGCCCGGGAATGATGGAAACAGCCCGGGAATGATGGATGCAGCCCGGGAATGATGCAAACAGCCCGGGAATGATGGATGCAGCACGGGAATGATGGAAACAGCCCGGGAATGATGGAAACAGCCCGGGAATGATGGATGCAGCACGGGAATGATGGAAACAGCCCGGGAATGATGGATGCAGCACGGGAATTACGGGAGCCGCGTGGGGGGATCACGGACACGGCCCATCCCCGGCCCGCGGGGTGTTCGGAGCGCGGCGTCTGTCGCCGGCCTGACAAACACATACAAAAGGCGTCTCATTATCCCCTAATTAGTGCTTTGCCAGCTCCTGCAATTAACACCCGTGCAGGCGGCTGATGTTGAGGTAAACAGAGGGTTTGAAGCGCCCCGGAGAGCCGGGGGGTCCTGGCGGGGTGTTCGGACCACCCGTGGGCCGAGTCCAGAGGGTCCCGCTGAGCTCCAGAGCCCCCCGGGAGAGCCGGGCAGGGAGCAGGGACACCTCCCGCTATCCCAGGCTGCTCCAAACGCCGTGATCCCGGACCTGGACACTTCCAGGGATGGGACAGCCGCTGCTTCTCTGGGAAAATCATACCAGGGCGTCCCCACCTTCACAGGGAAGAATTCCTTCCCAAAATCCCATCCCTCTGGCAGTGGGAAGCCATTCCCTGTGTCGTGTCCCTGCATCCCTTGTTCCACGTCCATCTCCAGCTCTCCTGGAGCCTCTTCAGGCCTCTCTGAGCTCTCCCTGGAGTTTTCTCTCTCCTGGCCTGGTTCCAAGCAGAGATGCTCCAACCCTTGGAGCACCTCCGTGACCTCTGGACTCGCTCCAGCAGCTCCGCTTTCTCCCAAAACGAGCCCATGAGTCAGGAGCAGCCAGGATTGGGCTCGGGGCTGTGGCTCCTGCCCCGGAGGAGGCCGAGCCTCCCGTCCTCCTGCACAGCCGGCTGCTCATTCCCTGGAAACATCAAAGGAGGCACCCAGGTCTTAAATGGCCTTTCTCCGGCTGACCCAGAAACGCGGATCAAGAGCTGCCTCATCCCTTAATTGAGAAGTTGGTGACTTTGAGTCTTTATTAAAGAGCTTTAGTGAATTCGCAGATTAAGGGCACAACCGGCCGCTGCCTCCATCCAGCCTCATTCCCTGCCACCATCCAGCCCGATCCCGGCACGCCGGAGCCACCTCGCCCCGCAGCCGCTGCTCCGGAGCCTTCTCCCTGCTCCAGCCTGGAGCTCTGGAGCTCTGGAGCTCTGGACAGGCCCTAGGAGGGTTCCCTGTGCTGCTGCGCTGAGGAGAAATCGAAATCAAACCCAATCCGAGCTGAAAATCAGCGCTGCCCGCACAGAACAACCCAATCCCGGGGGATTTTCCAGTTTGGGATGGTGGAAGGAGGAGGCAGGGCTGGAAGGGGGGGCTCCACACGTGCCCCCTCCCTCCTTCCCTCCCTCCCTCCGCCTGCAGGTTTCCATCTGCCCGTGCCCCGTGCTCCTCAGCGCTGCCAGGAAAAACAGGGATGTTTTGGATCATCGCCTGCCCGCGGGCTGTGGGAAGGGGCTGCCGGCGGGGCAGGACTTCCCTGGGTGGGCGTAGAGCTGCGAGCTCCGGGGAGGAAGGAGGCTGGAGAGGAGGCAGCGCGTTCCTCAAGGCGCTGTTCCTGCCTGCTGCTGCGGATTCGCGTGTTTTCCAGGGAAAACAGGGCTGGGAGATGCTACTACCGAATCCTGGGAGAGGCAGAGAGAGCAGGAGCTGCTCCCGCTTCCAGCCGAGCTCTGGGAGGAATCCCAGCCCGGCTGATTCCCGGGGGGGCACGGATGGAGCAGAAAATCACCCCTGGCCCTGCCTGCCTGGCTCAGGAGGCCTGGGGGGGATTAAAAACCCCTCGCTGGCCCAGCTGGGGTGGGTTTTGTGCCCGAGGCCGGGGCTGGCAGTGGCCCCACGACACTCGCACACACGCGTGGACACACTGGCGCACTCACCCGCGTCACGGTGACACACGGCCGGGGCCACACTGCTGTCCCTTGTCCCTTCCCCAGCGGTCCCCTCGTGGCGTCCCTGGCACCGCGGCCTCACCCAGGAGGTGCCAGCCGTGTCCTTCACCCTCCTCTGCCTCATCCCCGCCAGCCCGGCGGCTGCTCCCGCCTGTTTCTATGGGAACTCGGCAGGAAAACGCGGTTGGCAGCGCCAGCCCGCTGGATGTCACCCTGTCACCCTGTCACCTGCCTCTGCGCACCTGGGGCCCCTCGCCACAACCCTGGGGGATGTCCCTGGCAGCCAGCAGGGCACCGGTGGCCCGGAGCAGCACGATGGGTCCCCATGGTGATTTGGGGGCCCCCCCGAAAACACCGGCTGTCCATAAAGGCCGGGTTTTGTGCTTCCCGTGGGATTTTTATTGCAGGGATTTTAATTCCTCAGCCATCCCCTCTCTGGGAGCCCTAATCCCGGCTCTGCGTCCCCAAGGGGGTGGCTCGAGGTGGGCGCCAGGTGTCCCCGGGCCGCGGCTCTGCCAGGCCGAGGAGGGATGGAGCTGCCTTGGGAAGCGTTTCCCGGCCAAGGGAAGGGGACAAGAGGGACGGCTGCGGGTCCGAGAGGGACAGGAGCTTCAGAGCCGGACAGGAGCTCTCCTTTCCCGTGAGGAAACACCAGCGGGGCCCAGGGGAAGGATCTGGAGCAGCCACACGCGCACACCGAGCCCGGTGTGGGCAGGGCTGAGCATCCCGGGACGAGCTCAGCGCCGGGGATGCAGAGTCGGATTCACGGTGGGGTTCATGGAGGGATCACAGTGGGATCACAGTGGGATCACAGTGGGATCACAGTGGGATTCATGGAGGGATCACAGTGGGATCACAGTGGGATTCACGGCGGGATCACAGTGGGATTCACAGTGGGATTCATGGAGGGATCACAGTGGGATCACAGTGGGATCACAGTGGGATCACAGTGGGATTCACAGTGGGATTCATGGAGGGATCACAGTGGGATCACGGCGGGATCACAGTGGGATTCACAGTGGGATTCATGGAGGGATCACAGTGGGATCACAGTGGGATTCACGGCGGGATTCATGGAGGGATTCACGGTGGGATTCATGGAGGGATCACGGTGGGATCACGGTGGGATTCATGGGGGGATCACGGTGGGATTCATGGAGGGATCACAGTGGGATCACAGTGGGATCACAGTGGGATTCATGGAGGGATCACAGTGGGATCACAGTGGGATTCACGGCGGGATTCATGGAGGGATCACGGTGGGATCACAGTGGGATTCATGGGGGGATCACGGTGGGATTCATGGAGGGATCACAGTGGGATTCATGGAGGGATCACAGTGGGATTCATGGAGGGATCACAGTGGGATTCATGGAGGGATCACAGTGGGATTCATGGAGGGATCACGGTGGGATCACAGTGGGATTCATGGGGGGATCACGGTGGGATTCATGGAGGGATCACAGTGGGATTCACGGATAGATTCATGGAGAGATTCATGGAGGGATTCACAAAGGGATCACAGTGGGATCACGGTGGGGTTCATGGGGGGATTCATGGGGGGATCACGGCGAGATTCATGGTGGGATTCATGGGGGGATTCATGGAGTGATCACAGTGGAATTCATGGAGGGATCACGGCGGGATCACGGCGGGACTCATGGGGGGATCACAGTGGCATCATGGAGGGATTCATGGAGGGATTCATGGGGGGATTCATGGAGGGATCACAGTGGGATCACGGCGGGATTCATGGGGGGATTCATGGAGGGATCACAGTGGGATCATGGTGGGATTCATGGGGGGGATTCATGGGGGGATTCACGGAGGGATCATGGTGGGATTCATGGGGGGGATTCATGGGGGGATTCATGGAGGGATCACAGTGGGATCATGGTGGGATTCATGGGGGGGATTCATGGGGGGATCACGGAGGGATCATGGTGGGATTCATGGGGGGGATTCATGGGGGGATTCATGGAGGGATCACAGTGGGATCATGGTGGGATTCATGGGGGGGATTCATGGGGGGATCACGGAGGGATCATGGTGGGATTCATGGGGGGGATTCATGGGGGGATTCATGGAGGGATCACAGTGGGATCATGGTGGGATTCATGGGGGGGATTCATGGGGGGATTCATGGTGGGATCATGGTGGGATTCATGGGGGGGATTCATGGGGGGATTCACGGAGGGATCACAGCAGGATCACGGCGGGATCCACGGAGGGATCACAGCAGGATCGCGGCGGGCTGCAGGCTCTCCTGCAGACGCGCAGGAGTGGGAGCAAGCAGCGGGGTGCTGCCGATCCCCGGCTGCAGAGCCGCACGCAGCGCCGCAGCCAGCCTGGAGGGATGAATCCTGCAGCAAACGCCAGCCCCGGCTCGCTCCGTTCCCGGCGCTCCCCGCACCCCGCCGTGGCCACCGGCGCCCTCCCGCTGCCCTCCCCGCGGCGGGGATTAACGGAGCGGCTCCCGCGGCCATCTGGAGCGGGGGGCCGGCCCCCCTGCAGCCGAGGGACCGCGGCCGTGTCACCGGGGGGCGGCAGGGCCGGGTGGCGCGGAGCCCTCGGGGGCGGCCAAGAGCCCGCACGGAGGTGACGGAGGGACCGGACCCCCCCGGCCCGCGGTCAGCCGTGGGGTCCCCGGCGAGCCCCGAGGGGCGGCCGGTCCGGCCCCTTCCGCTGGGGTTTAATAGACTCGTGGCGTATTAACATCCCCATCATGTGATGAATCCGAGGCTGTTTCCCTCCGAGCTGCGAGCGGCTCAACAAAGCTGCGATTGAGGGCTCGGGGCAGCGGCGGCTGCGGCTCGAGCGTCTCCGGCACCGCCAGACTCCCCCCGGTGCAGGGGGGGCCCGGAGCGGCGGCGCTGCCCTTCCTCCCGGCCCAGGAGGAGGAGGAGGAGGGGGAGGAGGAGGAGGATGGCTCTCCGCTGGCAGCAGGCAGCGAAAGGAGCCGCGGAGCCAAGGGAAGGTCTCGGCTTCCCTGGGAAGCGCCAGACGACATCTCCCAGCCCCATCCATCACAGCCCGGCCCCAGCGCAGCGCGGGGGCCAGCGCGGCTCGCGGCGCTGGGGGTCCGGCCCTTCCGAGCCCCCCCTTTCACCAGGATGGGCTTTGGGGGGGCTGAGCCAGCGATTAACGGGGCTCCCCCAAAGCCTGGGCGCTGCTCTGCCCCGGAGAGCCGGGGCCAAGCCCGGGAGGTCCAAACCCAGGGGGTCCCGGCCCGCAGCGTTTGGGGTTTTGGGGACACAAAGCAGCCCACCGCCCGTAAACACACGGCGGGGACAGCTCGGGGGGGCTCACTCGTCACCCCGAGTTCGGCACGGGGGGCAGGGGCTGCAGGGGCAGCCCCCCGGGCAGCCGGGGGGTGCCGACCCCCACAGCGCGCCCTGCTCTGCCCATGGGGCCGGAGCGCAGCCCCCCCTCTTCCCTAAAAGAGCCCCCCCAGCACCATGAGGGGATGCGCTGCCGCTCCGCGCCCCCCGCTCAGCGCCCGCGAGGAGGAGGAGGAGGAAGAGCGGAGGAGGAGGAGGAGGAGGAGGAGGAGGAAGGGAGCCGCGCCGGAGGCACTCACCGTGCGGGGCGGGCAGCGGCCGGTCCCCCCCCGCTGCCTACGGGCGCAGCATCTTCCCGGCCATCCCCAGCCCGAGCCCGAGCCCGAGCCGGAGCGGGAGCCGCAGCCGGAGCTGGGCATGCTCGGGGGCCACCGAGCGGCACGTGACGCCGGGCTGGCACCGAGCGGGGCGGGGGGGCCGCGCCGCCCCCACCGCCCCCCACCTCCGCAGCCCCCGGGGGGACCGCCCCGACCCCCTCTGTGCCGCGGCGAGGGGACCCGAGAGCCTGCGAGGGGGCTGGAGAGCGCTGCCCACCCCGCACACACCCCCTGCATCCCGCGGGGAGCAGCCCGGATCGCGCTGCTCCCGCATCCCAGAGCCCGGGGACAGCCTGGATCCGCATCCCAGAGCCCGGGGACAGCCTGGATCCGCATCCCAGAGCTCGGGGACAGCCTGGATCCGCATCCCAGAGCTCGGGGACAGCCTGGATCCGCATCCCAGAGCCCGGGGACAGCCTGGATCCGCATCCTAGAACCCGGATCCGCATCCCAGAGCTCGGGGACAGCCTGGATCCGCATCCCAGAGCACGGGAACAGCCTGGACTCGCATCCAGGAGCTTGGGGACAGCCTGGATTCGCATCCCAGCAGCAGGGACCTGCTTCCCTGCAGGAACCGCACTTCCCTGCGCATCCCCGTGTCGGGGGACAGAGGGGATCCTGCTCCCTTTCCTGCATCCCAGCCTCGGACAATGCTCCCCGGGCATGCCAGCGCTGGGACGGCGGACGGAGAGTTCCCTGCATCCCCGCTGGATGCCAGGACATCCCTCCGCATCCCTGGGACCGCGCATCCCGCGGATCCTGCTCCGGGCGGGTGTGGAACCCTGGGGAGCGGGGCGGGATCTGCACCCCGGCACTGCAGGACAGCTCAGCTGCTGCCCGGGGTGGCTCAGGAGGGGCTGGCAGGAGCCTGCTCAGGTCCCCGGCCCGGCCCGAGCTGGGCACGGAGGCACTGCAGGCTGCAGCCACGGCACCGTGCCCCGATCACTGCCCTCACTGTGCCTGTCCCAGCTGCCAGGCCCCCGCTGGCACCTGCCCGCACCCAGCTCGGGCTCAGACCCTGCAGGGACCTTCCCTCCTGGGCCTGGGGACAGCCACGGGCGCTCCGGGAAGGAAAAACCAGCCCTTGATCCTATAATCCCCCCCATTAGCCACGGGGCATTAGGGGCAGGGCAGCGGGGTGGCTTTCACTGGGTCCCCACCCTCCCTCCCTGCCAGCCCACAGCAGGACCCAAAACTGCGCTTGTCCCCTCCCCAAAGCCACTGTCCCCTTGCTCTGCAGGCAAGCTCCACATCCCACTGCCCCCCTGCTTCCCGTGAGACCCCCCAAAAGGGTCCAGAAAGCCCAGCAGAACCCGGGGAGCTCTTGGGGGAGCCCCCCAGCCGAACCAGACAGGCCGAGCACCCCAATTTGGTCCCCAGTCATTCCCTGTTCCCTTAACGGCGCAGCAGCAGCTGCTGGAGCAGCCCCCATCCCAAAGCCAGGGACACAGCGGGGCCTTTCCTCCTGCAGGCAGAGCTGGGGGCAGGATTGGGATGAAAAATCCCACGGGAGCAGCGCGAGAAGGCACTGGGTGCTGCCCGGCATCCCTCGGAGCTTCCCTTCTCCACAGCCGGGCCCGGTGCCACCCCCGGAGGACAACGGCCACCACTCGGTCCCCTGGGCCCCGGCTGGGGCTGGACCCTTCCCCAGCCCTGGCCTGGTGGTCACCACCTTCCAAACGCATTCCCTGTTCCGCTGTGACATTCCAGTGGAGCTCAGGGAAGGTGGTCCCTGACCCCGAGGTCACAGTTCCAGCTCCACCTGGAGGCTCCTGGAGCAGCCCCGGCCCTTTCCCTGCTCCGCTGTGACATCCCCGGGTCCTGGGGTACACATGGAAGGTGCTCCCCGACTCCAAGGACACAGCCCCGGCCCATTCCCCGGCATTCCCAGTCCTGGGACACGCAGAAAAGATCCCAACCGAGGTCCCAGCTCCAGCCGCACCCGGAGGCTCCCGGAGCATCCCCAGCCCCACTCCCGGCTCCGTCTGGAGCTGCCTCAAGGACGCCTCGTCCGCTCTGCCCAGATTAGAGCGGCTGATCCCGGCGCTCTGCTCCAGCCCGCCGGGGGATCTTTGCTCTCTTTGCCGGGTTTTTATTGCTGTCTGGGCGCACAGGGAAAGCTCCGGGTGCCAGATAGGGACGGGCTCAAAGATCCCGTCTGGAACTGCCTCACCCGGCAGGAGCCGGAGCCCCACGCGAGGCGAGGCACAGCCTGCAGCTCTCAGCCTGTCTAGACACCAAAATCGCCTCGCCACGGCCCCAGTCCCAGCACCGGAGGCAAGGAAGGGGCGAGAGGGAACGGGGAACAACGCGCTGGGATGAACCGGGAGCAGCGCCTGGGGCTGGAGCCTCCCCGGGCCGCGCTCCTGCTGCCTCAGCCCGGCCAGCACAGCCAGCTCCGGGGCCCCGCAGGAATTCCCCGCTGGGCTCCGGGGGATGTTTCCCTGCGGGAGGACGCGGAGCAGGGGGTGACCGGCTCGTCCACCCCAGCCCGGAGCTCCCCGGAGCCTCCCAGGAGAATTTTGCATCGGGAACGGGCGTTTGGCGCAGGAGCTGCAGGTGCCGAGCCCAGGGCTGGGGCCGGTCCTTCCCCATCCCAGGGAGCTGCAGCATCCCGGGATGCAAAAGCTTCTCCCCCCCGGCTCTTTCCCACTTACTTGATGAAGTAGAGGCCCCCGTGCATCGTGGTGTCCACCTCCCAGCCTCGGGGCAGCCCTGCGGGGACAGGCCAGGAGCGGGGTCACCTCCCTGTCCCCCCCGGGAGCACCCCCTGGAGAAGGGCAGGATGCTGCGGGCGGGGATTCAGGGCTGACGGCGACGCTTTGCGCTCAAACTGCATTTTTGGAGAGGTTCGAGGCCCCCCCCTCGTCAGAGACCACAGGAGGGAAGGGAAAATCCACCAGGAATCTCTCCAAAAATAAAAACCCCAACCCACGCTGGGGAGAGACATCACCTGGTACAACCCCCCCAGCCCTCCCCGGCTGCACACAGCTCCCGCTGGCTCCGTTTTTGGGGGGTCTCCTTTGCATTCCCGGAAGATTTCAGTCCACATTTCCCATTTCCTGGCTTTCCCGAGCCTCACCTGCGCAGGAGAAGTGCCCGCTCTGGATGGAGTAGCCCGTGCCGGGGTGCACCCAGCTGGTGGATTTGGTGTCGTCGCTGTCAAGGACAAGGACAGAGGGGCTGTCAGCACCCCCGGGGGGGCTCAGCACCCCATTCCCACCTCTGGGCACCACGGGGGGTGGAACTTCTCCAGCCAAACGGGGGGAGTTTGGGCCGGAGGAGAACCGCGACAGCAGCGACCCCAAGAAGGGAGAATCAGGAGGACAAGCAGGGCAGGAGGAAGCTCTCGTTTGCAGCCCAAAGCGAGCCCCCCGCCCTTTTTTTGCAGCCCCCCAGGAGCGTACTCGATGAAGAAGATCCGCCCGTCCCCGCAGACTCCGTAGGTCCACCTGCCCGGCAGGTCCAGCCAGTCGATGTCATCCCCCATGGGGGTGGCACGGCGGGCACGGAGCAGCCCGGGCACGGAAGCCGGCCCGGGAAATGCCCCGCGAGTCCTCGGGAGCAAAGCTCAACCCTTCCAGCCCGGCTCTGTGCGCTGCCAATAACCCGCGAGGGAGGGAAAAGGAAAGAAAAAAAAAAAAATTCCCCGACCAAACCCATGGAGTTTAACCCCTTCGGAGCCGGCAGGGCACCCTCCCCGTGACTCTGCAGGGCCAGCCCATCGCTGCGCTTCCTCCAGTGCCTACTCGCTGTAATTACCATCAATTAACTGGAGGTGAGTAATTATGGAGTTGTTACTTCCCTCTCCTGTTCGTTTGGAACAATGTGGGATTCTTCTGGCCCCGTGTGATGTGGCGGCCAAGCCGTATTTAGGGCACCCTGATGATTATCTGCGGCACTCCTGGGGCTGCCCAGCGGGGATTTGCTCTCGCAGCCCTCAATTAAAAAATGTCTTTTAAGGCCAAAGGTGGGGTCTGGGAGGCTCCTGGGCCGCTGACTGAAGGAGCCAATTCGCCCTCCCTGCCTCAGCGGCGCCTTCCCAAAGCTGCTCGTGGCACCGGCAGGGAGATGCTGGCTCGGGAGAAGCCTCGGAGGGGGAAAAGAAGGGGGAAAAAAACACCCCAAAATTTCCTGCTTCCCAAAAAAACTCCCTGGTTGTCAAAGCAGGGATTTTAGGATTAAGGTTGGAAGAGATTTCCAAGATCAAGGTGAATATTTGACCGAGCACTCTGCCACTGAAGCATTTCAGGGCTTTTCCTGCTCAGTCCCCACATCAGAGCAGCTCCCCGCTGGGATTTGGGGAAACCAGTTCCCCGAAAGCTTTTCCAGGAGTTCTTTGAACCACTGGATGAGAAAAACACGTCTGGTCGGTCCCTTTGGGAGAGCAGCCGATGGCACCTGGAAAAGCTGCCACCGTCCTGGGCATGGCTTCACCTGGAAAAGCTCCCCCATTCCCTGGGCATGGCTTCACCTGGAAAAGCTCCCCCATTCCCTGGGCATGGCTTCACCTGGAAAAGCTCCATTCCCTGGACATTTTCACCTGGAAAAGCCCCATTCCCTGGGCATTGTTTTACCTGGAAAAGCTCCCCCATTCCCTGGGCAGTTCCACCTGGAAAAGCTCCATTCCCTGGACAGTTTCACCTGGAAAAGCTCCCCCATTCCCTGGACAGTTTTACCTGGGAAAGCCCCATTCCCTGGGCATTGTTTTACCTGGAAAAGCTCCCCCATTCCCTGGATAATTTCACCTGGAAAAGCCCCATTCCTTGGGCATTGTTTTACCTGGAAAAGCTCCCCCATTCCCTGGAGTTTCACCTGGAAAAGCTCCCCCATTCCCTGGAGTTTCACCTGGAAAAGCTCCCCCATTCCCTGGGCAGTTCCACCTAGAAATCTCTGTTCATTCCACGGAATCTGGGAATACCAGCAGGGCTTTTGGTTTCCATGGAATCCCAGACTGGTTTGGGTTGGGAGAGACCTTAAAGCTCATCCAGTGCCACGGGCAGGGACATTTTCCATATCCCAGATTAATCCAAGCCCTCTCCAGGCTGGCCCAGGACGCTTCCAGGGATGGACATCCAGTGTTATCCACAGGGATCCATCCCCTCGGGCGACTTTGCCGTGATTCCCAACACAAATCCCAAACTCCCACCCTCCCCATCCATCCTTGACTGCGCCCCAAATTCCTCGTTTTTCCCCCAAAGGAGGAGCAAGACAGGGAAGTGGAGGGATCTGGGATTGAGGGAAATAAATCAGGAGCTCAGGCTGGAGCTGGGTTCAGGGCTGTGGTGATTCCCAGGATGCCCAAATTCCATCCCCTGTCCAAGACAGGCGGATTCGCTGCCTTTTCCTGGGATAACAAAAGGAAGAGGACAGCGGGATGAGAGGGAATGATCCTCGGACAGGGATGGCAGTTTGGGGACGAGGATTTCGCTCCCAACAACAGGAATTTCCTTCCCCTTCCCTTCATTTTTCTGGATTTTCCTCCCAGCTCCAACATCCCCACGGAGAAGCCAGCAGCTGCCTCCTCCTCCTCCTCCACCCAGAGCATTCCAGAGGAGCCCGGCTGGGGATGCTTCCCGCGGGATCCCGCGGTGGCTCAGGCGCCAGGAATGTCACAGAACCGGGCGCGGCTGTGGCTCCCGGGGGGTGGCACTTGGGGACAGCGGGTGGCGCTGCCCGCCAGTCCCGAGCGCTTCTGGCACCACCTCCTGGACAAAACATTCCCGGGAAAACAGGCGAAGCGGGAATGCGAGGGATGTGTCCCCTCCCCGGCTGGAACCATGGAATGCTCGGGATGGGGAGGATTTCAGGATCATCCTTAGGGAATGAAGGGACAATTCCCATTGTCCCCATCCAACCTTGGACACTTCCAGGGATGGAGCAGCCACGGATTCTCTGGGAATTCTGTGCTGAGGTGTCCCTGGCACTCCTCCCCCTGCTGCAATCCAGCTGGATTCCAGGTTGGGAACACCCCTGGCATTCCCAGCTGGAGCACAAAAACCGGGAATTCCTCCTGCTCTTTTTTCTGGGTGTAAACTCCTCTCCCTGGAATGCAGCAGAATTCCATCTCTGTGCCTTCTCCTGCTTCCCAGCTCCAGGAAAAACTGCAATTTTGGGATCAAAGCAGGAGTTTTTCTCCTCCAAGCGCAGCCTGGTGCTGATGGGATAAAGAATTCCCAGCGGGAATGAAGCAGGATGAAGCTTTCCCTGCACCCCAGCTGTGCCACTTCCAGCTTTTTCCCCGGCAGGGAGAAATCCCAATTTTCATTTTAAAGCCGATTTTAGAGGCAGTAAATTATTCTGAATTTAAAAACCCGCTTTTAAAACCACCCCACATTCCTCATATCCCGTTTTTTTTGTTTCTTTTTCAGGAATTCCGCAGGAAATTCTGTGTTTTTTCTTTATTCCAGCTGATTTTTTTTTATCCTGATAATCAGGAAAATCAACCCTGGGGTGTTTTAGGGATGAACAAGGTGAAAAGAAAGAGGGGAAAACATGGATTGTGCTCCAAAGTGGGAATTCTGAGTTTATTCCTTTTTTTTTTTAAAGGAATAAACCTCCAGGAACTTGGAATTTCTTCCCCAAACTCAGCATTCCAGAGATTCCCTGGGAATGACCACAAGTGGAGCAGAACCCTGGGGGTGACTGATTTTGGTTAAATCCCCAAAAACAGGAATCCCTGGAAAAATCTTCACCTTCACCCCTAATTTTGGGATCATTTCCCAGCTCCTGCCAGGAATTCCAGCTTCACATTCCCTGGATGGAATTCCCAGCTCTCAAACCCACGGAATGACCAAAGCAGCTTCTCCCCACTGAGAAATCCTTGGATTTCACAGATTTTCCCAAAATTCTCCCGGATTTATCCTGCAAATCTCTTTATTCCAACTCACGGATTAGTCCCGAACAGTTTCTTATGTACAGAAATAGAATTTTTAGGTAGAAAAAAAGAAAAAGAAAAAACCCAACCAAGGGGCCACAAATCAAGGAAAAAAAAAAAAAATCCATAGAAAGCCAAATCCAAACTTTTCCCCAAACGATACAAAAATAAAAATCTGCGGGATGGCAGTTTTGATTTAAATCCCGAGTTTTGCTTCCCACTTATTTCAAGGAATTTTCCCAGGGAAAAGGGGAGCTCTGAGGCCTTCGGGGGTTTGGTGTTAATTCCGTTTCCCCACGGGAATAACTGGGAAAAAAGGAGGTTGGAGAAGTGGGAAAAGCTCATCCAAGCATTGGGAATGCTGAGGAAAAAAATTCCTTTTTTATTTTGTTTTGTTTTTTTTTTTCCCCAAGGTTTTAACATTTTTTTGGAAGCAGCTGGGAATTATTTAATTCCCGTTTTTTCTGGATTCCCAGAGTTCCCAAGCACCAAGAAATCCGAGTTGTCCGTGAAAAATTGAAGCACCACATTCCCAAAGATCCCAGGGATTGGGAGATCCGTGGGAAAAACCGACTGGGAGATCCATGGAAAAACGGGCACAGCGTGTTTTCCTTGGAAAAAAAAAATCCAAATATTTTTTTTCCTCTTGGAATTCCACTTTTTTTGTCAGGTTTTTTCCCCCCTGAATTCAAAAGCAGATCCAAATGTGAGCAAAATCTTCAAAAATATTTTTTTTAGGGAAAAAAAATCCAATTTTTTGGGATGAAAAGCAGCTGGAATTCCAATTAACTCAAATTTAATGAATCCCCCGGATTTTCTAATTCCACCAACAAAAGGGGATTTTTTTTTTTTCAACTCCAAGAATCCACTTCCTGCAATAAAAATAAAGGATAAATCCTTTATTTAGGATTTTTCAAGTCAGGATAAAAGGGGATTAAATAATTTTCTTCCAAATTCAAAACTGAAGGAATTGAGGATAAACTTAAAAAAGTTTTTTTTCTTCCACAGAATGGAAAATATTCCGGCCAGCTGAACAAATAATTGATTTATTGATCCAACTTTGTGCAAACATTGGAATTTTTCCATTTTCATTCCCTGCTTGGAAAATTCCCACACCAACCTCCAGCTCCAAACCCCTTTTTCCATCCCCCTCAATGATTTTGATTAAAATAATTTAATGTTTTAAATTAAAAAAAAAAAAAATATAAATAAGAGTTTTGTCCTCTCACTGAAATGTTTTTGGTGAGTCCAGTGCAGACACAAGGAGTTAATACTGATTTTTTGGGAAAGAAAACAGGGAATTTTTGCCTTTAAATTTCTTTAAATCCAAGATAATTTCCTTAAATCCAAGAAAATTATCAGGATAAGCAGATTGGATCTAAAAATTCACTTCAATCCCTCTCCCAAAGCAGAATTACAGCAAAGATTAATTAAATAATTAAGGAGTTTTCCTCCCTAAATTCAAGCATCATCCACAGCCTCATTAAGTTTTAATTATTAATTGGGATGAGGAATTTCCTTGCCATAAAAAAAAAAACAAACAAACAAGGAATTTGTTGGGAGAAGCAGCCAAAAAAAATCTCTGGAATAATCCTGGAAAAGGGAATTATTTCAATCAATCAAACCAAAGCTTGGCTGGAATATTCAAACCTCAAAAAAGCTCCAGAAACACTCAAAAGGTTTGGATAATTCCAGGAAAAGAAGAAAAAAAAAAAAAGGGAAAAAAATTCCTTAAAGGAAGGGGTTTTTAAAAATGAGGCTTTTGGAAAAGCTGGAAAAACATTAAAAACAAAAAACCCCCAAAACACACCAGCACATCCCTCAGGGAATTTGAAATCAAAACTGCAATTCCAAGGAATGAATCCCATAAATATTTCCTTCAAAATAGGTTTTTTTTTTTGTTGGTTTTTTTTTTTGTTGGTTTTTTTTTTTTTTTTTCCAAAGTGCAAAAAAATCCAAGGGAACGGTCCCCACTTCCCAAAAAAAAAAAAAAAAAAGTGATTTTTGGGAATGGATGGAACCCCGAGCAGTCCGGTTGTGTCAAGTGCTAATTAACAGGAATGCAATTAGAGCGCCCCCAGCATTCCAGGGAGCTCCAGGGATTTTATCTGGATATGCAAATTAAATCATTCCATATCAAAATGAGGGTGGGGTGGGGGGGAAAAAAAAAAAATATAAAAAAATCCCATTTTTTTTGTTTTTTTTTCTCCCCGTTTCAGCACACTCAGCTGCCATTTCCGGGCGGGATTTCATTAATTTAAAGGGTGGGATAAAATTCCAAAGAGTTTTAAGGTGCTAGAAGGGGTCAGTCCTTTGGGAATGGAATTGTTGGAGCCTGTGGAATACCCTCAGTCTGTGCTCTGTGCTCAGGCAGTATCCAATGGCTTCCTCGGTTTCCTGGATCCGCCTCTGGAATCTGCATCCATCCCGAGCCAGCTCCTCCCAGGGTCCTTTCCGGTCCTCCTCGCTGCTTATGTAATACTCCGTCACTTTTTCTAGGAATGTCACCTGGGGAAAAAAGAGATTTCCATCAGGAATTCTGGCTGAATGGAATTTAATTTGATTTGTTAATTTAATTGATTTAAATCGGCGGGGGTTTTTTGGTTTAGAAGGGGTGAAAGGGGTTGGGGGGTTTTTAGATGAGGGTGAGTGAGGTGGTGGGATGGGATTCCTGAGTGGGATGGAATTCCCAGAGGAGTTGGGGTTGTTTTGTACCTGAAGTGCTCGAGGTTAGGCTGGATAGTGGATAAAATATGGATGGAATATGGGTTAAAATACGGATTAAATAAGGGTAAAAATAAAGGTAAAAATAAGGGTAAAATATGGATAAAATATAGATAAAATATGGATAAAATATAGATAAAAATATGGATAAAAATATGGATAAAAATATGGATAAAAATATGGATAAAAATAGGGATAAAAATAGGGATAAAAATAGGGATAAAAATAGGGATAAAAATAGGGATAAAATAGGAATAAAATATTGATAACATATGGATAAAATAATGGATAAGAACATGGATAAGAACATGGATAAGAACATGGATAAGAACATGGATAAGAACATGGATAAGAACATGGATAAGAACATGGATAAGAACATGGATAAGAACATGGATAAGAACATGGATAAGAACATGGATAAGAACATGGATAAGAACATGGATAAGAACATGGATAAGAACATGGATAAGAACATGGATAAAATGCAGCCTGGGATAGTGGGAGGTGTCCCTGCCCATGGGATTGGATGATCCCTTCCAACCCAAACCATTCCAGGATTCCCTGTGCTGGTTTGGGTGGGATATTGGGAATAAATCCTTCCCTGGAGGGGCTGGGATGGAATTCCCAGAGAATCCGTGGCTGCTCCATCCCTGGGAGCAGCCTGGGATGGGGAAATGTCCCTGCCCATGGAATGGGATTGAAGATCCTCTCAACCCAAAGCAGTCTGGAATTCCGTAATTCCATGACCTGCTCCTTAATCCTACCCAAAACATTTCACCTTCAGCTTTAAAAACCATCCAGCGCTGACTTGCCTGGCCCAAAATACTCCAGGACTTACTCCAGAGGGCTCTGAGCTCATTCCCTCTGTTGTAACCGTGCCAGGCTGGGAATGTGCTCCAGGAAAAGGCCTGGGATTGTGGGAACAATCCCAAAAAAACCCGAACCAAAGCAGGCAGAAGGGTTGTGGTGAGTCAAGAGCCCCGTGAGTCACCACGGGGTGAGGAAGGAACGCGGAACACTCATCCCCACGTGAGCGGAACAATCCTTCCTGGAATTCCAGGGGGTGGAGTTCAACTAAGGAAATTAAAAATATACACACAAAAACTGTCACTTTTTTTGTACTTTTAACAGCTATTCGGTTATTTTAAGTAAATAAAGGAATTTATAGGCTCGGGATCTGCACTTGGCAGTGTTTAGACTAAGATTAGAGTAAGGATTTAAGTCTGAGTTAAACCCAGCTTATTTTAGGCTCCTGCTGGAGCATTCAGCTATTAAAAGGCACCAACTGAACTGTCAGCACCTCCAAAAGCAGGACTGATTCCTCGAAACACTGGCATTCCAGAAAAAACCTGGAAATGGACCAAAACACCCCCACGTGTTGCTCCTTTGCCAGGGTTTATCAGCACAACGAGGAAGGTGTTTGCAACCAGGAAAATACGGAATTCCAGAAGGGTTTGGCTCATCCCATTCCATCAGGAACGCCTCCAGCTATCCCAGGTGGGATGAGGAGAGGATGAAGAGGCAATTCCCAAGAATCAGCAGTTGAGGATCCAGAAATTCCCTGATCCCAAAGATCCCTGGGAGCAGCAGTGCCCTCCCAGCACATCCACCCAAAACGCTCCCGGTTTTTACACGGCTTCAGGATTCCAAGGGGGAAGAATCCCAAGAATTCCTGGGAATAATAATAAAGCTCAGGAAGAGCTTTAGGAGCTGTTACATCAGCCCCACCTTGCAGCCTTTTTACATCAGTCGCAGCCAGCCTGGGCCGCAATTCCCGAGGCTCTGACGTCATTTGGGATATTGCAGCCAGCTCATCCCTTCTTTCAGCACGGCTCGGGATCACTGGGCCAAAAATTCCCGCTGGAATCGCAGCCCCGAGACCTGGGAGTGCTCTTAATTAATTATTGATCTAAATGAAGGGAGAAGAAAAATTGAGCTGCTGGAAAAATATTGAAGAATTAGAAATATTTTCTGTTTTCAGTGACTTGTTCAAGCATTGGATTGCCCAGGGATTTGGAGCTCAAGTTCTAAAATAATATAGATTAAGTTAATCAATTTATTAATCATTAATAATTAATCATTAATACTTAATC
The DNA here is from genome assembly GCF_971803275.1 of Cyanistes caeruleus. Lineage (NCBI taxonomy): Eukaryota > Metazoa > Chordata > Aves > Passeriformes > Paridae > Cyanistes > Cyanistes caeruleus. The sequence continues at coordinate 1,587,796 of NC_141724.1, forward strand.
ATTAATAATTACTCATTAATAATTAATTATATATAATGAATACAATAATTATATATAATTGTATATTATATAGAATAATTGTATATTATATAATATATAATATATATTATATATAATATATACATAATATATGCTCATATATTACATATAATTCATATTTAATAATTATATTATAATATAATTAATAATTGTTAATAATAAATAAAATAATTTCATTAAACACATTATATTAAATAAACTAATTTAATTAATTAATTAAATAATATAGACCAAAAAAATGGATTAAAAATTGGATTAAAAAATTGGGTAGTCATTCCTCATGCAGATGTTTGAGGTATTCACCTTGAACATCTGCAGCACCACAAAATTTAGGATAAGTTCCTGTTCACCTGCATCTTAGCATGGGTATTATTATTATTATCAATGCCCAAATTCCTCAGAAAAATCAAATTACTCTGCCTGTTTGGGCTCAAAAGTCCAGTTTTTGATTACAGCCCTTCTGTAATCAAAAAAAAATGTATGGATAAAAATATTTCTTCTATATAAATAGCTATTCTATAAATAACTACTCTATAAATAACTATAAATAGTTATGTTATTTATATTTATATATTTATATAACTGTACCACTTATATAACTAATATAACATGTATATAATATGTAACTCTATTAGATATTCTTATAATATAAACATATTTATAAACAGTATGATTTATTGTTGTAACACTAATATCTTAAACGAAAATGAGAATATGGAGGTAATTTATATGGGAACTTTAGTTTACCCCAGAAGACTTAACAAGTCTTTCGTTAAGAAGAAAGAATTTAATAATGAATTTATTATAATAAGAATTGAATAAGAATTTCTTTAAAAAGAAAAAATTCTTTTGGTTTCAGGTCCTAACTAAATTCCTTTTAACAGAAACAAAAAGGGAAACTTTCAGGGAAACTCCTTAAAGCTCTGCAGTTTCTCAGGGAAAAATTTTACACCCCAGCCTTGGAGTTTCTCTGCTGTGGAAACCACAACAAAAATTACAACTCAAAACTGAAACCCAGCTCGGAATCTACAGAAAAAAAAATTCATTTTTGCTTCTCAGCGAGGCTCAAAATTTCCCATCACGTGGCTCGGATGAGGCTCAGAATTCCAGGGAAATTATCAGCACATATGGAAACACGATCTGCAACGCTGACCTCACCCCTACTTGGCACTTGGTTGTTTTTTTTTTTTTTTTTTTTCTTTTTAACAATCCCCAAAACACAAAAATTTCAATAAAACCTGTACCTTTTTCCTCTTGGCCTGGGCAGTTTTCTCCCCGTTTTGCCCCAAATCGGTGCTGCCCCCGTGGTTTTGTTTTTCCAGCTGAACTCTACACGCGGTGAAGCGCTCGGAGGTGCCGGAATTTGACTTTTCTGCCCCTTGGAAAAGCGGCGTTCCTTTTTTTTCCACTGTCTGAAAGGCCGCCGTGAAATTTAAAGGGTTATAGGGATCGTCCGAGCTACAGAACGAGTTCCAAAGTTTCAAGTTTTCCGCCTCATCCGCGCTCTCGCAGTCCCACTCGTCCTCCTCGGAACTGGGAGAGCCCTGGGAGGACTCTGCCCACGAGTCTTCCTCCTCCTCCTCCTCCTCCATGTCCGACATTCCCTTTCCCGGCTCGCTGGAAGACGTTTGGATGGTGGCTGTGAAGTTCTGAGGGTTGTAGGGATCCAAGCTGTAGAAGGAATTCCACAGATGAAGCCTCTCCCCGTCCTGGCTGCCGGCGTCTGAGTCCGAGGGCAGCTCTTCGCTGTCAAACCCGTCATCATCTTCTTCATCATCATCATCATCATCATCCCAGTCCTCCTCATCCTCACTCTCCTCCCCACTGGATACTCCTCCAATGATATAATCGATTAATTTATTCGCGCAGACAGGTCTGGTGGAAATCGGGAAGTTTTGCTCAGTTTCCGAGTCCTCATCCTCCTCTTCAGCCAAGGCTTCCTCTTCCTCAGCCGCACCCCGGAGCTGCTCCTGCTCCAGGGGAACACCTCCGGGCTGCCCTAAATCCCCGTTATTGCCGCCCAGCTCCCCAATTTCGGGCCGGACACCCCTGTGCTGCTGCTGCTGCTCCTCCTCCAGGCTGTGGTAGCCGTGGTCGGGGTCGGGCACGGGCAGATGCCAGCGCTGGAGGAACGCCAGCCGCTTGCTGCGCAGGAACTCAACCTCGGGCAAGCCCTCGGCTCGCAGGGGCTGCGGCAGGTGGCTCTTGCCCTGCTCCATGCCCAGCACGTACCAATCCACGGGAAGCACCCCCAGGCCGCTCCGCACCAGCCCGCTTCCCCACAGCCCCGCCAGGGGCTCCCGGCCGCCCTCCGATCGCTTCTCCGGGGGCTCCTCTTCGGCCCAGTCCAGCGAGGTGTCCGCCTTGGGCAGCAGCACCAGCGGCGGCGGTGCCTTGGCGGGGCACAGCGCGGAGCTGAGCGCGGCGCCGGGCAGCAGCCGCTGCAGGAGGCCGGGCAGCGGCGACAGCAGCTGCGACACCGCGCGCAGCCACGAGAAGGGCGGGCTCGCCTGGGACGAGCCCCCGGCGGGCGCCGCGCTGGGCCCCGCCAGCTTCGGCCAGGCCGCGGCCAGGCCCAGTCGGGCCCATCCCAAGCCGGGACCGGCGCGTTCGCGTCCGCTGTGCTCCATGAGGCCGTTCAGCGCTGCCAGCGGTGCGGAGGAGCGTGTGGAGCGGCGCTCCGTGGCGGGGCGGTGAGTCGCAAGGCTCGGGGGACGGCGGGCAGCTCCGGCTCGGGTTTCGACTCCATCCTGATGCGGCTTCAGCAGAAAATGGCGGCACCGCCGCCGCCGCGGCGCTTCACGCCCCCAGAGGGAGGGGCGGGGCGTCACCCCTCCTGCCCCGCCCACTTTGCATTTCCACCTCCCATTGGGCGGTGTCGGAGAGGCCACGCCCATCCCCTTTGTGGCCACGCCCCGCGCGGATTGCATCAGCCGGCGCGCGGCGCGCGGCAGCGCCCCCTGGCGGCGCGGCGGGGTTCGGGGACGGGCGGGGGGACCCCGGACCCACCCCGGATTGGTCACGGGACGCTTTGGGGACACTTTGGGGACACTTTGGGACACTTTGTCAGCCCCAGGGACAGCGGTGGGAGAGGAGCGCACTGGGACAGGGGCTGGAGGATGCTGGGGGTTGAGGAAGGCAGACCCCAGACCCCCAGGGCTCGGCGTTCTGGAGGGTGCGGCAGGCAGATGTGTGCCCAGATGTGCAGGCAGAGGGGCAGATGTGCCAGATGTGCCACCCCGTGCCTTTCATCCCTTCTCGTGATCCCATTCCCGTGTTCCAGAGGCAGGAGATTCCCAACTTCCCCTGAGAATCCACCCCGGCCACCGCCACGCCGCAACCGCCACCAGATCCAATATTTAAAACTTTTAATATAAAGGTTAAAGTTAATTATTCTCGATCCTGAGAAACATTTCGTCCGTTTACGGAGCTGTCGCTGTAAACAAAGCACCACAGGCACCAAGCCCGCACCCGGAGCCGGGTGGCAGGCGGGGAGGACACGGATGTCCCCAGGGCAAGGGGACAGCAGAGGTGGCCGGCAGCCACACGGGACGGGCACCCCGCCACGCCGCTCTCCTTTGGGAGCGAATTCCCCGCGGTGGGAATTGCCCGATTCCTGGGCTGGGGAGGTCCACACACCCCCCAACCCCTCCCCACCCCCCTCCACCTCCGCCCCGGTGCTCACGCTACTCGTTATTAAAAAAAAAAAAAATTAAAATACGGATATCCCAAAGGAAGAAATAACCCCCGAACCGCCCCACGCCCCTCCCGCCCCGCGTTGCTCCCTTGACACAAGGTAAACTTAAAAAAAGAAGCCACCTGGGCAGCGCCCTTTTGGGGACACACCCGGGGGTCCCGGGGTGGTTTGGGGGGGACTCAGAGGGTGCCGTGGCCGCGGGAGCCCAGGGCGAACCAGCCCATCTTCTCCTGGGCCAGGTCCAAGTCGCGGAGGCGAATTCCCACCTCCCCCAGCAGGATGTTCTCCCAAAATCCCTCCTCGCTCAGCACGCTCAGCCGCAGCTCCCGCTGCTCCAGGTCCCCCCGGGGGATCCCGTCGTACACCAGCTGTGGGACACAACGGGGGACAAACCCTCAGCCGCGGCCGCCCGCGGGGACGCCCCAAATCCGTCCCCGTCCCCCCCTTACCATCTCGTTGTAGGTGGGGTTGCAGGTTTTTCGGGCCACTTTGGTTTTCCTCTTGGTGGTTTTTTGGGGGTCGGGCAGCAGGTAGGTCTTGACGTAGGGGTCGGGGTCGTTGCCGTCCTGCAGGGGTGGCTGTGGGGCAGAGCGGGGACACGCGGTGAGAGCAGGGAGGGGACAGCCCCCCGCCCCGTCCCCGTGCCTGCCGTGCTCCTACCAGCCCTCGGATGTGCATCACCATGATGAAGAGCTTGTTGTTCTTGTAGGAGATGGAGAGCTTCACCTCCCCGCCGACCTTGCCCAGGGATCGAGCCCACGTGGCGTCTGGAGAGGGGGACGGGAGGGATGGGACAGCTTTGGTGTCACCTCCTGCCGTCACCCTCCAAAATCACCCCCCAAAATCACCCCTGCCCCACCTGCCGGCTTCGGGGTCGTGTTGGCTCCAGCCGCCTTCTCATCCCGGGGCAGGGGGTGGAAGAAGGTGTAGATGAGGTCACACTGCGGGGTCAGGAGGTGACATTAGCGGTAACAGCGGTGACAACATCCCCGCCACTCAAAACCGATGCTCTACATGCGGCACACGCCGCTGCTCTACGAGCTGCATTGTCCCCAAGCGTGTCCCTGGTGGCCCTGGCGCTGTCCCCAGCTCCCCGCAGCCCCCACCCCGTGTCCCCACCTCTGCCACCTCGGGGGCGGCGTGGATCAGGTGCCAGATGTAGCCGTTGAGCTCCTCCTTGCGCCGCTCGGCCACCGCCTCGCCCCGCGGGCGCCCGATGACGAACCTGCTGGGGAAGCTGCGGGGGGACGGACACTCAGGGGGGATCCCGGGGGGTTCTGGGGAGTCCCTGGAGGTCCGGAGGGGCTTCAGGAGTACCTGGGCAGCAGCGAGGAGGGGAAGAGGAGGCGCAGTTTGTTGTGCAGTTCCTGGAACTCCTCGAAGGTGCGCTGCACGAAGGTCACCTCGCTCGGGTTGTCCCTCTGCACCTTCACCACGTAGGTCTGCAGAGAGGTGGGGCCGTGATGTGGGACGGGGCCCCGGGGCACCCCGAGCCCAGCCCGGGCCTGTCCCCAGCTGTCCCCACTCACGTAGCCCTTGCTGGGGTTGAAGACCCTCTCGTGGCGGCAGAGGAAGACGTCGCGGATCCGGCCGGACGTTTTGAGGGTGTGCGTGCGGGGGGCGAAGGACAGCGTGGGCCGGGCGTCCGAGGCCGTGAACTTCATCTGCGCCAGGTTGTGGATGAAGAAGTTGAGCTTGGTGGCCACGCTGCCCAGGCTGGACTCGATCAACCTGCAACGAGGCCGTCGCGTGCTCAGTGCCACCGTCCGAGGGACCCTCCGGCCGCTGCTGTGTCACCCGCCCATGTCCCCTACCTGGTGAAGTAGGTGGTGGCATCGGCATCGGAGTCCTGCGGCCTCAGCGCGTCGTAGACGTACTTGAGGTCCTCCAGGTCGGAGAGCTCAGGGATGCCACAGGACAGCATCTGGCAGGGATGGGGACAGGGATGGGGACAGGGATGGGGACAGGGGACAAAGGGACCCCTGTGCCACGCTGAGGGGAATTTTGTGGCCTCCCGGCTCTCACCAGCCCCAGCAGGTTGAGGAAGAGGTGGGTGTGCTTGCGGATCAGGTTGTAGGCCTGGCAGCAGAGGTCCACGAAGTCGTGGAAGCGGCTGGAGGGCTTGTCCCCGCCGTTGATGACGTACGCCATGTCCGAGGTGAAGACAAACGGCGCCCGGTCCCTGCGGAGGGGGACAGGAGGGACAAAGTGAGCAGGGATGGAGGGTGGGATCAGGAGAGGGAGAGGTCACCCAGCACCAGGACAAGGTCAGGGAGAGGTCACCCACCACCAGGACACAGAGAGGGAGAGGTCACTCACCACCAGGACATGGACAGGGAGAGGTCACCCACCACCAGGACATGGACAGGGAGAGGTCACCCACCACCAGGACATGGAGAAGGAGAGGTCACCCACCACCAGGACATGGACAGGGAGAGGTCACCCACCACTAGGACATGGACAGGGAGCTTCCCCCTCTGCAGGGATGAGGGCAGGAGGTCCCAGGGGCCTCTCTCACCTCTTGATGTTGCCGAACATCTGGGCGTGGCCCAGGAACCTGCCGAAATCGATGTGGAACATGTGGCCCGTGGTCTTGAGCATGATGTTGTCGTTGTGCCTGTCACAGATGCCCAGCACGTAGGTGGCCACGCAGCAGCCGGCGCAGGAGTAGATGAAGTTTTCCACGGCCTGTGAGGAAGGAGGGAAGGACAAGGAGAAAGGATGGATACGATGGGAAGCAAGGCTGGTCCCTGGAATGGGGGACACAGGGATTCTTCCTCACCTTCTCATACTCATCCTCTTTGGGGTTGTGTTTCTGCAGCCAGTCCGCCAGCGGCCGGTCCTTGAAGGAGCCGGTCACGCCGTGCTCCACCTGGATCTTCCGCAGGGTCTCGGCGTTGGGGATCATCTCCACCATGCCTGGCAGGTGGGACAGTGGGGTGAGACCCTTCCAGCCCCAAGAACCATGACCCCAACCCCTTTTGTCACCAACCCGAGCATTCCCCACCTGTCACCACTGCATGACAGGGATGGGATGGTGGCATCACACCCCAGGATGGTGGCATCACACCCCAGGATGTCCCGAGCCATCCCCAGCTCCACCCAGAGCCCGGTGACCCCTGGGGACACCTAAACTCCATCTCACCTCTCCCGCGGCCGGTGGAGAAGCAGCGGAAGATGACCATGCGCATGTCCAGCCCCTCCTGCACCCAGATCTTGTTCATGATGCGGATCATCTGCAGCGTCAGCATGTCCTGCCGCAGGTCATCGCCACACTGCCGGGGGAGAGCCACCAGAACCATCAGAGCCAGGGAAGAACCACCAGAGCCACCAGAGCCACCAGAACCACCAGAGCCACCAGAGCCAGGGAAGAACCACCAGAGCCACCAGAGCCACCAAAGCCACCAGAGCCACCAGAGCCAGGGAAGAGCCACCAGAGCCTGGAGAATCTTGGAGGGCTGTGCCAGGATTTGGGCATTTCCAAAGGCGCCAGGCTCACCTTGAAGATGACGCGGATGTTCTCCCCGAGCGGATCCACGTTCTGGAAGGAGAGCTTCAATGGGACGGCGTTGGAGTTGAAGTAGGAGCAGTCCTGCCACGAGAAGGAGGGAGCGGCAGCGGGTCAGGGCGAGCCGGGAGCGGGCAGGAGCCCCCCAAGCCCCCCGGGCCTGGCACTCACCCGGGGCACGATGCCCTTGACCAGCAGGCTGGGGCTGAGCGGCAGCCGGCACGAGCCGTGGGCCTTGAAGAACTGCGCCACATCCTCCAGCCCCTCGCGCAGGATGCCCTGCGGGGTGGGAATGGGGCGGGATCCATGGGAATGGGGTGGGATGGGCATGGGATGAGGTGGGGATGGGATGGGGATGGGATGGGATGGGATGGGATGGGATGGGATGGGATGGGATGGGATGGGATGGAATGGGCAAGGAACAGGATGACCATGGGATAGATAGAGGTGGGCATGGGAAGGAGTTAGCATGGGATGGAGCAGGCACAGAACACAGCAGGCAAAAACCAGCATGGACATGGGATAGGGTAGGAATGTGATGGGACAAGGCCGGCATGGGACGAGGCGAGCATGGGATGGGCAGGATGAGTGTGGGACACGGGGCTGACACCCAGCACCCCCTGCCCCCCTCCCGGTACCCACCTGGCGGGCTGATGGGGCGGCGTCCCGGACCTGCTGCGCCAGCCTGGCCAGCGTGCTGACCAACAGGCACTGCCGGTCAAACTCCTCCCGCAGCCCCTTCCCGCAGCAGCACAGCAGCGCTGCCAGCAGGTACTGGTACCGGATGCTGAACTGCGAGTCCTTGAGGCCGTCCTTCAGCAGCCTGCTGGGGACACGCGGGGTCAGAGCAGCCTCAGGGTGCCCCTCAGCTTGGGGACACGTGGGGTCAGGTGAGGGTCAGGGTACCCCCAGCTTGGGGACACACAGGGTCAGGTGAGGGTCAGGGTGCCCCCACCACTCCCAGAGCCCCCCAAACCCACCAGAAGAAGTAGTGGGTGATCTTCAGGTCACAAATGGCTCTCTTCATGAGGAAGCGCACCAGGGGGCTGTCCAGGTAGCACTCGTACTTCAGGGCCTGCGCAGGGGACAGCGTCACGGGGGCACGGTGGCACCGGCGGGCACCCCGTGGCACATCCCGGTGCCACCACCCACCTGGACCAGCTGGGGCAGGTAATCCAGCAGCTCCGTGTCCGAGATGGAGTCAATCCACTGCACGGCCGTCCTCCTCACCTCCTGGTCCGGGAACCTGCAGCCAGGACATGTTCCGTGGGGGTGACGGCATCCTTCGGCCAGCGCCACGCGGGCTGGCGCGTCCCCACAGCCCACAGGTGGCTTACGTGGCGTGCAGCAGCCCCAGGGCGTCCTGGTGGCTCATGGAGGTCCAGTGGCTGAGCAGGGCATAGATGTCGGGCAGGCAGCCCCAGTCCCAGCTGGGGGCACTGGCCAGCAGCATGGGCAGGGCGCCGGGGGACGCGTGGCAGTGGCAGCGCTTCTCCCACAGCCGCTGCCGGTCCGCATCCGTCAGCCTGCGAGGACACGGGGACAGGGTCAGGGAGGGTGAGGAGGTGGCACCCCTGTGACCCCAAAACACATGGAAGGTTTGGAGGTGGCGTCCCTGTGACCCCAAAACACATGGAAGGTTTGGAGGTGGTGTCCCTGTGACCCCAAAACATGTGGAAGGTTTGGAGGTGGTGTCCCTGTGACCCCAAAACACATGGAAGGTTTGGAGGTGGCATTCCCATGTCCCCAAAACATATGAAAGTTTTGGAGGTGGCACCCCTGTGACCCCAAAACACGTGGAAGGTTTGGGAGGTGGCATCCCTGTGACCCCACTGTGCATGGATTTAAATGGGGCTGGCAGAACTGGGAGGTGGCATTCCCATGTCCCCAAAACACATGGATGGGATGGGGCTGGAAGGTCGGGGAGGTGACATTCCTGTGCCCCACTGTGCATGGATTTAAATGGGGCTGGCACGATGTGGAGGTGGCATCCCTGTGCCCTCATCACACAGAACGGGGACAGAACAGGGCTGGCAGGATTGGCTGTGTGTCCCCTCTGCCCCCACCGTTTATTGGAACCCCAATAAACCCCCGAGCCCTCCCTGCATCCCCTACCCCTGGAGTGGAGGGGCTGATGGACAGCAGGACCCTGCTGGGGGACAGCCAGCACCCCAGGTCCCGTGCCCCAGGGGGACTGAGCTGTCCCCCTGCCCAGGGACCCCCGAGCCAGCCCCGCTGGCCGAGCACCCCCCGAGCTTTGGGCAGCTGCTGACACCTGATCCCCCCGGACAGCTCGGGCTGGCCGAGGGACCGCTCAGCTGTCCCCAAGGAGAGGGACAGCAGGGAGGGCCGAGCATGGGAGAGCCACCCACCTCCGGAAAACTCCAGCTCCAGCCCCAGAGGAAGGATCCACCCCTCAGATGTGCCAGGGCAGCGCTGTGGGGGCGTCATCTGTGTCCCCCCAGCAGGGCAGTGCCATAAATACCGGTTTATTTACCAATAAAGTGATTTTTTCTGCATGGCCTCCCGCAGCTGGCGCTGGTCCTCCTCCCCCAGGCTGCCGAACTCGTACCTGGGGCTGAACTCGGCCGCGGGCGGGTTGGTGAACTTCACCTCGAAGGCTGAGGTGGGGAAGTCGATCTGGGGCAGAGGCAGAGGGTGAGGGGACCCCCAGGTGGAGATTTGGAGGGGGATTTGTGTCCCTGGAACGCCAGGACGTACCTGCAGGATGACACTGTCGGGCTGGTTGAAGTTTGGGGCGCTCGACCTGGCCCTGGAGTTGTCCTGAGTCGCCGGCCACAAGCCCAGGAGCTTCCGCCCGCAGGTCAGGACCCTGGGAGGGGACAAAGAGTGGCACTGGGGGGGCACTCGGGGCTGGGGCACTCGGGTGGCACCGCTGCTGGTGCTGAGCTGAGGCACTGGGCACCCCGAGGTTTTGGGGACCCCACGGCACTGGGGACCCTCCTGTGCCCCCCACGTACTGCCTGAAGTTGAAGAGGGGGGTGGTGACCCAGCCCAGGGCCTCGGGGACCCGCCGCTGCTTGTTGGCGTCGGAGGAGCCGCCCGGGGGTGGCACGGGCACGGCGAAGAGGGTGACACTGAGCAGGGTCTCCCGGGGCAGCCGGTTCACCTGGACCGGGAAGCAGATCCTGCAGGAGAGAGGATGGGAATGGGCTCGGGATGCCAGGGATGGGCTCAGGGCTCCAGGAATGGGCTCAGGGCTCCAGGGATGGGCTCAGGGCTCCAGGGATGGGCTCAGGGCTCCAGGGATGGGCTCAGGGTTCCAGGGATGGGCTCAGGGCTCCAGGGATGGGCTCAGGGTTCCAGGGATGGGCTCAGGGCTCCAGGGATGGGCTCAGGGTTCCAGGGATGGGCTCAGGGCTCCAGGGATGGGCTCAGGGCTCCAGGGATGGGCTCAGGGTGCCGGGGACGGGCGCTCCCAATCTCCTTGGCATGCCCCAGGAGAGCCTGGCCCTACAGACGCCTTTGCTGCTGGCACCGGGGTGTCCCTGGAAGTCCCTGGAAGTCTCTGGAAGTCCCTGGAAGTCCCAGCCACCCCGCAGGTTTGGGGACAGCCAGCTGGTGCTGTCCCAGCCCCGGCTGCGCTCTCCGTGCCGCGAAGGTGACCGCAGGGACAGGGCCCTCCACGCAGAGCCCCGCCGGGCACTGACCTTGCCCCACGACCCGGGGGGACCCGCCTGGGACCCCGGGGCTGGGATTGCTCTCCGCCGCTCCCAGGGAGCTCGGGGTGGCAGCTACATCCCGCGGGAAGGGGCTGGATCCCCGGGATCGCTGCGCTCGCCGCCGTCCCGCCGGGCACCTGTCCTTGGGGGCACCGGCGCCCTCTAAAATTATCCCGGTCCCATCCCCACCTCCCCGGGCCGCTGTGGATGCCAGGCGTGGCGAGGGCTCAGCGCTATTTTGGGAGCAGATCCCCTTTCCCGGGGCGGGGCTGCTATTCCCGGCGAGTGACACAAAAACTTCCAACGCCACCCCCCAAAATAAAAAGAGGTGCGGAGAGGAGCAGAGGAGGAGATTGTGAGGATGATGAAGGCAGCGTGGGTGGGCACCGGGACCCCCGTGCCTGCCCCGGGGCCTTACTGCTGGTCCCAAATGATGAGGTGGAAGAGGTATTTGTAGACGTGGGCCTTCCTGGTGAGCAGGGGGCTGCACAGCTCCTTCCCGCCGTGGCTGAGGGAGCACGAGAGGTAGAAATCTTCATAACTGCGGGAAAAACACCAAGTGAGCCGGGTGGGGCCACCTGAGCCCCTAAATTCTGTCCCGAGGATGGGAAAGGGGGGGTTTACCCGGGTCACCAGAACCCCTAAATCCTGTCCAGAGGTTTGGAAAGGGGTGGGGTTTTACCCGGGTCACCAGAACCCCTAAATTCTGTCCTGAGGATGGGAAAGGAGGGGTTTACCTGGGCTACCAGAACCCCTAAATCCTGTCCAGAGGTTTGGAAAGAGGTGGGTTTTACCCGGGTCACCAGAACCCCTAAACCCTGTCCCAAGGATGGGAAAGGTGAGGTTTAGCCGGGTCACCGGAACCCCTAAATCCTGCCCCGAGGATGGGAAAGGGGGACAGAACGGGGACATTTCCCCCTCCCCCGATGTCCCCAGCACCATATGGCACGGCGCATTCCGGCACACGGGGGGGCCCTGCCATGTGGCAGGTGCCGAGCGACAATCCGGGCAGGGCTGCGACAATCCGGGCAGGGCTGCGACAATCCGGGCAGGGCTGCGGGGCGCGGGGGTCAGGGGCTGGCGGCATTTCCCAGGCTCGCCGCTTTGTTCGGAGCCACTCACCAAGGGGAATACATTAAGGACAAGGACAAAGGCGAGGGGTCCCCGGAGGGGCGGCTCTGCCGGCGCCGCTGTCGCCACCCCCCGGTCCCCTCCCGGTCCCCTCCCGGTCCCCCCCGCGCCGGGCACGGGCACGGAGGAGCGGAACAAAGGGGCTGGCGCGGGGCCGCCGCGTGGGGCCATCTGTCACCTCCCCCGGGTGGCGCGGTGGCCTCGGCAGGAGCCAGCCCGGCCCGGGCTGCGGCGACATCCCGCCCTGCCTGGCAGTGCCAGCATTCCCGGGAATGTGCTGGGATTTTGGGGTGTCCCAGTGTCAGCATTCCCGGGAATGTGCTGGGATTTTGGGGTGTCCCAGTGCCAGCATTGCCGGGAATGTGCTGGGATTTTGGGGTGTCCCAGTGTCAGCTTTCCCAGGAATGTGCTGGTATTTTGGGGTGTCTTGGTACCAGTGATCTCAGGACCACGATGGGATTTTGGGGCATCCCAAGCACACAGCGGGACTTTACAACATCCCAGGAGCTGGAATTGATGATCCCTCACATCCCACAATCCACAATCACTCCCTACCCCACCCTCAACCCCCAATATCCCCATTTTACCCCCACTCCCTCCCTGGGGACCCTCAGGCCGCCTCACCCCTTGTCCCCAACATTCCCGGGAATACCTGGGATACAAACAACACCCGGAAAGGCGCGGGGTAGCGTGGAGCGGCTCACCTGGCGGCCCAGGTGATGGGGATGCGGTGGGTGGCGTAGACGGTGAAGGCCAGCGGGCAGGTGAGCAGCCTCGCCTCCTGCGCCGCGCCCAGCTCGCGGCTCCCGGGCGCGGCCGTCTGGAAATCCGCGTTGAAGGTGCTGCAGTAGAGCTCCACCAGGTTGAGGATGGCGGCCGTCAGGCTCTCCACGATCCTCTCTGCGGGAAAGGCGGAGGTTCCCTCAGGGATCTGTGGATCCCTCGGGGATCCGGCGGTTCCTCGGGGAAACGTGGGCAGGGATCCATGAATCCTTGAGGGATTGTTCAATTCCTCAGGGAAACATGGACAGGGATCCATCAATCCCTCAGGGATCCATCGATTCCTTGGGGATCCATAAATCCCTCAGGGAAACATGGACAGGGATTCATCAGTCCCTCAGGGATCCATCAATCCATCAGGGATCCATCAATTCCTCGGGGATCCATCGATCCCTCAGGGAAACACGGGCAGGGATCCATGAATCCTTGGGGGATTGTTCAATTCCCCAGGGAAACATGGACAGGGATCCATCAATCCCTCAGGGATCCATCAATCCCTCAGGGATCCATTGATCCCTCAGGGATCCATCGATTCCTTGGGGATCCATCAATCCCTCAGGGAAACATGGACAGGGATCCATCGATCCCTTGAGGAAACATGGGCAGGGATCCATTGATCCCTCAGGGAAACACGGACCGGGATCCATCAATCCCTCAGGGATCCATTGATTCCTTGGGGATCTATCAATCCCTCAAGGAAACACGGACAGGGATCCATCAGTCCCCCAGGGAAATACGGACAGGGATTCGTCAATCCCTCAGGGATCCATTGATTCCTTGGGGATCCATCAATCCCTTGAGGAAACACGGGCAAGGATCCATCAATCCCTCAAGGATCCATCAGTCCCTCAGGGATCCATGAATCCTTCAGGGAAACATGGACAGAGATCCATAGATCCCTCAGGGAAACATGGGCAGGGATCCATAGATCCCTCAGGGAAACATGGGCAGGGATCCATAGATCCCTCAGGGATCCATAGATCCCTCAGGGAAACATGGGCAGGGATCCATAGATCCCTCAGGGATCCATCCCTCAAATCTGGATTTGGGACCCCCGCGCTGCTTCCCGCCGACCCAGGGATGAATTAATGACAGCGGGAATTCCAAACTTCCCGTTTGGAGGAAGGGGAATTCCAGGTTTCCCATCTGGAATGCACAAGGAGCAACAACACCCCCCAAAATCCTCCTTTTTTTTTAACCAGACCGGTTTCCAACCCGTTTTTTGGCCCGGAGAGTTGAAGGAGCAGGAGGAGGAGGAGGGGTTGGAGATGAAAAGCGCCACGAACTTGAGCCCAGAAAGGGGAGCAGGAGAAGAGAAAGAAGAAATACCTCGATTTTCCCTCTTGGCCAGAACATTTGGATCCTGTGGAGGGAAAGAAAAAAAAAGAAAACCAAAACGAAACAAAACACACGAAAAAGTGAGAAACCACAAAAAATAAAAAAAAAAAATTAAAAAAATGGAGAAATCACATTAAAAAAAAAGAAGAAACCACAGAAAAAAAAAAGAAAGAAGAGAAACCACAAGAAACCCCTGAGCTGCAGCCCGGAGCTGCCAAGGCGGATTTTACGTAACCACCGCGAGCTGCCAGATCCAGGCTGCTCGCGGCTATTCAGGGATTTTCCACGTGGTGGAAAGGAGGGAAAAGAGCCAGATGTGAGGAGTTCCTTTTTCTCTCCTCACAGCTCCCGGCCCTGCAGGTGCCCCTGGCTCACCTTCTGGATTTTGGGCTGCATGCGGGACGGGCAGGGCGGCATCTGGTTGAGGGCGGCGGTGATTTCCTGGGATTCCACGGCCGCCAGGGCGTTGCAGATGGCCATGACCGACTGGATCACCCGCTCGGCTTTCAGCGGGAATTCTCCCTGCCAGGGGGAGAGGGGCTGCAATGGGATCTCCCCCCAACAGCCCAGGGATCTGGCCCAGGAATGGAGCGATTTGTGCCTCAGTTTCCCGGTTTTCCCCATCTCTTTAGGTGGATTTTAGGAAAATTGAATTTTCCCCCCTGGAGGGTGTTGGGTGTTGGAAAAGGCTCCTCAGGGATTGGGCATGGCCAGAGCTTCAGGAGAGTTTGGAAAATGCTCCCGGGGCTGCCCAGGGTGGGATTTTGGGGTGTCTGTGCAGGGCCAGGAGTCGGGATTGATAATCCTTATGGATCCATTCCCGCTCCAGATATTCCAGGATTCCTGGCCTTTCTCTGACACAGAATCCCACGAGGAGAAGGGGAAGGAATCCACAGGAAAGGAAAAGTGACCCCAAAACCCCCCAAACCCCGCAAAGCACCGCTGGCCTCACCTCGGCCGCCAGGAACGCGTCCACCTCATTGTGGAAGGTGTCAAAGAGGAGGCTCAGGGCCTGCCTGGGGGACAGGGGACAGCGCTCAGCCCCATCCGGGGGACACCTGGGGACAGATCCCCCACCCAGAGGACACCTGGGGACACCTGGGGACAGATCCGCCACCCAGGGGACACATGGGGACACCTGGGGACAGTTCTCCCACCCAGGGGACACCTGGGGACAGTTCTGCCACTCAGGGGACACCTGGGGACACATCGGGACAGATCCCCCACCCAGGGAATGTCTGGGGACATGTGGGGACAGTTCTCCCGCCTGGGGGACACCTGGGGACAGTTCCCCTGGCCAGGGGACATCTGGGGACAGTGCCATGGTGTCCCCGGGGTGGGGACAGTGCCGCGGTGTCCCCGGGGTGGGGACAGTGCCGCGGTGTCCCCGGGGTGGGGACAGTGCCATGGTGTCCCAGCCGTGTCACCAGTACCTGCTGATGGTCTGTTTGAGGGGCCGCTCCTGCAGGTGGATGTGGTGGTTGAGGGTGGAAGGGCTCTGGTCATCGCTGGCCTGGGGACACCGAGAGGCTGAGCGGGGGTGACACCGAGCCCCGGTGACCCAGGGAGGTGACACCAACCCGTCAATGTCCCAAGAAGGTGCCACCAAACCCCTGGTGACTGAGGTAGGTGCCACCAAGCCCTGGTGTCCCAGGAAGGTGCCACCAACACCCAGTGTCCCAGGGAGGTGGCACCAACCCCTGGTGTCCCAGGGGGGTGACACCAACCCCCCGATGTCCCAGGGAGGTGACACCAACCCCCCGCTGTCCCCACGCACCGTGCGGGCCAGCTCGCTGCGCGCTGCCTTCCTCCGCAGCAGCTGCAGCCGGATGTCGATGTCGAATTTCCTGCAGTGCTGGATGTGCTCGTGGCTGCCCAGCGTGTGTTTGCTGCGGGGACAGGGCCACAGGCTCATTCCACATCCCAAAATCCCACCTGGAGTGCCCCAAAATCCCTCCTGGAGTGTCCCATCCCAAAATCCTGCCTGGAGTGCCCCAAAATCCCACCTGGAGTGCCCCAAAATCCCACCTGGAGTGCCCCATCCTGAAATCCCAGCCAGGCCTTGGCTGGGCCCAGGGCGGCCCTGCCTGCACAGGGACTTTGTGGCAGCAGGAAACCCAGAGAATGAGGAATTGTTTTCCCTCCTTCCCCTCCGGAGCCGGGCCCAGCCTGCCAGGACCTGCCCAGGGATCCTCGGGAAGCAGGGCACGGATCCGAGCGGCTGGAGGGGGCTCTGAGAGCGGGATTGGGGTGAATCTTGGAGCTGGGAATGACAGGGAGAACCCTGGAGCTGGGAATGCCATCCTGATTCCCCCATCCAGACCCCCCTGGACCCCTCCAGCCGCGGGTCCCTCGCTGGCCTGGATCAATCCCACGGGAATGCCGTGCCAGCGGCTCAGGATGCCGGGCAGAGCTCCGGGGTTTTGGCACTTCCAGCATCTCCTCGGCCATGGGAAGATGTGGGAAGAAAAGATCGGCCACAAAAGGGGCTTTGTGCTCCCAGAGGAGCCAGGAAATCTCCTTTGGGGTCTGCTCCCTGCAGGAAAAGGGGATCATTCCTTTGGGAATGGCTGGATGGATCCGGCCCGGGCAGCTCCGAGAACCCCAGGGCTGCTGCAGAGACCTGGGCACATCTGGGCACATCTGGGCACACCTGGGCACATCTGGACAGGGCTGTTTGGAGCCACAAGGGCTTGGCACCCACGGAACAGCCCCTTTGGTGGCCCTAAATCCCCTTTGGTGGCCTCAAATCCCCTTTGGTGGCCCTGAATCCCCTTTGGTGGCCTCAAATCCCCTTTGGTGGCCCTGCAGCCCCTTGGTGCCTCCCCTGGTCCCAAGCATTCCCAGCCGTCCCTTTAGATCCCAAACCGGCGGCTCCTGTGGCTCAGCTCCCACGGAATTCCCGCGGCCGGGGCATCTCTCCAGCAGCAGGAGCTGGCTCCAGCCCCGTGAAAGGCCGGGAATGCCGTGGCTGCTGCTTCTCCCTCTGCAGAAAGCTCTCCCAAACCCCCAAACCCCCTGGAAAAACAGAATTCCTCCAGGAAAGGCAGTGAGGGAATGAGGGACAGCTCTTCCCTGCTATTCCTGAGCCCCCCAGATCCCTGTCACACCTTCTCCCGGGATTTAGGGAGAAGCCGGGCTCCGCTCCCTGACACGGCTTTTTACGGAATTCTCCTCCAAAAAGCATTTTTGGCAGCTCCAGGCTTCCCAGCTGGTTTTCCAGGCGCCTGGGGGTCAGCCTGACGGATACCACCGGGAACGACATTCCCAACATGCTGCTCTTGGCAGGAGCAGCTCCAGAGGCAGGAAAAGGAACGGAGAAGCTCCTGCTGTGCTCACCGACATCAAACCTGGGTGTTCATCACACCCTGGAGCACCTGGGATGGATTTTCCCTGTTTTTTTCCGTTTTTTCCTGTTTTTTCTCTGTTTTTCCTTTGATTTTTCTGTTTTTTCCCTGTGGTTTTCCCTGTGTTTTACTCTGTTTTTCCCTGTTCTGCCCTGCTTTTTCCCTGTTTTTCCCATTTTTTCCTTTTCCTTCCCCCTTTTTTCTGTTTTTTCCCTGTTTTTTCCCCATTTTTTCCCTGGTTTCCCTCTGTTTTTTCCCATTTTTATCCCAGTTTTTCCCACGGCCCCTCACTTCTGCAGGAATTCCTCCAGGCCGCAGATTTTGAGCAGGAAATCCTCGACGTCCACGGCGTGCAGCTCGTCGTGGGTGTAGCACAGGGCCTGGTAAATCAGCAGGTCCACGGTGGAGGAGCCTGCGGGGATAGGAATCCTGAATTCCCGAATCCTCGGGAACGGCGGGAATGGCGGGAGTGGGTGGGAAACGGTGGGGGTGGTGGGAATGGCAGGACTGGGGCAACAGCGGGAATGGCAGGAATGATGGGAATACTGGGAATGCTGGGAATGCTGGGAACTGTGGGAATGCTGGGAACACCAGGAGCAGTGGGAATGCTGGGAATGGTGGGAATGGCAGGAATGGTAGGAACGACAGGAATGGTGGGATTGGTGGGAACAGCAGGAATGGTGGGAATGTAGGAATGGCGGCAATGCTGGGAACAGCGGGAATGGCGGGATTGGCGGGAATGGTGGGAACTGTGGAATTGGCGGGAAAAAGCAGGAATGGTGGGAACAGCAGGAATGGCGGGATTGGTGGGAACCAATTGTGGGGTTGGTGGGAATGGCGGGAACAACGGGAATAGAGGGAACAGTGGGAACGGTGGGAACAGCAGGACTGGCGGGAATGAGGGAATTCCGGCTGTTCCCGAGGCTGGCGGCCCTCACAGTCGCAGGTGAAGGTCAGCGGCTCCCTCAGGCTGTCGCACACCACCGTCACCTTCAGGCTGACGCCGGCGCCCGGCTGCTCTGCGCTCAGGTTCACGGCATTCCACACCAGCCCCGTCCCGGAATAATCCTTGGTGCCGGAGCTGGAGCGCAGCCTGGGGGAGCAGGGACGGCTCAGGGATCCTGATGGATTTGGGGGAGTCCCCCCGGCCCAAAAATCACCTGGGTGGCCTTCAACTCCCTTTTGGTACCACAAGGGCTTGGCAACCTTGGGAACAGCCCCTGTTGGTGGCCCTGAAGCCACTTTTGGTGGCCCTGGAACCCCTTTTGGTGGCCCTGCAGCCCCTTTTGGTGGCCCTGAATCCCCTTTTGGTGGCCCTGAAACCCCTTTTGGTGGCCCTGCAGCCCGTTTGGGTTGTCCTGCGGGTGTTTTTGTGTACTCACACATCCAGCATGTGACAGAACGCCGCCACCTCCTCATCCCGCTCCTCGGACACCTCAAAGAGCTCATAGCCGTTGGCCAAGGAGTGCAGCCGGGGGGCCACCTGTGGGGCAGGGCACGGGCCTGTCACCTGGGGGCCACCACCGGGGCCACCCCGCCATGGGGACCACCAGCCCCGCTGGAGCACCTGTGCCACACCAGGGCCACCACGGTGGGGACAGAGGTGGCCCTACAGCCCTGCGGGGGCCAGCACAGGAGGATTTGCTTTGGCCACGGCTGGGAGACCCTCAGAGCCCCCCGCGGCCGCTCCATCTGAATTTTCCTAATGAGGTTGTGGCGCTCAGAGAGCTCTGAATTCCCAGCTCCATCCCCGCTCCAACTCCAATTCCAGCAGCGGGAAGCTTCTCACCGGCTCCACGGAGATCCTGCGGTTCCTGTTGGGCGCCAGGTTCTTCCTGTTGCCCGCGCGGGGTCCGTAGGTGCGCGGGGGCACCTGGGGGGGCATGGTCTTGCTCCGTGCCACCGGCTTCCCGCTGGATTCCTTCTCCAGGATGCTCCTGCCTTCCTTCCAGCCCCGGGAAGCTTCCCTCAGCACCTCGGACTCGTAGGTGGACTTGAGGTTGAGGCAGGTGATGGCGTCCACGCCATAGGGATCCTCCTGGGAGATGCGGCGCCCCAAAAGCTTGTCCTGAGCCACTGAGAACATGTTGATGTCCCTGGGCTGGCCCTGGCCCTTGGGGGACAGCGGGGACGCCTTCCCTGAGCGCTGGCCGCCCTCGGGACAGCCCCACAGTGGGTGCCGCGGCGGCAGCGGTGGCGGAGAGAGCTTTTTGGGGGAACCGCCGCCGTTGTGGGGCTCGGAGCCGTTGAGGGGCTCCCCAAGGAAATCCCGCTGCGAGCCCTCGAAGATGAACAGGTAATCCCCGCTCAGGGGGCCCTTCCGCCACGGCTGCGGCTCCGGCCGGGCCGGACCGGGCCCGGGTGGCGCTTGGGGACCCTCGGGGACAGCGGGGACGTTGTAGCTGAGCGTGGGGTCGGAGCCTGAGAGCCCCCGCGCCGCTTTGATGCCGGCGCAGCCGTTCCTGTCCACGGGGTCATCCCAGGAGATGAGGGAATGCTCCCGGAGCTGCTCCTTCCTGGCCCGGCTCTCCTCCTTGTCCTGGCGGAGCCGGGATAAGGCGTCGTATTCCATCTGCAGCGCCTCGGCCAGCGCCAGCTCCTTGCGGCTCAGCCCCACCGACTCCAGCGCCGGCCACTGCTCGCCGGGGCCGCGTGGGCCCGACATCCTGCCGGGATCGGGGTCAGGAGAACGGCATCCTGCTGCTCCGGCCTCCTGGGAACGGGAAAGGCAGGGGGTTAATGGATGGGCACCCGCGGATGGCTGGGAATGGGGGAAGTGAGGGATTGATGGATGGGTGCCCATGGATTCTGGGAATGGGGGAAGAGAGGGATTAATGGATGGGCAGCCATGGAATCTGGGAATGCGGGAAGAGAGGGATTGATGGATGGGTGCCCATGGATATTGGGAATGGGGGAAGTGAGGGATTAATGGATGGGCAGCCATGGAATCTGGGAATGCGGGAAGAGAGGGATTGATGGATGGGTGCCCATGGATATTGGGAATGGGGAAAGTGAGGGATTAATGGATGGGTGCCCATGGATTCTGGGAATGGGGAAATGGAAATGCTGCAGGGATGGGATGGAATATCCCAAAGTCCTTTCCCACCCCTCTGGAATCTCCCGGATAAGGAAGGCCGGGCTGGCGCTGCTGGCTCAGCCCTTCCTCTGCGCCTGGAAAAAGGGAAACGCGCGGGGGCCCAGCAGGGCCAGGGGTAAAAATAAAGACGTGGCTGCAGCTGCTGCTTCCCCTTCCTCGGGAGCCCACAGACACCAGGCAGGGCAGGGTCTGAGCTGGAATCCCGAATTTTTTCCCCAAGGATAAAATCAACCCCGGATTTGGGGATTTGGCAGCGGGATCAGCACCTGCAGCTGGGGCTGAGCCACCCCAAACCCCACGAGGCTGCCCCAGCACGGTGATTTTAGAAAAATTATCAATGATTTGAGAGAAAAAAAAACAGCCCCTGCCGGCAAATCCAGGGATTTTTAAGGCAGAATGGAAGAGATGGGAAAGGAAGGGATGAGAGGGGCAGCTCCAAGGTTTATTTCAGGAGAGGGAACCGGGAATGGCCTGGGACAGATGGGAAATTTCTGGATCTCACGGATATTCCCCAGCACCCACCCCAGGGACTGCTCAGCTCTAAAAATCACCTCCAGTTTTTGGGGTTTTGGGCAGGTTAGGACCACGGGAGCTCCCATTTTTGGGGTTCACACCAGGTCTGGCTCCAGTGCCCCCCCAGGCTCTCCTCTGTCCCACACAGGGCTCTGTTGATGCCCCAATTTAGGGTAAAAAAGGGGCCACTTCCCCTTCCCAGTAATGACAAATATTTTACTGGGAGCGCTGGGCACCACCGTGCCCATTTTGGGGAAAGCAGGAAAATCCTAAATCCCAAAACATCCCAGCCAGGAGAGGCCTGGGACCTCCCCCAGCCCCACAAGTGGCCCCCACACCCCACCCCAGTGACCAGTGACCACCTCCCTCCATTCCAGGCCGGTCCTGGGGGTTTTTTGTCACCCCCTGGACACGTTTGGATGGGATATCGGGAATAAATCCCAGTCCCAAGGGCCCCCCTGACCCCGAGTTCTGCAGGACCAGATGGTTCCTAACGAGCTCCGCAATTCCCGCAGGATTTGTCCCTTCCCGAGTCCCTCTCGGCCCCCCAGCACCAGCTCATCCAGGGATTTTGGTGCTTTCCAGCTGGAAAAACTGTCTCCAGGGGGTGTTGAGAGGTTGGGAATGTTCCCTTCCCTGGCATTTCAGGCCCTGCTGGCAGCTGCGGCTTTTTCCTGGAAAAGCAGAAATCCCAAAAGCTGGAAGCCGAACAGAGGAAAATCTGCTTTTAACCCAAAAGCAATAAACTCAATTTTGTGGCTGACGAAGCCACAGCTCCGCGCTGGTCTCCAAGACAAACATCTGCATCCCGCTGGAGCTCGGAGCCGCGTGTGGGGCTGGAATAGCCACGGGAATGGGGCGGGAATGAGGTGGGAATGGCCATGGGAATGGGGTGGAAATGGGGCAGGAATGAGATGGGAATAGCCACGAATGGGGTGGAAATGGGGCAGAAATGGGGTGGGAATGAGGCGGGAATGGGGCAGGAATGAGGTGGGAATAGCCACAAATGGGGTGGGAATGGGGCAGAAATGGGGTGGGAATGAGGCAGGAATGATGTGGGAATGGCCATGGGAATGGGATGGGAATGGGGCAGGAATGGGGCAGAAATGGGGTGGGAATGGGGCAGAAATGGGGTGGGAATGGGGCAGGAATGAGGTGGGAATGGGGCTGGAATGGGGTGGGAATGGGGCAGGAATGAGGTGGGAATGGGGCTGGAATGGGGTGGGAATGGGGCTGGAATGGGGTGGGAAATGGGTCCTACCCCATGGAGGAAAGCCTGGCTGAGGGGTCTGACAGCCACCAGGGGATGTCACCTGTGCTGGGGACACCGTGACCCGGTGGCTCAGCCCCTTCCCATCCCAGAAGGAGCGAGGATTTGGATAATCCCAAGGGAAAGCCCCAGAATTTCCCTCCAAGTGCCGGTCCAGGAGCAGGAAGCGATGCTGGGTCAGAGCCTCCCGCTCCATGGGAATTCCAAGGGAATTTTCACGGTGCCATCATTAAAGGGAGCCACCCTGATCCTGGAAAACCTGGCAGGATCCCATGGGATCCCACGGCAGATCCCTGGATCCCCCAAATTCCAGATTCCCTCTGGAAGCAAAAGAGGCCGGATTTCCCCCAAATCCCATTCCAGCAGCCTTTTCCAGGCATCTCCCTTCCAGTTCCCCACTCTGTGGACAAAAAGCCGAATCCCAGAATCCCGGGGGTTGCACTCCCAGCTTTCCAGAGGGGGTTTGGAGCTGGATGCCCACGTCAGGAGCTCCAGCAGGATTTTCCAGGAGAGCAGCAGGAAAGGCCTGGATTTTATCCCAAAGATCCAGCCCCGCTTCCGACCTGTTTTGGAGGATTTTCCTGCTCCTCCAGCTGATTTTTCTCCGATGGACAGCCCAGCCCAGCCCAGTCCCAGCTCTCTGGAGGAGGCAGGATGTGGAGCTGGACGGTGCCAAAGGCTTTTCCATCATTTTCCATGGATTTCCACCCTCAGGAGGAAATCCTGCCCTGGAAAGGTTTGGGATGAGAGAATCCCAAATCCCCCAAGCCAAAAAAAAAGAGGGAGAACCTGAGCAAGGGACAGCGGAGGGGACAGCAGGACCAGGCTGGGATTTGGGGTGGTGACAGATCCCCCTTTTCCAAGAGAGCTGTGGCACCCCACGGTGTCCCCACGGTGTCCCCAGCCTGCCCCGAGCCCAGAGCCACCTCCTGTCCCTGTCCCCATGTCACTCCCACGCCAGGACTTTCGGAATCTCTCAGCCTGTCCCCGGTGCCACCGGCCGTGTCCCCCGCGCTTCCTCCCCGCCACCCCAGGGAGCAACAGCGGGGACAGCAGGGGTTGGAGCCCTAAAAACACCCCGAAAACACAGAAAAAACACCCCAAAAACAACAGGAAAAACACCCCAAAAACAACAGGAAAAACACCCCAAAACCACCCCATAAAACTGCCCCAAAAACACCCCATAGAAACCCCCATAAAACACCCCCAAAACAACCACAGAAAACACCCCCAAAACACCCCATAAAATACCCCAAAACCACCTCAAAAACACCACCTAAAACACCCCCAAAACCACCCACAAAATGACGCAAAAACACTCAAAAAATGCCCCCAAAACACCCCAAAACCTCTTCAAAACCGCCCCAAAAACATCCTAAAAAACACCGCAAAACGCCTTAAACCCACCCCAAATCGCCCTAAAACCACCCCAAATCCTCCCCCGAGAGCTGATCCATGTGGAGCACAGCTCGGGAAGCATCCCGGGATGCCCTGGGAAGCAGCAGCAGGATTTGGGATGGATTTGGGATGGATTTGGGATCCCCCGCGCTGCCCATCCCTCATCCCGGCGCTCCAGGGCGGCCCCGGGGGATGGATCCCGCTGCTGTATCCATGGAAA
Organism: Cyanistes caeruleus; assembly: GCF_971803275.1. NCBI lineage: Eukaryota > Metazoa > Chordata > Aves > Passeriformes > Paridae > Cyanistes > Cyanistes caeruleus. The sequence goes on from NC_141724.1 coordinate 1,611,817, forward strand.
ACGCTCCAACCCCTTCCCTGTTGCCATGGGGCGCCTCTCCCGGAGCCAGCTGCTCCCACAGGCGAAGTGCCGGGATGCAGGGAGCACATGGATCATCCTGGGATTCAAGGGAAACTCAGAATTCCCATCCCAGTTTGGAATTGGAAATCCCAAAAATGAGCCCGGTCTTGAAAATCATGGAATAAAATAAAACCACCCTTAGAAGGTTTCATTTCTGGAGCCACAAACACATCCATCAACCCCAAATCCAGCAAATCCAAACCTCTGGAAGCAAAAAAAAAGGATTCAGGGAGGACAGGGATCATCCCAGGGATGCAGGAAAAACTGGGATCGTCATCCTGGGGATTCAGGAAGGATCGGGATCATCCCGAACCCTTTTAGGGCCCCATAATCCTCACCAGATCCATCCCAGCCTGGAATGGGAAGCAGCTCCTGGGGCTGCTCATCCTGCAGGATTCCCATGCCAAGGACACAGGCACGGAAAAGCGGGATGGGATTGGGAATGCTCCTGGGGGGATCCCTGAGCCTTTCCAGTCCCTGGCTTTGCACAGCCCTTCCCATCCCGGGGTATCCCTGTGCTCCGGCTGTCACATCCCGGTGAATCCCGGTGAATCCCAGTGAATCCCGGTGAATCCCGGTGAACCCCGGTGAATCCCGGTGAATCCCGGTGAATCCCGGTGAATCCCAGTGAATCCCGGTGAATCCCGGTGAATCCCGGTGAATCCCAGTGAATCCCGGTGAATCCCGGTGAATCCCGGTGAATCCCGGTGAATCCCAGTGAATCCCAGTGAATCCCGGTGAATCCCGGCGACGCTCCCACACGGAGCACCTGCTCCCGCTGCAGCAGGCAGGGAATGCCCGGCAGCAGGCTGGGAAGGGCCGATCCTCTGGATCCTCTCCCCAGCCTCCCTCTGGAATTTGGGAGGCCAGGAGGTGGGGCAGGTGCCTGGAGGTGGGGCGGTTATCCCGGGAAATCCGGGATAGGCAGGTTCCCCCAGCCCACAGCTCGCTGTTATCCCAATCCCTCCCGCTCTGGGAAGGAAGGATTGATTTTCCTGGGAGATCCGGGCTCCAGGCAGGTTTCCCCATCCCACAGCTCGCTGTTATCCCAATCCCTCCCGCTCTGGGAAGGAAGGATTGATTTTCCTGGTCACGCTGGTGCTCGCTGAGCCGGGCCCGGATCCCGGGAACAATCCCAGCCGTGCTCGGCCTCGCACACACAGGCAGGGAATCCATGGAGCTCCCTCTCCCGAGGGGAGCAGCTCTCAAACCTCTGGAATTTGTTATCCAGGAGCATTCCCGCAGGTTCGGGATCCGCAGGAGCGCGGGGATCCTCACAAGAGGATTTAGGGATGGGATGGAGCTGAACCTCACTCCACGGCTGTCCCTGTCCCTGTCCCTGTCCCTGTCCCTGTCCCTGTCCTGTCCCCAGCCCCGATCCCAAGGGTGCCATCCCTCCCCAGGCCAGGCGGGTGGGGAGCAGAGGCTCCAAAACCAAAAACCAAGACCAGAACCATTCCAGGATTCCGGGATCCGCATCCCTTCCCTATTTCTATCCCCCCCAAGTCCCTTCTGCCCAACTCCTCGGGCACCATTTCATTGTTCCGCTCATCCAAACCCCCCAAATTCCCCCTGCCCGGGGACATTCCGAGCCCCCCTCCCCTGGCGAGGGCCAGCCCCGCATCCCCCCCGCCGCTTTCGGGGTTCCGGGAGCAGCACCAGGATGGAGCCGCAGCTTTCGGGAAGCCAGCGGGACCCTCATCTGCCCCCCGGGAGGGGAAATTACGGGCAAACCAACCCACATTGGAATACAAAATATCATTTTTCAGCGGGGCGAGCCGAGCGGAGCCCCTGGCTCCCTCCGCTCCCCGGCGCGGCCCTACCTGCTCCGAGCGGCGGCGGCGGCGGGGCCGGGGATGCGGGAGGAGCCGGAGGGATGCGGGAGGAGCCGGAGGGATGCGGGAGGGGCCGGAGGGATGCGGGAGGAGCCGGAGGGAGGCGGGAACATCGCGGCGGAGGCGGCGGACAATGGCGGGCGCAGCGCGGGGCGGTGCGGGGCCATCTCCCGGCCGCGCTCCGCATTGCACAGAGCCCCGGCCGGTGTCCCCCGGTGTCCCCCTGAATGTCCCCGGAGTGTCCCGCACTGCACAGAGCCCCGGCCGGTGTCCCCCGGTGTCCCCTGAATGTCCCCGGGGTGTTCGGCATTGCACAGAGCCCCGGCCGGTGTCCCCCGGTGTCCCCCTGAATGTCCCCGGAGTGTCCCGCACTGCACAGAGCCCCGGCCGGTGTCCCCCGGTGTCCCCCTGAATGTCCCCGGGGTGTCCCAGATCTCCCTCTGCATCGCACAGAGCCCCGGCCGGTGTCCCCCAGTGTCCCCCCGAATGTCCCCGGGGTGTCCCGCATCGCACAGAGCCCCGGCCGGTGTCCCCCGGTGTCCCTCTGAATGTCCCCGGGGTGTTCGGCACTGCAGAATTGGGATCCGCGGCCTTGGGGCTGGGGGCTGCGGGGGGCAGGCAGGGGGATCAATCAGGGGGGATCAATCAGGGGGGATCAATCAGGGGGTGCAGACAGCAGGGTGCAAACGGGGGTACAGGCAGAGAGCGTTCAGTCAGGGGCAGGCAGGGAAGGTGCAGACCCCAGAACTGTGGGGTTCAGGTGGAGGGGATCAATCAGGGGGTGCAGGAGGGGGGTGCAGACTCTGGGGTGCAGATTTGGGGTTCAGGCGGAGGGGTCGCTTAGGGGGTGCAGGAGGGGAGGCGCAGATTTGGGTGCAGCCAGGAAAGCACAGCCTGGCTTAGGCTGATATTCAGCAGCGCCGCCACTCGCAGCAGAGCCCGGATAGCTCAGTCGGTAGAGCATCAGACTTTTAATCTGAGGGTCCAGGGTTCAAGTCCCTGTTCGGGCGAGATTCTCTTTTCAATATTCTTCTGTTTTTATTGCCCCCTTATTATTTTTTTCCCCCAAAATCCTTTTTCCACACGCGCGCCACGGCCGGCGCTGCCGGCCGGAGGGTCCCGGCTGTGCCTGCGGTGAGTCCTGGCAGGAAATAAAAAAAAAATAGAAGGAATATATGGGAAAAGGAGAGTCGCCCGAACAGGGACTTGAACCCTGGACCCTCAGATTAAAAGTCTGATGCTCTACCGACTGAGCTATCCGGGCTCTGGGCAACTGCGGCCCTCAATGCTCTTATCAGCGCACAGCAGGACGGTCGCTCCTGGTTTTTTGCAGGAGTTCTGTTCCCTCCCCCCGGGTCCAAACACATAATTAGATTAACTATTCTAATTATTTCTGCGGGAGCCGTGCAGTCGGCCACAAGCCCAGAGCATGGCGGAGGGTTGTGCTGTTGGCACCCAGCGGCTCCACTCCGGTCGCTTCCCAAGAGCTGCGCCCGTGCCGGGATTAGCTGGGAATTTTCCAAACGTGTGGATCCCAGCTTGGAAGGGAGCTCTGGAAAGAATTCAGTCCACCCCTGCGACAAGGCAGGGTGACCTGGAGCAACGACACGGGAAAGTGTGGGTTTTATAATGAATGTAGCTGGATATTCTAATATCCAGGTGGGTATTCCAGGGAATATCCAAATTTCCAGGTGGGAATTAAAATAAACATAGCTCAGCTCTAGGACACAGGGACCTTGAATATTTTGCCAACTCAGCGATGTCTACATAGACACACATCGACATTTTGATTTATTCCATCCTTAAGGCTGGATAATTCTAGGGTGTCCTTGAGTCAGGGATGTTTGTGCTGCCTGTTCTGCTGATTTAACCTGAAAATATATAAAGATCTCGCATCAAAGAACATCCCGACTTGAGATAATATTTTATTTTTCCAGGCATTCCTTATTATTTCCATTCATATTTATCACTAATTATTATTATCATCCATTTTTATTTATTGAGATATGTTATATTGCATTAAATATTATAGCAGGCAAAATATTAATTATGTATTATGTATTATGTATTATGTATTATGTATTATGTATTTATTATTTATGTCTTTATTATTCAGTATTATTTTATGTATTTGCTGTTAGTATTTTATATAATAATCATTTTAAATCATAATAATTTTAAATAATAATAATAATAATAATTTAACAATTAAACTTTAAAATTAATTCCATTTTCCACCGAGGCGGAGGGCGCACCGCCGGGATCCTCCAAGCCGCTGGGGGGCGCCACACACCCAGGGCGGCACCGCGTCCCTTCTAGCAGCACATCCCGCTCCCTCTCTATGGCCCCGCCGCCATGTTGGCCGTGAGGGGAAGCGGAGGCCCGGACCCCGCTAAAATGGAGGCGCGGAGCCTTCAGGGGGTGTAGGGGGTTCCTTCCCCTCCCCGACCCCCGGCCCGGAGCCCATGGAGCGGCTGTAGGGTGAGCACGGAGCCGAGGGGAACGCGGGGGTCCTGGGGGCGTAGGGCTGAGGGGGCGGTGAGGAGCGGGGGTGGGGGGGACAGGAGGCGGTGCCGGCGGGAGGGGCCTGGAGCGGCGGGAGCGAAGATGAATTTTTATCTCTTCCCAGGAATCTCTGGGACAATTGGGATTGTCCCGCCTGGAGAAGGGAAGCTTCAGGATGTTTTAATTGTGGCCTGGAGGGGGGCGGCGAGAAAGATGGATGGGGAATGTTTCCAAAGGCTCGGAGCGCCAGGAGGAGGGGGAAGGCTCCAGCCTCACACAAGGCAGGGATAGGCGGGATTTTGGGAATAAATCCTTTCCTAGGAGGGGGAATGGATGGAATTCCCAGAGAATCCGTGGCTTCTCCATCCCTGGAAATGTCCCAGGCCAGCTCGGAGCACCGTGGGATTGTGGAAAACATCTCTGCCCGTGGAATTGGATGGATTTTAAGGCCTTTTCCAACCCAAACCTCTGTAATTCCAGGATTTCACCTCACACACCCCATCCCACACAACACCAGTTTTGTTTATTTAAGGCCAATTCTTTTTTTCCACTTCAAATAGAGATAAATCCAAATCGGCACCTTCAGGAAGTGTTTCCTTATCCCAAATTCCTGGAGGGATTTCGGGAAGATTTGCAGAGCAATTGGCTCTTTGTGACTTTCATTGAGCACTTTTGGTTTTCCTCCCCCTTTCACAACCAAAAGGAACACTTGCAAAACATTTTTGTTATCTTTTATTTATTGGGTGGCATTTTCCTGGGGGGAAAACCCCAAAATTCCTGTCAGATGCATCGTGCCAGCCGCAAAATTCATCTCAGGTACAAAATCTGAATTTTAAAAGTAATTTTTTTTCATTAAAAAAGCTAAATTTGAGGCGTGAAATCCCTCTGATAAGGACAAACTTAATTATCAGTGGCTTCATGATCGCATCAGTGCCTGTTTAAAGCCTTCCCTTCAGGGTTGTTTTACCTCAAATTATCAAAAATCCCAATTTTATTTTCAATATTTTACTTTTTTTTTTTTTGAAAGCTGAAAAAATTACTCTCACCTGAACCCAAGTCCTACTTTAAATGGAATTAAAAAACTTAATTTTAATTCGACTTCTCCACTTGAGATTTTTAGTTAAAAAAAAAAAAGCTGCGGTTTCATGGGGGGTTTTTGGTGGCTCCAAGAAGAATTTTTAGTCGTAAAAAAGAGGCAATTTTTGGTCATAAAAGTGGCAATTTTTAGTCATAAAAAGAGGCAAATTTCACTTCCCGTGGCGGGGGTGAAATTTTAGAGTGGAAAATTTGCTCAGTTCATGACTCGTGTGTGATTCACGATTTCCTCTGGAGATTTTCCTCTGCTCCAGGGACATTTTGAGCACCTCAAATCCCCCCCGGAGTTCCATTCCAAGTTGGGAATTTAGAGGTGAAATTTAGGATTGGAAATATCCCAAATTTCTGGTCTGGCTGAGCACGAAATTCCCTTTTTTTTTAAGGAATTTCCACCACGTGGGAGCTTTTCATGTCATTTATATCCTTAAATTTTATGATTATTTTATTTTTTTCTTGCCTGGAAATATTTTTAAAAGTCGTGAAAAAAACCTTAATTAACAGCGAGATGAATTTCTAATGGAATGAGAATATTAATGAGCGGCAAGCTGCCAGGAAAAAATACAAAAAAATAATTTCTGTGGAAAACTCGGGACATTTTGGGTGCTGAAAAGGTTAAAACTCCTCTCCCTCAGCCCTGGGGCAGCAAAATCCTTTTTCAGGAAAGGGGAGGGAGAGGAAATCCAAATTTTTTCTCCTTTTTAAAGCTGATTTTCACCCCAGCCCGGCCGTTATCACTTTCGGTCCCTCCCTCCCTCGGGCGAGGTTTGAAAAAAGCGATTTTTAGCCAAACCTTCAGCATCCTCAGGACGTGGCAGAGGAATTATCCCACGGCAAAATCCCGGGATAATAATCCCAGGATATTCCTGCCGGGCAGAGAAAGTCAAGGTCGGTAAATCCAGCTCATATTAAGGGTGTTTATGTTCAATATTTGTGGTTTTTTTTATCAGAAATCGGTTAAAATTTAAGGAAAAATTAACCGGGAAGGAATTAAAGTGTTGTAATTTGAATTATTTCCGGTTGCTGTCGCTGCTTCTCACAAATATTAATATTTGATGTGCTCATTTTGAGAGGTTTAAGGGCATTTCATGTTCAATATTTTGGGGTTTTTTTCCATCAGAAATCGGTTAAAATTTAGGGAAATATTATCTGGGAAGGGCTTGAAGCTGTTATAATTTGAATTATTATTTAGCAATTCGAATGTTTGATGTTCTTGAATCAACCCTTCCCAAATATTTAGGGATGCTGGATTTTCGGGAATGATTTTTTTCCCCCATGGAATTTCCATTTGATTCCATAGAAATGCTGTAAAACCCCTCAGAATTCTCTCCCAAAATCCCTAAAAATTCCTTTTTAACACCTGGGGCAGGGATTGAAGTTCCCAGAGCTCCAGATTGGTGCTGAAATTCTGATTTTTGTGATGTTTTGAGCTTTCAGCCTGCTTGTCTACAGCTGCATTCCTGAGGCAGGAATTTGATTATTTCCAAAATATGAATTTCAAACTCATCACGTGCCTGAAATTCCTGATAATTTCAGTGGCAATAAATCCATTTATCCGGGAAAATTCCCTGAAAAACAATTCCAATTTCGCCTTGAAAAAGTCGAGGCATTGCATTTTCAAAAGTCATCTCTTTTATTTCTAATTAAACTCTTTTAAATTAAATAAAAATTTATTAATCTCATTTATCATTATAACCACAATTCAACTAATCCACAAATTAAAAATCCCAGTGAAAACATCCCCAAAATTCCAGCTGCCAGACAACTCCAGGAGTCAATTTTGGGAATTATTTTCGTGCTTTAACCAAAATATTTTATTTTTGTATTTGGTTCTAAATAAAAACCCAGTCTATAAATAATAAATCCGGTTTATTTGCAACCAGATCCTTAAAAAAACTGAGTTTTTAATCTCAATTTCTGCTCTGGGCAGACACAAATTTTGCCACAAGTTCAAGACTTTGAACCAATTAAAGTTGTTTTTTCCCCACTATTTAATTGACAAATAATTCCTGGTTTTTTCCAAGTTTTCCAGCCCTTTTTAGGGAAGGATTTAAATGGATTTGAGGGGTGATTGTTGAGGTGAAGTTGATTTTTGCGAAAAATTGCGTTTTTTTCAGGATTTTCCCTGGTGGTTCTTCCAGGAAAGGCTCTGGCACCTGCTCATTCAGGAATTCCGTTAAAATTAATTTATTCCCTGAATCCAGGCGGGTTTTTTTGGGAATTTTTAGGAAATCAGGGAGGTGCTGATTGTGGCTTCTCCTTTGGGAATGAATGGGAGCTGCTGGAATGGGGGGAATTCCTTTGGGATGTGACTCAGCTGCTCCTTCCCCAGCTGAGTCAAGAATTTCACACTCTGGAATGTTTTCCCTGATTGAATCATGGAGATTCCTTAAATTCCCCGCTGGAATTCCAGGATCACCCAGCTCCACCTTTGTGTTCCAGGGACATTTCCCCATCCCAGGCTGCTCCCAGGGATGGAGCAGCCACGGATTCTCTGGGAATTCCATCCCAGCCCCTCCAGGGAAGGATTTATTCCCAATATCCCACCCAAACCAGCACAGGGAATCCTGGAATGGTTTGGGTTGGAAGGGATCATCCAATCCCACCTCCTCCTATCCCAGGCTGCATTTTATCCACTTTTTATCCATATTTTTATCCATATTTTTATCCATATTTTATCCACCATCCAGCCCAGCCTGCTTGGGAAAGACTTTTGGGGATCAGGAAATCCAACCCAGCTGGGAATCCTGGAATGTTTAGGGTTGGAAAAGATCTTTGGGATCAGCAAATCCAACCCTGACCGGGACTCACGGAATGTTTACGGAATCCTGGAATGTTTAGGGTTGGAAAAAACCTTTGGGATCAACAAATCCCGCCCAGCCGTGTCCCCAAGTGGGATTTTTGAGCCCATCCAGGGAATTTTTGAGCCCACCCTGAGCAGCCCATCCCAGTTTTTTCCAGGATTGTTTTTTCCCGTTGTTTTTTCCAACCCCCCACCCCCGGAGGGGCCCGGGGCAGGATTCCAAATGGGATTTTCAGGTGGATTTTAATCCCAAATCCCATTTCCAGGTGGATTTTAATCCCAAATCCCATTTCCAGGTCGGTGCTTGAGCAGCTCCTCACTGCCAGGATGAGCTTCCCAAATCCCACCCAACATCCAGGAGCTGGGAATTCCTGCAGGATCACCCTTGGACAAGCCAATCAGGTAACTGACAGCTAATTAGCAGCTAATTACCCCTCCCTGCCATCATTTCCTCATCAGAGCAGAGATTTTTTAATAAAATAGGAAATATCTTTAAATCCAGAGAATTTATCCTAAAAGAGAATCAAGATTTATCCCAATTTGTTCTCTTTCCATGATTTAGGAATATTTTCAAGGAACAAAAATTATTAAATTAATTTAATTTTTAATTAAATTACAAAAGAACATCAAACCATGAAATTATAGATATTATTCTGCTGGATTTTTTTTTTTTCTTGGAGCTAGATTCCAAATATTGGAGATTTTTCTACATATCAGAATTGAATTAAATTTATAATGTTTATAATTTTATTGAATTTTCTTTAGTAATTCATCCCCAGGGCTTTTTTTTGAGGTAGTTTAGGGAGTATTTGGACTCGGAATATTCCCGTTATCCAAAATTCCTGGAGTTTTCCTGGAATAAAAAGCCATCAAGAGCAGAAAAATTCACAAACAATAATAATCACCTGGAAAAAAGAAATTTAAAAAATCAGAAATTCCACCTCCCAAGAGCCAATTCCTTGGGAGAAAAAACATCTTTCCAATAGCAGGGAATGTGCTGGGAGTGGGAATAAATCTGGATTTTCCATTTGAGGAAAATTGAGGAGCTTGGAACTGGAACCAAATCCAGAAAAAAAAAAAAAAAATGGAGTAAATAAATAAAATTTATTGTGCTCAATTAAAGTGAATAAATAAATAAAGAAAAAAATTAAATAAATAAAAAATAATAAATAAATTGGAGAAAAATAAATGCTCAAAACATCCAAACAGGGAGGGGTTAAATCCAAATTCCTCGGGATTTTTTTTTGGGGTTATTCCAGGTTTGATTCCCGGAATTCCAACCGAACCTTGCTGTGTTTTTTCCAGGTGATTCCCAAAGTTCCCCTCCTGAGGATTCTGCAGGCTGCGGGCGCCCAGGGCGACACCTTCACCCTCAAGGAGGTGGGGCCGCGTTCCCGCCGTTATCCCGGGGTTTTTGGGATGTGCCCTGGGATTCCCACTGGGATTCACGGTGTTTTCAACCCCTCCTGGAAAATGTTCCCCTTTTTACTGAAGGGGCACTTTGGGGACACTTCAGGGTCAATTTGGGGTCACTTTGGGGCACTTCAGGGTCACTTTTTGGGAACATTTTCAGGGCACTTCAGCATCACTTTTGGGTCACTTTGGGGCAATTCAGGAACACTTTGGGGTCACTTTTTGGGTCACTTTGGGGCACTTTAGGATCACTTTGGGGTCACTTTTGGGGCTCTTCAGGATCAATTTGTGGTCATTTTTTGGGAACACTTTGGGCACTTCAGGATCACTTCTTGGGGTCACTTTTTGGGGCACTTCAGCATCACTTTGGGGTCACTTTTTGGGAACAGTTTTGGGTCACTTTGGGATCACTTTGTGGTCACTTTTTTGTGAACACTTTGGGGCACTTTGGGATCACTTTGGAGTCACTTTTGGGGCACTTCAGGGTCACTTTTTGAGGACACTTTGGGGCACTTCAGGATCACTTTGGGGTCACTGTTTGGGAACACTTTGGGGTCACTTTTGGGTTACTTTGGGGTCACTTTGGAGTCACTTTTTGGCAACACTTTTGGGTTTCTTTGGGGTCACATTTTGGGAACAGTTTTGGGGCACTTTATGACCATTTTGATGTGACTTTTTGTGGTCCCTTTGGGGGCACCTTTGGTTCCCCTTTGATTCCCCTCCATCCCTGGCAGTTCCCGTCCATCCCAGGGCTCCATGCCAGGGAATTCCGGGGGCTGTGGGGCTGAGGGAAGGCGCTGTATCCCCGCAGGTGATGCATTTCCTGGGTCAGTACATCCTGGGCCGGCAGCTCTACGACAAGAGGCAGCAGCACCTGGTGCACTGCGGGGGAGACCAGCTGGGAGAGCTGCTGGGCCTGCAGAGCTTCTCCCTGCGGGATCCCAGGTGAGGGGAAATTCCCCTTTTCCTCTGGGAAATCTCATTTTCGGTCAGGTGGCACCGGTGGGATGAAAGGGCAGCTCTGGGGTTTGGGGTTCTGGGTTTGGGGCTCTAGGTCTTGGGTCTGGATTCTGGTTTGGGGTTCTGGGTCTTGCTTTGGGGCTCTAGGTATTGGCTAGGTTTCTGGTTTTGGGGTTCTGGGTCTTGGTTTGGGGTTCTGGGTTTTTGGTTCAAAGTCTTGGTTCTGGATTTGGGGTTCTAGGTTTGGGTTCTGGATTCTGCTTTGGGGTTCTGGGTCTTGCTTTTGGGGCTCTAGGTATTGCTTAGGTTTCTAGTTTTGGGGTTCTGGATCTTGGTTTTGGGGTACTGGGTTCTGGTTTGGGGTTCCAGGTTTGGGTTTATTGGTTTTGGGGTTCTGGGTTCTGGTTTGGGGTTCCAGGTTTGGGTTCCAGGTTCAGGTTCTAGGTCTTGGTTTGGGGTTCTGAGTTGTTGGTTCTAAGTCTTTGTTTGGGGTTCTAGGTTTGGGTTCTGGATCTTGGTTTGGGTTTTGGTTTTAGGTTTTAGTTCGGGGTTCTGAGTTTTCTCCAAGTCTGGGTGGTGAATTTCAGTTGAAATCAGAGTTGTGTGCTGAGGGTTGTGATGAGAAATGTAAAACCAAAAACCCAGAACCCAGAATGGAATGTAAAAAACCATTAATTGGGGTTTTTGGTTTTTTTTTTTTAGGGATAAATTCAGTGTGGGTTTTAGGATCTCTCAAGGGAAAAAAATCCCTCTGATTTTTGGGATCTCTAGGGAAAAAACACCTCAGTGGTTTCTTTTAGAAAACCCCACTGTTTTTTTGAGGAAAAACCTCCGTGATTTTTGTGATCTGTAGGAAAATGGATTCCCTGATGGTTTTTGGAGCTAAATGTATAAAAAATGAGTGTGTTTGTGGTTCCTGGGCTCTCTCTAAAAGGGATCTTCCTGTTCCTCCCCAGCCCTGTGTACGAGATGCTGAAGAGGAACCTCAGCCCTGCTGCACTCCCAGGTAGGTTGCTCCTGTTCCATAAATGTTGCTCTGTGCTGGTAAGTACCCAAATCCAGGAAAATCCCAAATCCTGTGGCTGCAGGAGGAATAAAACTTCTCTCAGAAGCTTTTCCAAGCAAATCTCTCGGAGTTTGTGTCTTTTCTGTGTGCCAGGAGCTGTTTGAGTGATGCCAAAAAACCCCAAATTTGGGCCAAAGCTAAATCCAGGAATCCTAAAATCCAGATATCCTAAAATCCTGAAATCCATCCTTGATTGAAACCAATCTTCCATCGATCAAAATCAATCTTTTATTAATTTCTCGATATTTTTTCAGCTTTAGAGCTGCAAATTCTTGCTCTCACCTCATTTTATATTTTGATCAATATCAAAAATATCAAAAAGTTTTCAAAGCCTGAAAAGAAAAAACCCCAACCCCTCTCTAAATTCTCTCTAATTTCTTTCATAAAAGAAATAAATCTCTAATTTATTTTAATTATCTCTAAATTAAAACTCCAAATGCTAAAAATCCTGCAAGGCTTTAATGTTGAACCTTGCAGCTTCCCCAGCTCGTGGGGGAAATCAAATCCAACTCCATCAGAAGAGGAAAATTTATCCTCAAATTAATCTGAGCTTGGGGGGTCTTCTTTAAAACCGGTTCCTGTTGTAGGACTGGGAAAAATAAACTCCACTGGCAGAGCTGTGGAATTTTGTGCTGCATTTCCCATTTTTTTCAGGAGATAAAAAAGGATTTTAAACCTTTAGGAGGGCTCAGGCCCGTGTGGAGAAATTAAAAAAATCCAATTAAAATTCAAAACTTGGCCCTCGAAGCTTCAGCGCTTTCTGCCTTGGGATTTTTATTTTTCTGGAAGATTCTTTTCAAGGATATTTCGATTTCTTTTCTAGAAGAATCTTTGGAATTCTCTTTGGACTCTTTTTAGCTGTAGGAAAATTGTGTGAGTGCCGTTCCCCGAGCAAAGCCGTGTGCGTGGAGCTGAGCATTCCCAGCCAATCTCCGGCCTTTTCCTTGGAATGTGGCAGTTCCTGGGCCTCCCTTTAGGCCAGGCTCAGGAAAGCCCTTCCTGGGGCACAGTTAGGCCCGGCTGTGTGTGAGTGTGGCCCAAACCAACCACGCTTGGCAGAGCAACCTTGGAGTGCACAGGGATTGTTTCCTTCCCTTTCCATCCATTTTCCTTCCCTTTCCATCCATTTTCCTTCCCTTTCCATCCATTTTCCTTCCCTTTCCATCCATTCTCCTTCCTTTTCTGTCCACTTTCCTTCCCGTTCCATCCATTTTCCCTCCTTTTCTGGCCGTTTTCCTTCATTTTCTGGACGTTTTCTTTCCTTTTTCATCCATTTTCCTTCCTTTTCTGGCTTCCTTCCTTCACTTTCCATCCATTTTCCTTCCCTTTTCCCTCCTCCTTCCTTTTCTGGCTTCTTTCCATCCCTTTCCATCCATTTTTCCATTCCTTCCCAATCCATTCTCCCTCCTTTTCCATCAGTTTTCCTTTTCCATCCATTCTCCTTCCTTTTCTGGCCTATTTTGTTCCTTTTCTGGCCGTTTTCCTTCCTTTTCTGGCTTCTTTCCTTCCCTTTCCATCCATTTTCTGTCCCTTCCCAATCCATTCTCCCTCCTTTTCCATCCATTTTCCTTTTCCATCCGTTTCCCCTCCTTTTCCAGCTCTTGGTTTTCCTTCAGCCCAGCACAAGAATGACTGCATTTGTTTCCTTTTCCCTCCTTTCCTTGTTTCATTTCTCCCTTCCTTCCTAATTTCCCTCCTTGTCTCATTTCCCCCCTTTCTTGTCAATTTTTTCCCCCTTTCTTGACTAATTTTCCCCCCTTTTCTAATTTTCCCCCTTGTCTTTATCCCTCTTGTCCAATTTCCCCCTTTCCTTGCCTGATTTTCCCCATATTTTGTCTAATTTTTCCCCTTTCTTTGTCTGATTTTTCCCTTTTCTAATTTTTCCCCCTTTCCTTTTCTAATTTTCCCCCTTTTTGAATTTTCCCCCCCTTTTCTTGTCTAATTCCCTCCTTTCCTTGGCCACTTCCCCCCTTCCTTTCCCACTTTTCCCAAGCCTGCCTCCCACAATTTAGGAATCCCTCACCTTCAGGCTGCTTTTTATGGAATATTCCAGCTCCTAAAAGGAACTTTCCAGCACCTGGAGTATTGTCACTCCCTGAAAAATCAGATTTTTGGAAGGCTGAGTCTCCCAGTAATGATGGATGAGCCTGGCTCCTGTTTTCCATCAGGGATTAAAATCCTGGAAGGTGATGGAAGCAGGAAAAAAAACCCAGGAATTGCTGATAGATCCCTGCCAACTTTGATCCTGGAATTTTGCTCCATTTAAAAGGAATTTTCTGCCAGTTCTCAGATCTTCCCTATCCGTGTCTGATTGATCCCTGCTGGGAATCAGCCTCATCCAGCAGGGAATTTTCCTGTTAAATTGAAAGGGAAACCACTGGCCAGGAGGATTCCTGTTAATTGGATTCTCGTTAATTTAGCTCAGCCTTTTAATGAACTTTTGGGAGCAGCATCATCAGCTGGACCCAGCGCTGTACATGGGATTTTCCTTCCTTTTCTCTTTATTCCCAAACCCTTCAGGAAGAGCAGGAATCCCAAAAAAAAGGTAGGATTCCCTCTGGAATTCTGGTTGAGGAATGGGTTTGCAGACAAACCAAGCAGAGAACTGAACAAAAATGAGATTTTATTTTTTTTTTTTTTTTTTGTTGGTGGATCTGTCATATTTTGACATTTCTCCCAATGCAATTTTCCTGCTTTTCCACTTTTTCTTTGGTATCAAAGAACCTCAGTTGGAAAAGCAGGGAAATCAGGGGGGAAATGAGAATTTCCCAGCTGGGATGGGATTGGTGGAAATTCCATGGATGTACAAAAGAGCCTTGGGAATTCCAGGGAAAATTCCACAAGGCCCTGGTGGCTTTTAGACAACCTCAGGAGCAATTCCCAATCCAGGAGTAACAGATCCATGGATATTCAGAGAACCAGGAATTCTTGTGGAAAAGGAGTGGCTGTTAGGAAAATGAGTAATATTACACTTTGGGAAGAATATTCTGAATTTGGGGTGGATGTAAGGAAAAGAATAATTTTTCCCTTTGGGAATATAAGAATCATTTTTCCTTTTGGGAATATAAGAAAAATTTTTCCTTTTGGGGAAGAATATTCTGAATTCTGTAAGGAAAAATCATGAAAAAATCCATTTTTCCATTTGAGATGGCTATAGGGGAATTAATAATTTTTCCTTTTGGAAATATAAGAATCATTTTTCCTTCTGTGAATAGAAGACTCATTTTTCCTTTTGGGACTATAAGACTTACTTTTCCTTTTGGGAATAAAATAAGAATAATTTTTCCTTTTAGGGAAGAAGGAATTTTCTGTAAGGAAAAATACAGGAAAAAATAGATGAAAAAAATGAATTTTTCCATTTAAGATGGCTGTAAGGAAAAGAATCATTTTTCCTTTTGGGAATATAAGAATCATTTTTCCTTCTGTGAATATGAGAATCATTTTTCCTTTTGGGAATATAAAACTCGTTTTTCCCTTTGGGAATACAAGACTTATTTTTCCTTTTGGGGAACAATATTCTGAATTCTATAAGGAAAAATACAGGAAAAAAATACAGGAAAAAAAAAAGAATTTTTCCATTTGGGATAACTGTAAGGAAAAGAATTATTTTTCCTTTTGGGAATATAAGAATTTTTCCTTTTGGGGATACAAGACTCATTTTTCCTTTTGGGAATAAAAGACTAATTTTTCCTTTTGGGGAAGAATATTCTGAATTCTATAAGGAAAAATACAGGAAAAAAATACATGAAAAAAAATGTATTTTTCCATTTTTCCCTTTGGGAATATAAGAATCATTTTTCCTTTTGGGAATATAAGAATTTTTCCTTTTGGGGATATAAGACTCATTTTTCCTTTTGGGAATAAAAGACTAATTTTTCCTTTTGGGGAAGAATATTCTGAATTCTATAAGGAAAAATACAGGAAAAAAATACATAAAAAAAAAAAAAAAATTCCATTTATGATGACTGTAAGGAACAACACAGTAAAACCAGAGGAACAAGAATAATTTTCCCCTTTAACCCCAACACTCCGAGCTTTCACCCACCTTCTTCTCCCCAAAACCCCTCCACCCCTCCACTGTGGGATCTCTCCAGGGATCCCCCGAGCTCTGCCAAGCCTGGCTGGTGTCTCCAGGCTGGGGCTGTGTGCGGTGTGCGAGCGGGGGATTCCCGGGAAGGATTTTCCTTGTGTTTTACCTGCCATCTGCAGATGCTGCACAGACTCTCCCAAAGGAGCAGAGCGTCGCTAAGCCCAGCCCAGACCAGCCGCAGGTAAACCCCACTGCCCGGTGGGTTCTTTTCTCGTACAGAGCCGCCCCTTCTCTGTACCCCTGCATGGTGGACTGCCAGAACTTGGTTTTCTTGTTGGTTGTGCTGCTCCTCACCTTCCCGAGAGAAAAACAAACCAATATTCCCTAAAATTGAAAAGTTCTTGGAGTCCACAGAGCAGGGACAGAGCCGCCCTTCTCTGTTCTCCTCGTGTCAGAGTGCCAGTCTCTGAGTGCGTTTTTCTGGGGTGCAGCACTTCCAGGCCTCAGCTTCTCCAGCCATGTTTTCCTGCTTTTTTTTTTCCCCCCCTCTTTTTATCCCATCTTTTTTTTTTTTTTTCCCAGTAGGAATTGCCAAATAATTCACTGTGCTTTGTTAGGATTTGTTTCCAGCGGCTTCGCCAGGTAGAGGTGAAAAGCGAGGAAAAATCTTCCAAAGTTTTTTCCAGGTGTGGTTTGGAGTGAGGGTTGGGAGTTGTCAGTCACAAAATCAGGGACTGCAGGATTTTTGCCAAGCTTGAAGATTTTTCCTCGTTTTTTTTTTAGTACTGATTCCAGAGGCTTTAACGAGAAATAGTCAGTAGTTGTTTTTATTCTGAATTATTTCCTCTTCCTACCTGCTCGGTCCCGTCCTGCAGCTGGTGCCTGGGGATGGAAGTGCTGCATCCCCTTGTCCCTGCAAGCTCTGCTGGGCTAATTCCTGCTTTTTCCTTCCCTGCAGCACAGCCAGGAGGAAGGGTCTGACTCTGGGATCCTGGAGGATGACAGCAAAACCTCTGCTCCGGCTACCTCAGAGCCCAAATGTGACACTTGTGAAGGTGAGGGACAGATTTCTGCACCATCACAGCATTTCCAAACCTCCTGAGAGGGACACGTGGCAGCAAATGCTGGAAGAGGGAGCTGGGAGACTCCAAAAAAAGCCCTGGGTTGGGATAGAATCCTTAAAAATCTTGGTGGTAAAGACTGAGAAGTTGCAAAGTTCACCACAGATGTTTTCTTATTTTCTATCTCATAAACAAATGCTCTGAATGCAGTGGCAGCTAAGCCCTAAAATCCAACATGTCACTGAGCAATGCCATGAAAAAAAATCCTCCAGACTTTGCTGGAGGGTGTTTTAAAAGCTGGAATAATCCTTGGATCCATCCCCTTTCCCAAGGGAGGCTCCTGAGCACACGGAGCCCAGCACACAGAGTCCACCCTGCAAACCAAGCAGGGAACAAAAATGAGGGGTTTTTTCATGGATCTGTTGTATTTTAACAGGATTTTTTTGCTGGGTCACTCGTGGAGATGTCAGGAATAATTTTCTTGTTTTTCCACTTTTTATTCTCTCGTGTGAGGGAAGCTCAGTGGTAGAAGCAGCTCCTCGTTTCCAGCTCAAATGGGAGAGCTGGAAATTCCCTGGATTTACAGAGCAGCCATGGCTGTGCCTTGGGGAAACTCCAGGCACTGGAGGGAGGGAGATCCAAAGTGATCCTGGAATCCAGAGTGATGGGTTTGGGATGGATCCCCATTTCTTGGGAATTCAGGAGCTGCAAACTGAATTCCAATAATTTCAGCATTTAAAATCACTCAAAAAATCCTCTCAGTCTGGGGAATTGTTTGTGTTTCTGAGGTGAAACCTGAAATTAAACTCAACCTGTCCCAGTAAAAGGGCACTGGGAACACTGGGATATTCCCTGGCTCATGCAGGAATTTTTTCCACATGGGCTATCCAAACCCCAGAGCACTCATCCTGATCCAAAACGTAAAAAAAAATTCAGATTTGAGCCCAATTTTTCTCAGCTGGTCTCTTACCCAATGACTCGGACTCTGCTTGGCTCTTGTAGACAAAGACTTGATAGAAAACCTCTCCAAAAGCAAAAAGCCCAAGCTGGATCTGGTTTTTGAGGAATGGGATGTGGCCGGGCTGCCGTGGTGGTTTTTAGGGAATCTCAGAAGCAATTACAAATCCAGGAGTAACGGATCCACGGATATTCAGACTAACCAGGTGTGTAACCACTTGAAGCCTTTTGTCTTCTTCCTCCCCTCTTTTGGGTTCCAAAGAAATTAAATATTCCCCTTTTTTTTTTCTCTCTTTCCACTTCCCACTCCGCTTTTTCCCAGTTTGGTCCCATCCAAGCTTTTCCCAAAAATTTTGGTGACTTTTAGTGGTTTTAAATCAACCAGACTTTTCCCTGAAGGGCCTCAGATGTGCCTGGAATTTGGGATTTGCCCTTTTTTATTGGGATGAACATTGGAGGGTGATGGGAGAGCTGGAAAGGGGAGCTAGAAGTTTGGAAAAAGGGGAGACTGTGAGGTGAAAATTGGGAAAAGGGGGATTTGTGAGGGGGAAATTGGGAAAAAAGTTGGGAAAAGGGGAACTGGCGAGGGAGAAATTGGAAAAAGAGGAGCCCATGAGGTGGAAATTGGGAAAAGGAGAATCTGTGAGGTGAAAACTGGGGAGCTTGTGAGGTGGAAATTGGAAAAAAGGGAATCTGTGAGGTGAAAATTTTAAAAAGGGGAGCCTGTGAGGTGAAAATTGGGAAAAACTGAGTCTTTGTGAGGGGAAATTGGGAAAAGAGGGAACTTGTGAGGTGGAAATTGGAAAAAAGGGGATCTGTGAGGTGAAAATTTTAAAAAGGGGAGCCTGTGAGGTGAAAATTGGGAAAAATGGAGTTGGTGAGGGAGAAAATTGGGAAAAGAGGGAACTTCTGAGGTGGAAATTGGCAAAAAGGGAATCTGTGAGGTGAAAATTTCAAAAAGGGGAGCCTGTGAGGTGGAAATTGGGAAAAACTGAGTCAGTGTGAGGGAAAATTGGGAAAACAGGGAACTTGTGAGGTGGAAATTTGCGAAATGTTGGGAAAAGGGGAACCTGTGAGGTAGAAATTTTCAGGAGCAGGTTCAGAGGGCGGTGAGGGCTTTGGATGTTGGTGGAGATGAAAACGGGGCAGCGCTGGATGTGGAGCTGCTCCTAAATGGATTTTCCTGGATTTTTTTTCCCCCCTCAGGACATCGACACTGCCGTAGTTTCAGACACCACGGATGACCTGTGGTTCCTCAACGAGTGTCCCCTGGAGCAGGGCGGTGCTGGGCTCAAGGTGGAGGTGCTGGATTGTGAGGAGGTGCCAGAAGGTGACACCAAGGTACCTCTGCCAAGTTTTCCCTGTTTTAATTCATCCCACCGTGCCCTTGGAAAGGCTGGATCTGTTCCCATCCAGAGGTTAAATCCTGGTTAGGAAAGGCTGTCGCCATTCCTCGTGTGTTTGATGGTTTTCCTTCGTGGGTTTTGGTTGAAATTTTTATTTTCAAGGCATGAAATTGATTTAAAAAGGAATTAAAACTCCTCGCAGGAACTTGAGTGGGTTTCTAACCGATACCTGCAAGAGTTGTAAGTCAAAAATCGTGGAATTAAGTTTGGAAAAGGCTTTTAATGATTGAGTCCAGCTAAAGACTCAAAGAGAAAAATCTGATCACGGTAATCCAGCAAAATTTACCAACATTCTGCAAAATAACCACTGCAAAAATGGCTTTTTATTCACTTTTAGAAGTGATTTAATGAGCAGGGTGATGATAGGATCCTTTAACTGGAGTGTGCAGCGCCAAACAAGCCATAAATACGGAACATTCCAACATTCCCACCCTCTGATAATGCTTTCCTGGAATTCCAGGTGCCTGAGGACGTGTGCTTGGATGAGCTGGAGGATTCCCAGTGCCTGAGTGATGACACGGATACAGAGGCTGCTGCTGAGGTGGGAATTCCTTGGGATCAGCATTACCTGGGGCTGGAAGGACTCATCCCACATCTACTGCTGGTTTTGGGGTGGAAAAGCTGATTTTCATGTGGTTTTCCAAAAAAAAACAGTGGCTGGATGACATTTTAGTGATACCCAGGCATGGTTTAATAAGGTTTTAATAAGGCTTTAATTATATTTTAATTCCATGTTGTCCTTTGGATGGAAATTGGGAGGATTAATCCATGGAAGGGGCCTGGAAATTTCAAGTAGCACTTTAGAATCACTCAAAAAAACTCAGAATTTTAGTGGGTTTTAGCAGAATATTAATAATTCTAGCAGAATTTTACTGGTTTTAGCAGTATTTTAATAATTCTAGCAGAATTTGTATGATTTTAACAGAATTTTCTAGGCTGGAATAAATGGGGATGTCCCTGGCTTTGGACAGCTGAGTCCTGGCTCTGCACTTGGGCGGCTCCTGCCCTTTATCTGTGAGATAATTAATTAATAAATCCATTAATTATGCAGATTCAACAGCTGGTAAGTGATAGGTGAGCCTGAAAAACAAATTCCTGCCAAATCCCAGGAGCTCTCCCCTTGAATTTTGAGCAAAAGATTAAAAATTCTATTGAAATTAAATAAAAATAAACTGCCCCAGCTTGGATTCTTCCAGAGGGCTGGGAGAGAGGAAGGAGAGGGATTCATGAGGGACAGATTTGGGATAAATCAATCCCAAGCTACAAAATGTTGATTTGCCAGCTTATAAATCCCTCCTAAATACAAATTTTTTAACGAGGTTTCCTTGCTGCTTTTCCCACATGGCTAAAACGAGGAATACCCAAAAATAAATAGGATTTTTTTTTTTTTTTTTTTCCTGGATTTTATTTTTTTTTTTTGCCTTAAATCACTCAGGATTGCTGGCAATGCTCCAAGTGCAGGAAATTCAACTCTCCGGGGAAAAGGTACTGCTACCGCTGCTGGGCCCTGCGCAAGGACTGGTACCGGGACTGCCCCAAACTGCCCCATTCCCTGTCCCTTTCCAACATCAATTCCATGGAAAACCAGGAGCAGGATAGAGGGGTGGACGTCCCAGACTGTAGGAGGACGATTTCAGCCCCGGCTGGCCAAGCCAAGCACCTTTTCCTGGGAGAAAACAAACCCCGCGTGGATCCCGGCAGCTCCATCGAGTCCTTGGATTTGGCGCGGGATGGGAAAAACCGGGATTTTGCCAAGCTGAAAAAAGAGGAGGAGGTGGAATCTTTGGAGAGCATCAAAACCCTGCTGAGTCCCTGCTTCCTGTGCCAGCACAGGCCTCGGGATGGGAATATTGTCCATGGAAGGACTGCTCACCTGGTGGCCTGCTTCAGGTGTGCCAGGATGCTGAAGAAGAAGAGATCGCCGTGCCCGGTGTGCAGGAAGGAGATCAAGATGGTCATCAGGACCTTCATGGGTTAGCAGGGTCTTCTGCTCCTAAAATAACCCCCAAAATAAGGTTTTTTTGCACAAAAACCCCAATTCCAGAGTTTGGTCTGCAGGATCAAGATGGTCATCAGGATCTTTATGGGGTAGCAGGGTCTTCTGCTCCTAAAATAACCCCCAAAATAGTTCTTTTTTTGCACTCAAATCCCAATTTCAGTGTGTGCAGGAAGGAGATCAGGATGGTCATCAGGACCTTCATGGGCTAGCAGGATCTTCTGCTCCAAAAATAACCCCCAAAATAAGGTTTTTTTGCACAAAAACCCCTAATTCCAGAGTTTGGTCTGCAGGATCAAGATGGTCATCAGGACCTTCATGGGCTAGCAGGGCACTTTGCTCCTAAAATAACCCCAAAATGAGGATTTTTTGCACTCAGATTTCCATTTCAGTGTGTGCAGGAAAGAGATCAGGGTGATCACCGGGATCTTTATGGGATAGCAGGACCTTCTGCCCCTAAAATAATCCCAAAATGAGGATTTTTGCACTCAAACCCCAATTCCAGAGCTCAGCCAGTGAAACCAAAGAAAACCAAGATTTAAATCCCACCAAGAATCCTCTTTTCCATGGAAATCACCTTGAGATCAAAACCCCAAAATTTTGGAAATTTTCCCAATTCCTCAACTTCAGCCTGATTTTATCCTTTGGGATTCTTTCTCCTGACCAAGAGCAGAAGATCTGGGAAAAATCGTGACTTTTGGGATGGTTTTTTTTTCCATAAATCCCAACTTGTGCAATTCCTTTGGAGCTGAGGGATAAAAATAGAAATAAATATTTATGGTGGGGAGGGCAGGGGATTTGTTTTGGAGAGAAGAAAAAGAACTTTATTCCTGATTTTTTTTATTGTTTAAGGTCGGCAGGTTGAAGAATTCCTTGCTCCCAAATGGGAAATAAATCCAAGTTTTTAATCCACACCTCTCAGGTCACAAATCAGACAGAAAAAATAATAATAATGTTATATTTTGCTTTCTTTTTGGGCTTTTTAGTTTCTATTTCATCTTTTATTTTAAATATATTTAAATTTATTCTGCATCGTCTCTGTCCAGCAGGATTCAATTCCAGCAGCCTTGGGATATTTTGGGATGTTCCATCGGCCCTCACCATTTAGGATAAAAATTCCTCATTTTTGAGTGAAAAGTGGCTTTAAAAACAAAACACAAACTTTTGAGGAATAAAATACCATTTCCACCCTTTTCAGGCACAATTTCCCCCTTTTCTGGCAGATTTTTTTCCCTTTCCAGGCAAATTTTTTCTCATGTCCTGGCAATTTTTGCCCCCTTTTTGGGCAGATTTTCCCCTCAGTTTTTTTTTCCCCGTTTCCAGACAAACTTTTCCTTCTTTTTAGGAAATTTTTTCCCCTTTCCAGGCAGATTTTTCCCCTTCCAATGTCTGCAAAATCCCCTGGGAATGGCAGCAGCAAAACCTCTGGATTTGGATCTTTGTTCTCCAGCCCATTCCAAATCCCAATCCCATCTCCTCTGACATTCCTGTGGGATCACCCGCCCCATCCATCCCTGTGACAATTCCAAGCGGAATTTTCCTCCCTTTTCCAGCTGTTTTTTTGGGATCGGCACTCCTGGAGCTCACTAGAGGGCACCCACACCCAGCTCCTGCCGCTCTCCTTCCTTCCAGGATCCACATTCCCGGCTGGAAAATTGGACACAAATCCCGTGGCTGGGGATTTGCTTTTTTCTGATTTCCCAAACCCACAAATCCCAGTTTTTCCCCCCCATTCCCAAATCCCAGCGATGCCCCTTGGACCCTTCCAGGTGCATCCCAACATTCCCAGGTTTTTTCCCTGGGTTTTTTTTTCACAAACCCACAACTTCTTCCCCTCTTTTCTTCCTGTTATTTCCTTTTTTTTTAGGTTTTGGGGTTTTTTTTAGGGGTTTTTTTTTTTCACCCTTTATCCACAAAAGTTCTGGGATTTTGTGGAATCCCGGATCCATCCAGCCCCACAGGGAAATGTCACCATCACCGTTTCCTGGGGTTTTTTTTTAAATCCCAAATCCCTTCCTGCTTCCCCTCCAGGTGACAGCAGTGACAAAGCAGGGGGGTGACACTTGATGATCACAATGCTCCAAAGACCCCCCGCAAAAAATAACCCCAAACCCCACACACATCCCAAAGGAAAAAAAAAATAAATTCTTTTTCGGGTTTTTTTAGGTTTTTCTTGTATTTCCAAAGCAGGGACTGTCCAGCGAGGGAGGTGACACTGGGGGTGCTTTGTTTGATGATCCCAACGCTCCAAAAAACCCCAGAGAAGAAACCCCAGACCCCACACAGATCCCAAAGGAAGGAACCTCTTCGTTTTTAGGGGTTCTTTTAGGGTTTTTTGTGTATTTCCAAAGCAGGGACTGTCCAGCGAGGGAGGTGACACCTCTGGGGTGTCCCTGGTGCCAGGGGGACGCAGGTTTGGGGTTCCTCTTTATGGCTCTTCACCCACTCGGGGCATCGTCCCCGCGGCATTCCCGCTCCCCTCCCATCTTCCCAGCAGGGTTTATTTGGGATCCACGGCCAAATCCAGCCCCTCCACACGGATCCAGAGGCTCCTCAAAGTCATGTCCATGAAATCCCGTTTTATCCCACACCCGTCGTTTTTTTGGTAAAAAAACCTTTTCCCCCCTTCCCCACCCACCCCAAAATCCCGCTGAATCCCCCAAAATCCGTCCTCCCTCAGCACTCCAGGGGCGCCGCCTGCACCTCCACGGCCAGGAGGTGTCCCCGGGGCCGCACGGGATAAACCACGCGCACGGCCCCGGCGCCGTGGAGCGATTCCCGCCGGGATCCGGCACGCGCCGCCACCCCCAGGAGCAGCAGGCAGAGCAGCAGCGCCGTCACCAGCGTCCCCTGTCCCCACGGCATCCCCTGGCTGGCCTCTTTAGTCCTGGCGGTGACACACGCCACCCTGACCGGCGATGCCACCAAGGTGACGCGCAGACACGCCCGGTACTCGGTGTCGGGGCGCAGCCGGGTGATGTTGAAGCTGTGGGTGCCCGCCGGGATCCGCGCCGCGCCCAGCCGGGAGCCCGGCGCCGAGCTGGCCCAGGTGAGGTTGGAGGAGACGGCGTTGAGGCGCGGCCGCCAGGCCAGCAGGACGTGGTAGGGTTGGACGTCCACCACCAGCAGCTCCAGCTCGGCCCTGCCCAGCGGGAAGGAGCGGTTGACCAGCACGCGGACGCCGCGGGTGTCGGCGCCCAGCAGGTTGTGAGCCACGCACGTGTAGAGCCCGGCCTCGCGCGCCGCGATCCCGCGGATCTCCAGCGTCCCCTCGGAGTGCACCTTGAACTTTCCATCGTCCCCAAACGGCAGCAGCTTCACCCCGGCCGGTGTCACCCAGTAAATCTCCGGCTCCGGCTCCGCCAGCGCCCGGCAGTGCAGGGCCACGTTGTCGCCCACCTCGGCCTCCAGGCGCGCCGGGATGCTGCGGGCGGAGATGAGCGGCAGGCACTGCTCCGTCATCTCCTGGAAGGGGACGTCGCGGATGTGGCGGCGCTGGAGGTCGGGGGGCTCGGCGCAGAGCGTGGACTGGGGCTCGATGAAGCGCACACGGGGCCGGGTGCTGTTGACCCAGCGGATGACGCAGTCGCAGCGCAGGGGGTTGCCGTGGATGCTGATCTCCTGCAGGTTGGGCAGCGACTCCACCGTCTGCCGGTGCAAGGCACTTAGGGCGTTGTTGTTGAGCATCAGCGTCTCCAGCTGCGGAAGGTGCTGGAAGGCCTTGGGGTGGATGAAGGACAGCTTGGGGTTGTTGGTGACGTCCAGCTTGGTCAGCTCGGGGAGGTTGATGAGGGCGAACTGGTCGATGGACACCAGCTCGTCCATGTTGTTGAGGCCCAGCTCCTTGAGGTGCAGCATGTTGGTGAAGTCGCTCTGCTTGACCCTCTGCAGCGGGTTCTTGTTCAGATCCAGGAATTTCAGGCCGGGCACCTGCTGCAGAGCCCTCTTGGGGACATCTGCCAGCTTGTTGTCGTAGAAGGAGAGGCTCTCCAGGCTCCTCAACCCTTCCAGGGCGTAATCTGAGATCTCCCGCAGCTGCATCCCGGCCAGCACCAAACTCCGCAGGTTGCCCAGGGGCCGGAAATTCATGTCCAGGATGGCGTCCACCTTGTTCCCCCCGACCATGAGGATCTCCAGGCTGGGCAGCATCTGGAACCAGCGGCTGTCCAGCGTCCTCAGCAGGTTGGAGTTGAGGTGGAGCCGCAGGAGGCTGCCCAGGCCGGCGAAGGCGCGGGGGGCGATGCGGCGGAGCCGGTTGTGGTTCAGGTAGAGCTCCTGAAGGTTCCCCAAGCCCGGGAAGCTGCCGTCGGGCAGCTCGGAGAGTTGGTTCTCCTCCAGGTGCAGGCTGAGCAGCTGGGGCATGTTCCTGAGCCCGAAATCCCAGATGTCGGAGAAGCTGTTCTGCGACAGATCCAGCTCCGACAGGTTCCGCAGGTAGCCCAGCTCGCCCTGCTCCAGCCTGGCGATGTTGTTGCTCTGCAGCAGCAGGGTCTGGGTGCCCTCGGGCAGCTCTGGCGGCACCGAGGTGATGAAGAGGTCGTTGCAATCCACCGTGGCCGCCTCGCGGTAGGCGGAGCGGGGCGTGTACCAGGGCCGGATCTGGCAGACGCAGCGCGGGGGACACGCCACCCGCCAGGGCACCGTGGGCATGGCGCCGGCGGCCACCACGCACAGCAGGAGGCAGCTGGCCTGGAGGCCTCTCATTTTGGGCTGGAGAAGGTCACAGGGAGCATCCAGAGCTGGCCACGGCGTGACGGCGAGGTGGGGACGGTGCCCGTGGGGAGCGATGCTCCATGCGAGCCCCTGGAAGCGTCGGCCCCTGCCCAGCGCCCCCGAAATGGGAGCTTAAAGCACTGGGGGCGCCTCAGTCAGAGCTGGGACTCTTCTTCCTCCTCAAAGGAGTCGTTGCCAGGCTCGGCTGCATCTTCTGGGCTCCTCCTCGAGGTCATTCCTGGAGAAACAGCAAAGTTGGGTGAGAGGAGCTGCTGGGGAACAAGGGGCAGGGACAAGGAACAGGTTGGAGAGGTAAAAACCTGAGCACGGCACCCCCAGGGCCCTGCCCAGGACCCCCAGTGCCCTCGAAACTGCCCAGCAAATCCATGAATTCCATTTTTTTATCCATGGCATTCACTGTGCCCTCGTATCCCAGAGAATCTGGGTGGAATTATCCCATGGAATCTGCCCAGGACCCCCAAGACCCTCAGAACAAATCCATGAATTCCACTTTATATCCATGATTTAACTGTGTCCTCCCGTCCCACGGGATCTGGGCGGAATTATCCCGTGGAATCTGCCAAGGAACCTCAGAACAAATCCATGAATTCCATTTTATACCCATGGCATTTTCTGTTCCCTCTCATCCCAGAAAATCCAGGTGGAATTATCCCATGGAATCTGCCCAGGACCCCCAGCAGCCCCTGGATCTGAGCAGAGCCAGAGCTGCGGGCGTTGGGAATAATTATCCACGGGGATAATTATCCATGGGGAAAATCATCCTGCGGGCTCTGCTCCCTGCTCCTCATCCTCCCCAGCTCCGAACTCCCCCACCGGGGATCTCCAGCCCCACTTGCAGCCCTCCAATGGGACATTCCTTAGGGAAAAACCTCCCCCAAACACCGGGAATGCTCAGGCTGGGATGGGTTTGAACCCCCCGGCACCTCCTGCCCCTCTCCCAGTCCAGCTGGAGCGGGAATGGAATTTCATTCCAAGATTTCCTCCGGCTCTCCTGCCCCACGCTGACCCAAATCCAACCTTTTCTTCCCTTAAAAGCCTCTCACCCAGCAGGGAAAAAAAAAACCCCAAACATTAAAAAAGCGGGAAAAGCAAAGTTTCTGTTTTATCCCCTGGAAAGGGCTCCCGAGCCGCGTTTATTCCACATCGACTCCTCCCGGATCAATCCCACTCTTTCCCTCCTTTCCCGCTGCTTTTAAAGCTGCTCCCGGAGAACCAGCATGAAAGGAAAAGATGGATCTATCGATTCCCGCTTCCCTCTGATGGATCCACACCTTTCCTTTTAAGTGCTCCGGCATTTTCGGGTCTATAAAAGTCTCCAGCTGTTTAAATATCTCGGGAATTTTTTCCCCTGAAATAAAACATATTATGGAGGGATTTGGAGGGGGGTGTTTATTTGTTTTCTTCAAGTTGTGAAGGAAAGTCTGGAAAAGGCACCTGGTTCCAACCCTGGTTTTCCAGGGAAAAGCCCCCCAGCTCTGCTGGGTTTGTCCATAATTGGATTTTATCCCGATTTTCCCAGCACAGGACAGGGTTGCTGCATGGATGGCTGGGAAAATTCCTGGATACGGGATAATCCAGGACTCTGAACTTGTGGAAATATGGTGGATTTGGGAAAACTTGCGACTAAAATCCACGGAAAGGAGCAAACTGGGAGGAAAGGAAGAGCTTTGGCAGTGAGGGGTCTCTGCTGAGGGGGAAAAATCCCGGGAAATGATGGGGCTGATCCCGCTCTGCCTGGGAAGCAGCTCCCGGAATTCCTGCTGGGGACAGGGTGGCCCTGCCTGCTGTCCCTGCTGGTCCCGCGGCTCCGCTCCGAGTGCAACATTCCCGAGGGATGGCGGCTCCCAGGGAAAATCTTGGAGCGAGCTGAGCTCGGGGCTGCTCTCCGACTTCTCCAGCTTTCCTGGCTTCTCCATCTTCTCTGGATTCCCCAGCTTCTCCATCTTTTCCATCTTCTCCAGTTCCTCTGGATCCGGCACACACCAGGCGTGGGCAGATGGGAAGTGGCCGTTGGGTGCTGTGGGAAAATCCTTCCCTCACCCATTCCTGGTTTTCCATCTCCATCCAGCCCCTGGGGAAAGTTGGGATGCTGGGAGCGGGATCCTGCCTGGGGCAGGAGGGAATTCTCATGGAATGATGGGATCCTGCAATGGAATCCTCAAATCCCATCCAGTGCCATGGGCAGGGACATTCCCACTATCCCAGAGTGCTCCAGCCTGGCCTGGGACACTTCCAGGATTCTCTGGGAATTTCCAATCTGGGAATGAGTCAGGATTCCTGAAACTGGAATTTTTTATAGGATTGTGGAATGGTTTGGGTTGGAGGACCTTAAGGATCATCCCAGTCCTGCCCCTGCCTTGGGCAGGAGCTTCCAATATCCCAGGATGCTCCAGCCTGTGCTGGGACACTTCCAGGGCTGGGGCAGGCATGGATTCTCTGGGAATTCCATCCCAGCTCCTCCCAGGGAGGGATTTCATCCCCAAAATCCCACCTAACCCCACCCTCGCCAGGAAACCGGGAGCCTCCAGCATCTCCCAGCTCCGAGCAAACCCCGGCGCCTCTTCCGGAGCGAATCCCCCGGCTCAGCCGGGAAAACCAACGGAGAAACGACGGGACAAAGGAGGGAGAAATAAAGGGAAAAAGGAGAAAAAGAGGGGAAAAAGGAGGAAGAAATAACGGGACAAAGGGCCCCGAATGTCGCCGGCACCGTGGCAACCGCCCCCCCTTCTCCGCTCATCTGTATTCCCGGGCTGAGCCCCGCGGCCGCCGCAGCTTCCATGGAAACCTCGAGCTCCCGGAACGCGGCGCTGGAGACGGGAGATGGGATCCAGGAGCCGCCACCGGGAAAACTTTGTGTCTTTGAGGGCGTTCTCAGAAATCCCGGCGGGTTTTGGTGCTCGGAAGTTGGGCGGGGTGGGTGTTCCCGAGGTGGATGTTGCCAGGAGGGGATTTCCTGGGATACGGGGCTGATCCTGGGATGGGAGAGTTTTCCTGGGATACGAGGCTTTTCCTGGGATACGAGGCCGTTCCCGCCCCCCTTTCCTTCACCCCCCAAAGCCAGCAGCACCCCGAGGGTGACAGCGATGTCCCCATGTGCCACCCCCTGTCCCTCACAGCAGCCTCCAGCTGCCATTTCTGGATATTATTCCCTTAAAATTAACATTTCCCCGGGAAATCTGGAGAACATTTCCACGGGGAAACCTGGCAAAGTCCCTGCCGAGGTTTGAGCCGGGATTTTTTGCTCAGGAAAAGCGGCTTTGGAAGCGTTTGCTTGGAGCTATTCCCAGCGGGAGGAGGGTGGGTTTAGATGGGATTTTGGGAAGAAATCGGCACCTCTTTTCCCACCCCTGGAGGTGTCCAAAGCCAGGCTGGAGCCACCAGGATGGGGGAAAATCCTCTCCAAACCCACCAGCACCACGATTCTGCTTTTCCAGCGATTTCTCCCCTCCCTCAATCCTTGTTTTATGCACAGGGATGAGATTTTTATATATTTTTTTTAATTTTAAATTCCCGTATTTCCCCATCCTCCTGCATCTCCGTGGGCAGGGAGGGCGATAACGTGATTCCCGTTATTCCTGTTTGTCTGGGAAGCAGCCAGGAGCTAAAAACGCAGCCGGGGGTAGCAGAGAGCTCGGCTCGGGCACCCGGGGGCTGCAGCCGCCTCTTCTCTCTTATCTCGGTGCTTCTCTGCCTCTCTCCGGCTGGATTTTAATGAGGAGGGCTGGGAAATCAGCCTGCTGTGCTCATCCTGCCGCTTCCAGGCCCTGGAATTGCTGTCTCGCCTTTGGAATTGTTGTTTTGCCCTCTGGGATCGTTGTTTTGCTTGTGGTTTTTCCCCCCGCTCCCCACTTCAAAACGCTCCCACGAGGTTCCTGTGGTTTCCCTGATCCAGGCTCAGCCTCCAGCCTGGAAAAAAGGTGGAATTCGGTCCTCTTGGCAGCGAACTGCATATTCCAGATCCAAATTCCGTTTGGATCCCGCCGTCATTCCCTAGGGATCGCACATCCCATCCCGCGGGAGCGTCGGAGGTTGAGGAGATGCTCCGGTGGCTGGATCCCATCTCCAAAACTCAGCCCAGCGCCTCCCGTGGGGTTCTGAATGTTCATTCCTGCCGGGATAAATCCCCAGGGATCTTCCCGGCCTTTCTCCCTCCTCCACTTGGGAAAATCGGGAGCGAGAGCTCAGCAGGGAGCGGGGCCGGGGAGAGCGGGACGCTTCTGGGGACAGCGACAGCTCCTGGGGTGGCTTCCAGCTCTTCCAGGGACATCCCGGACCATGGCCAGGATCAGGAGAGGATCCAGGAGTCAAATCCGGGCTGTGGGAAGCCTCGAATCCATCATTTTTAGCCAGGAAAGCCTCAAATCCATCATTTTTAGCCTTGGGGCCGTCTCGTTTTATCCCCGAGCCTCAGGGCATGGCGTTAACTGGAACATTTGGAATTGTCCAAATTCCATGGGGGAAAAAGCTGGCTGAGCTCTGCCCCTGGAGAAATCCGGGACTGGGGAGATGGAATTTTGGCTGGATTGTCCTTCCCTCTGGGAAATCCAGGTTTTCAACCCCCCCGAGCTGCGCTGGGCTGCAGCTCTCTGCATTTTTGGGAGCAGCTCCAGCGCCTGGCAGCGGCTCCGGGCTGCAGCAGGAGCTGAACTCCGGCTGTTCCCAAATCCCACGTTTCCAACGGCAAATCCAGAACATTCCTGGCAGAGAGGGAATGGGGAAGGAGGAAAAATCTGATTTTGGGGTATTTATCTCCCTGACACCTCTCTCTGTTGTGATTTGCAGAGCCTTGGCTCGTTTTTCCTAACGCACAGGGCCGTGATTCCCTGGAATTTCCCAATCCAGTCTTTTCCAGGCAGGAGAGGTCGGAGGTGCATTCCCAGAATATCCCGAATATTCCCCTCCTGCCACACGCCCTTCCCGCCTGTGGCTGCCGAGTTTTTCCAGAGCCATCCCCAGGATCTCCTTCCCGAGGGATCATTTAGAGCCCTTCCCATCGCTGAGGATTCCTGGGAATGCACAGGATCCACATCCCGCTGGAAAATCCCTCTCCGGGAGCCCAGGCAAGGGCTCAACCCCCCAGAATTCCATGGAATGTTCTGCTCCGTTCAGGGCCGCTCCAGGGACGCCGCTGTGTCATTCCCAGCGCCCTTCCCGGCGGGAATGATCGATAATTAATTCCTCATTAACATTTGCAGAGCAGCTCCCCCCAAACCTCCGCCCCTTCCCCTTCTCCAAGGGCAGCGGGATGGGGACGGGAATGTCAAAGGATCTGAACTCCCAAATCCACCTGGTTTTCCATGAATTTGTGGCATCCAAAGGCCACGGAGGCCTGCGGAGCGCATCCCAACCAATCCGCTCCCACTGGAAACGCTGGAGGAGGCGGCTCCCGGCATTCCAGGATCCTGGATTGGGTGGGAAAACCTCCCAGCCCTCAAATCCAAAGGTTGGGAATGGCCGGGGGCTGCTCCAGCGCGGCCCCTCGGGGTATTTTGGGAAGGAATATTCCTCCAGCGCGGCGTTGGTGTGGGATTCCCTCCGGAGGGATAAATCCAGGCTCCATAAACCTCCCCCAGGCAGGGAGGGAGGGGAAATCCAGGTTATTCAAAGTGGGGGAAAAAAAACCGGGAATGATTCCCTGGCTGTGATTAAAACCGAACCCCTGGTGGGAGCGCTCCTGTTATTTCTCCAGAGGTTCCTGTGGTTGGGAAAAATATTCCTGTGGTTGGGAAAAATATTCCTGTGGTTGGGAAAAATATTCCCAATCTCAGGGCTATTGCCGCAAGCGGGAATGCTGCACAGGGAGGCTGGAGAGGGCTGGAGAACCGGGAATTTCACTGGAGAACCGGGAATTTCACTGGAGAACCGGGAATTTTGCTCTGGTGTGGATGCCCCACCGGGCTCTTCCCGCTTCCAGCTTTTTTGTCTCTCCATCCATGGATGGAACTGCTCCTCCCGGAAGAAAGGGAGGCAAGGATGGGGCAGAGATTCCAGGGAATTCCAGCCTCGGGAATGGGCGCTGGGATGGGGTCACAAAGAGAGGGGAGACCCCCATGGCTGTTCCCACGGAATTCCAGCTCAGGATGGCACCTGTGGAAGCGCCGTGGGATCAGAGCCATTCCCAATCCCAGGGAAGCCTCTCCCTGTTTTTCTCTGGAGCATTCCAACCTCGCACGAGGTCCCGCCGGCAGGGCCCAGCTCCCAATTCCTGACAAATTCCAAGTCTGGAATCTCTGGCCGCAGGTCAGGGTGAAAAGGAGGGAAGATCCAGCAATAAATAATAATAATAATAATAAAAAAAAAAAAGCCGGGAAAAGATCAAATCCAGGTTTTCCAAGCGGATCCAGCCCCGCCTAGGAAGGGGAACAACCTCCAGCATCCCAAAAAAAGCCGTGGATCGACGCGGATGCCAAGGAATCATTAGGAATCCTAAGGAAAATGTACGGTTGCCATGGCAACTGCCAGGCAGGGCTCCGGGGCTGCCTCGCCCCCTCGGCGGGCACAGAGCGGATCCGTGGGATGGAGAAAAATCCCTCTGGAAGCGCCGGGAAAGGCTCGGGGAGTTGGGGTTTCTCTGGAATTTTGCGGGTTGAGCCTCTCCCGGCGCTCCCAGAGTGGGATTTTCCAGCGGGATGTGGATCCTGAGCATCCTCCCCGGTGCCCACCGGCTGGAAAAACCCTCCCCGATTCCCGGTAAATTCCACTTGCAGCTCCTCTGGAATCAAATCATCCCACTGAGCTCTGGGAGAGGAGGGAAGAGGGAATTAATCCATGGAGGAAAAACTGGGATGAGCCAGGGTGAGCTGGCCACGGGCAGCGCTGGGAATGGCCCTGGAGCAGGAAGGAAAAGCTTCAGACATCCAAGGAATATCCCAGCTGCTCATCCCCCTCATTCCCATGGAAAAACCCCTCCGTTTCCAGGGATTCTGCAGCAGGAAAACCTGGAAAATGCAGCAGGAAAAGCTGATCCCTGTCCCCATAGACCTTGAGGGCTCCTGATGGATCCAAATCAATTTCCCAAATCCGTTTCCCAAATCCGTTTCCCAAATCCGTTTCCCAATCCCACCACCAGTGTGGACACAGCAGGAGAAATTCCCGCTTTCCCATCTTTTCAGCATCTTGGGAATTCCAGGAAAACTGAGAAAATCCTGGGCCAAGCCAAAGGAAGCAGCGCTTCCCAAGAGGATTTTACTGGGAAAAAGGGAGCCAAGGAATTATTAAAGAGCCATAAAAACAGCCGGAAAATGTCCCTGAAATCCCCTTTTTTTTAAACAAGAATTCCATGAAAAGGGAATTTCAGCGTGGATGGAAATTCAGGGACTTGGAATTCTGAAGGACTGACCCAGATCCTGCCCCTCTCTGCTTCCAAAGGGATGAATCCCGCCGAACTCCGGGAATTCGGGAATGCGGGAGCTCGGGACAACCCATCCCTGGAGCTCGTGGGAGTTGCGAAAAGTGACTCAGGGATGGGACCGAGCTCAGAATTTTCCATGGGAATCCAAACATTCCTGGGAAAAGTGCGGCTCCGCAGCAATTTGCAAATCGGCCGTCGCCCTTTTTCCTTTTTTTCCTTGTTTTTTTGGGAATTTCAAGGCGAGGGAGAGGCTTTGATGAGGCGTCAAACGCCGCTTGGAGCGACCAAAATGCTCCTTGGAATTTAAGGATCGTCCTGGAAAGGGCGACAACCACACGATGGAAAAGCTTTGGAAAAGCTTCTCCTGGAATCAGCGCATTTTTAATGGATAATAAATAGGGAAAATCCCTTTTTCTTCTCTTTTCCAGGTAGCCAGGATTTGTATTTTTAATCCTTTTCCCCCCCCCAACTCTTTATTCCCAAAGGTCCTGCCGGGAATCAGGGAAGCAAAGCTGCTTCTTTTCCTTCCTAAAAAAAGATCTGGAGCCGGCTCCTCTGATCCTTCGGGAAAAGCTGGTTAAGATGCAAAACCCCTTTTCCTGCTGATTCCAAATTCCTCATTTAAAATTCCTTAATAAAACCTTTCTCTTCCCGAAAAAAAACAATTCCTTTCCCAGCCTGGATTCTCCTCATTTTGTCCACTGGGAAGGAGAAAACCCCAAATTTCACCTGGGATTGATTATTTATTTTTTTTAGGATGGTTCCAAATTCCATTAGAAATGGGATTTTAACAGAGATTTGGGGATTCTGGAGCCTGGAGAGGGTCAGGAAAATCCAGGATCATTCCTGGAGGGAAAACTCAGCCTTAATTCCAAGCGGCGCTGGTGAATAATTTATCCCAAATCATTTATCCCGAATAATTTATCCCGGATAATTTACCCCGAATAATTTATGGATCAAGTCTGGGTGAGAAGAGCCCCAGACTTCAGTCCCAATTAAGGCCTTTGTGAATTGTCTGGGAACGGATCCCAATTTTTCCCATATTTATTTGTTCTCTGGGATCGCGCTCCAAACAGAGCCGCCACGTAATTCCTGCTTTTCCCCAGTGTTTGCAAACAGCTCCCACTGCCAGGATTTGGAGCGGGGTTTTCCAGCTCCCATCCCACCTTGGAATGTCTGGGAATTTTCCATGGGAAAATCCTGGCTGGATGGAGAAGGGACAGCAAAGAATCCCGGGGCGGTTTTCCCAAAAAATCCTAAAACTGAGCCGCTGGATCCACTTTTTCCAAAGCTTCCCATAAATAAATGGGTGTCCTGGAATGTCCAGTGGGCATTCCAGAGGCTGCCTGGGTTCTGGATAAATGGGTGCTGGAAGCAGCCAGGTTTATCCAGGTTTATCCAGGTTTATCCCCTGACTCTGGGGCAGTGATCCTGATCCCAAAATTCCACCCCAAAATCCCAGTGCGGGGCTTTTCCCGCAGGGAACGCCCCCAAATTTCAGGAGTTTTAAACTCATCCCATTTTCCTGCTTATCCCGGTGCCCTGGAGGGAAGCGATGGGATTGGAATTCTCCTTGCCCAGCTGAACTGGGAATTATTCCCTTGGGAATAATCCCATAAAACCAAAGTCACGAGGGAGAGACAGCCCAGCCCTCATTCCAGGGGCTGGAACCTTGGGATTGGGAACAGCGGGAACAGCTCCTTCCAGTCCTGGGAAAGGGATTTGGGAGCAGAAGAGGGGTGGGGGCGAATTTTTGTGTCCTGGACTGGCTTTTTGGGACAATCGGGAATGTTATCCCGTGGAATCTCCCAGGGAAGGGAAGAGGCGTTCATGAGCAGGGTGATCCAGGAGAAGATCTGGGAATAAAGGGGCAGAGCTGCGTGTTTGGGATTCACGTGGACGGGCGGCATTCCCAGCTTTTCCCATGCCAGCTCTGGACATTCCCGGCATCCCCCCAATCCCTGTCCCAGCCCGGAAATCCAGGATCACGTCCCGAAACGGCAGGGAAGTGTTTTTCCAGCTAAAAGCAGGAGCAGGGATGATCCCTCAGCTGCCTCTGGAATCGGAATTCCATGGGAATCCGAGCTTCTGTGGGAATGGGAGCAGCTCCTCTGAACCCTTCAGGGGGCAATTCCAGCTCAACGCCCGCGGTTTTGGGAAAAGCAGAATTCCTGCAGCTCCACAGCCCCGCTGAGGCAGGATGGGGTCGGGATGGGCTTGGATCGGGGTCCTGCAGAATTCCCGGCCCTTTTCCCTGTGCCAGAGGGATCCCGCAGGCTCTGCCAGGGCTCCGCTCCCGGTTTTCTGCTGCGGATGGGAAGAGAGATCCCGGCCAAAGGGAAGGGTTGGGAATGGGAAGGGTTGGGAATGGGAAGGGGTGGGAATGGGAAGGGTTGGGAATGGGAAGGGAGATCCCAAGGAAAGAGAAGGGTTGGGAATGGGAAGAGTTGGGAATGGGAAGGGTTGGGAATGGGAAGAGAGATCCCGGCCAAAGAGAAGGGTTGGGAAAGGGAAGGGTTGGGAATGGGAAGGGTTGGGAATGGGAAGGGTTGGGAATGGGAAGGGAGATCCCAAGGAAAGAGAAGGGTTGGGAATGGGAAGGGTTGGGAATGGGAAGGGAGATCCCAAGGAAAGGGAAGGGTTGGGGATGGCCGAGGAGCGGAGGCCGAGCCTGGCTCAGATCCCGATCCCGCTCTGCCACTTCCAGCGGTGGCAGCAGGTGACAGAGCCGCTCCCACTGCCCGCAGAGGGGACACAGAGAGCCGGGAATGCCAGGAAAAGCCTCAGCAGGGCAGGCTCGGGATCCTCTGGCACAGGGAGCCAGGGCTGGAGCCGGGAGACGCTGCCCCATGTCCCCGGCGCCACCCGAGGGACATCCCAGGACAATCCCAGGACAGGGAATCTTGTCCTGAGCCAGCTCCTGTCACCGCAGGCTCGGGATGAGCGGGCCGGGGATGAGCCATTCCCACCGCGGCTTTTCCAGGGGCTCTGCCCGCATCCAGACTGCGGGATCGGGGCTCGGGAGGGCAGGGCTGGCTCCTGGCTCGGCACCAGCGCCGCGTCCCGAGGAGGGGACACGGAGGGGACACAGAGGGGACACAGAGGGGACACAGGAGGGTACACAGAGGGGACACAGGAGGGGACACAAGAGCGGAAAGAGGTGGCTCCGGAGCTGCCGGCACATCCAGCCTGGAGGAAGCAGATCCCGGTGCCCAGGAGCGATGGCAGCACCCACCTGCAGCTCCAGCCAGCATCCCTGGAAACGCCGCTCCAAGGGGCACACCCCGCTCCCCTCCGGGCTCTCACCGGGACCAGCCCTGCGCCTCCAGAGGCTTCTCCCGCTCCTCCTGGCTGCCTCCAATCCCTTTTCCCAGGCTCTGGGAGAAGCCAGAGGAGGCGGCCAGGGCCGGGCTGAGCACCGGGAGAGGCGAGGGCAGCGCTCGGGGTCCCTGCCAGCCCCGAGCCCGTTCTCGGAGCGGCTCCCGGGATGATCCCGGGGCTCTCCCGGCCGGCAGGGCGCAGCCCCGGGCAGGGCTGGGCGCTGGCACGGGGAGCCGGGCACTGCGGGCGGGTGCAGCCGCGGCGGGGAGGGGCAGCGGGGGGAGGTAAACACGGCAGCGGCCCAGAAAGCAGGAAAATGACATTAAAATGACACCGAAATGACAGCGCGGCTGCTCCCGACGTGTCCTTTGCCATCACCTTTGCTGTCCCCCACCCCCTCTGGTGGCTGTCCCCTCCCTGGGGTGGCCGAGCGGGTGAAGAAGGGCTGGGCAGGAGCCTCAAGGACCGTGATGTTTATGAATTCCACACCGAATGTCCCTCCCGTCACATTTTCCGCGTCGCTCGGGCACCGAGGGGTTAATGCCCGGGAAGCGCCGCTCCCGCCTGGATCGCATCCTGCCAGCATCCCTGGATTCCGGCCCCGCCGGCGGCTCCGTGACCAGCGCATCCCCCCCGGCTCCGCCGCCAGCACCCCCCATTCCCACCCGAGCCGGGCTGAGGATCCGCTGGATCCCAGAGGAGTTTCCAGGAGCGGGAATGCGGCTCCCCGCACCTGGGAACCATCCCTGGCTGCCTCCCGTAGCCTTCACCCGCTCCCGGAGCACCGCTCGCTGTCCATTCCCTATTTTTTTTCCCACCCCTTTTATTTCCAAAGGCACCATTTCTCCTCAAATCCACCACCGAGCAGGGAAAGCGAAGCTCTGGAATGGGGAAAAAACCAAACCCCCGCAGAGCGCAGGAGCCCCCCCCAAAGTCACCCCCGGCCGAAACCCCAAACCACGGCGGTGGCCCCCGACTCACCCTCGGAGTCTGTCCCCGTCCCCCGGCGCCGCTGTCACCGCCTGCCACCCCCCGCCACAGCTGCCCGCACATCTGGCTCGTCTGGCAGACAAAAGGCCGGGTGGCTCTGGGGCTGTCACCGCTGAAGGGGCCCGTCCTTGTCGCTTAGGACGGGGACAGGGCCAGCAGGAGCCTCCGGCCACGCTGACCCTCGGGGCTGGAGGCGGCGGGGAGAGCCCTTCACCCTTCGCTCGCCCGGCGCCTTTGCAGCCGCTCAGTCCCTCCTCCTCCTCCTCCTTCTCCTCCTCCTCCTCCTCCTCCCCAATCCTCCTCCTCCTCCCCAATCCTCCTCCTCCTCCTCACTCCAGCCTTGTCTCCACGACGTGCCACCCACCCGAGGCAGCTCCTGCCGGCTGCGCCTTAACCCCTGCGGCTCCGGCAGCAGCCGCGGCCTCTCCCGGGGGATGTTCCCGAGGGATGAAGCCGCTCCCGGGAATGCTGAGCCGGCCCTGGGGATCCGCAGTGCTCCCGCTGCGCCACCGCCGTCCCCTCCCCGCAGGCGGGGGTCGCAGAGCCCGGGGGGCTGCGGGGGTGGTTGGGAAGGGAGCGGGACGCTCGGCGGATTTGGGATTTGTGTCCCGAATTTCCTTCTGCCCACCGGGAATTCCTGGCATTTCCAGAGATCCGGCCGCGCGTGGCCCCGCCAGCCGCCTGTCCCTCCAAGGGACAAGGGGACAGCGCAGACACCCCGAGGGGTTCCCAGCGCGCTCCCCAAGCAGGACGCGCTGCCAGCGGCTGGTTTTCCCCAAAAATGAATGTTCAGGGACTCTTAACCTCGGGAAAAACTGGGAAGAATCTGCCTTTTGCTCAGGAGAGAGCTGGGGTCGCAGCTGTGTCACCCGGGGCGCTGTGGAGACCCCCAGCCACGGTGACACCCAGCGTGACATGGGGACAGGGACCTGTCAGCGGCAGCTGTGGGGCTCGGACAAGGGCAGGGCTTGGGGTGGGGGCAGCAGACCACCCCCAGCTTTGTTTTGCACCCCAGAAAAGCTTTTCCCAGCGGCGGGGAATGCCAGAGGGCCCCGGGGTGGGGAGCGGTGACAGCGGCCATGGAGTCCCCATCTCACACTCGGCTTGGCGAGCTGAGCCGGGGGCTTGGATCCTTCCCAGAACCATCGCCCGGGGCTTGAGCTGGAGCGGGGCTGGGGCTGGAGCGGGGCTGGAACGGGACCGGAACCGGGCTGGAGCGGGGCTGAACAGGGCTGGAGTGGGGCTGGAGCTGGAGAGGGGCTGGAGCTGGAGCTGGAGAGGGGCTGGAGCTGCAGCTGGAGAGGGGCTGGAATGGGGATGGAGTGGGACTGGAGCTGGGCTGGGGCTGGGCTGGATCGGGGCTGGAGTGGGGCAGGAGCTCAGGGCTGGAGCGGGGCCGCGCACACGCCGAGGAGAGCTCGGAGCTCGATGTCGGAGTGACCTGATTTAATTGGCAGCACTTCAATGGCACCGAGTCCCTGCCCCCTCAGCAGAGCGCTCCTGCAGGCACCGAGCGGCGGCCGGGCCCGGCTCAGCGGCACTGCCGGGCTTGGCAGCGCCTCCCCGGGCTCGGGGGGGCTCAGCTGCCCCGGCCCCTCCGGGATCTTCCAACAGCAAAAGGAAAAATCGGAGGTTTCAGCCAGCATTGGGTCATACAAGAAAATAATAATAATTTATTTTATCTCAAATCCCAACAGCATCCTGTGGAATGCCCTGGGAAAGCCCTTACAGGTGGATTTGGTGCCCGTGCCCGCTGCCAGGGCTGGGGGCATCTGGGGCAGAGCTTGGTTTGCAGCCCCCCCGAGCTGTGGGGCCAGCAGGGAGAACCCCTGGCACCTCCTTTCTCTGATCCCGTCCCCCCAAAGCATTCCATGCCCATTCCCGGTGCTTCCCATGGAGCGGGAGGCGGCTCCTTCCCATTCCCGAGGGGATCTCCCATCACTCGGAGCCCTCTGCCCCAGAGTTCATCCTCATGGCACAGCCGCGTGCCAGGGCCAGGGATGGCACAGGGACAGGGCCAGGGATAGGGACAGGGCCAGATTTTCCTGCTGGATGCTCCTGCTCCTGGCTGGAGCTGTCGGGGGGTGTTTTTGGGGCGCCCATGGCCCCTAAAGGTGCCCCGCAGGCTCTGGGGTGGCAGCAGCTCCATCCCGGCTTCCCACCGTCCCCAGCAGGGTGGGGACAGCGCTGTCACCCCCCTGCTCCAGACGTTCCTTGGGAGAAGGAAGGAGCTGGAATCTGGCATTCCCGCTGCCCCTAACATTCCCTGGGGGATGGAAGAGCCGCTCCCAGGTGTCCCTGAGCCCTGTCCATGTCTCGCTCCTGGCTGAGTAACTCCCGTGGCTCCCGAGATGCTCCTCAGGCAGCCGGGTACATCCCGATCCAGGTTTTAATTGCGTGGGATTGCAGCCGAGATGGCTCTGATTTATCCTCCCTGCTGCGCCAGCACTTCT
Source organism: Cyanistes caeruleus (assembly GCF_971803275.1). Classification (NCBI taxonomy): domain Eukaryota; kingdom Metazoa; phylum Chordata; class Aves; order Passeriformes; family Paridae; genus Cyanistes; species Cyanistes caeruleus. The sequence continues at coordinate 1,651,850 of NC_141724.1, forward strand.
TCCCGGCCAGGATCCACCTGGAGAACATTCCCTGGGAAAGGGTTAAAAATTTCCCTTGGAAAAAGGAATTAAAATAAACCCCAGCCCTGGAGCCTGGAGTGTGTTTTCCCCCTCTCGTACTTGCGGGGTTTTGAGGAGATTCCCGGTTTTTTTATCCCTTAGGACACGACCCAATCTCCTCCGGGAGCTGCCCTGAGGAACCTTCCCGGAGAACCGGGGGGTTTGGAGGGTTAAGCCGGGCTCAGCCAAGCTCAGCTCTACCAGACCTGGATGAACAAAGGGCTCCAGCTCCTTTCATTCCCTTCTGGATCAGGAAAACCTCATGGATGGAGGAACGCTGCAGCCATCCCAAACCACATTTTTATCTCCGCTCCCCCATCCCAAATTAAAGCAAATTCCCATAAATTTGGAGCGAGCCAAGGTCTCTCCTGTGGCCCGGATGGGAATGGGATTCCCAAGTCTGAGGCGAATTCCCAAATCCAGAATCTGTCCCTCCCCCTTCCCACATTCCAAGAATTCCCCACCTTTTCACCCCTTCAAGGTGGGATTTCCAAATCCCATCTTCAACCCTGATCCCAAATCACAGCATCCTCCCCAAATTCCCACCTCCTCTTTGTTCCCATGGAATCCTCCAGAATCCTCTGGAGAGTCTTTCCCTAAATCCAGGGATGGGGAATATTCCTCAGCTTCCTTTATTCCCTGCCTTGGGGCTGCTTTACGGCCGCCATAAAATCTTCCCATAAATCAGGGCTGATCCCATAAAAACCAGGAATAACCGGAATTAGAGCCCAAATGGGACCGGCTCCCTCCGCCAGCACCGGGGGTGCGCCGGGATTTATCCTTTCCTCATTCCCAGATATCTTCACAGCCACCTTGGGAAGCAATTCCAGGGCTGAACGCACCTGGTGGAGTCTCCCTGTTTATGGAGATTTTATGGATAACGTGGGGGATTTTTATGGATAACGTGGGGTTTTTTATGGATAACGTGGGGGTTTTTTATGGATAACGTGGGGGTTTTTTATGGATAACATTGGGATTTTTTTATGGATAACGTGGGGGTTCTTTATGGATAACATGGGGGTTTTATGGATAATGTGGGGATTTTTGTGGATAACATGGTTTTTTATGGATAACATGCATTTTTTGTGGATAACTTGGATTATGTTGGACTTTTATGGATAACTTGGGGTTTTTTTATGCATAACATGGGGTTTTTATGGATAATAAGGGTTTTTTTTATGGATAATAAGGGGTTTTTTTATGGATAACATGGGGCTTTTTATGGATACCTTGGGTTTTTTATGGATAATGTGGGGGAATTTTTAATGGATAACATGGAGTATTTTTAACGGATCATGTGGAGCGTCACTGTCACTGCTCTTGGAGTTCTTCCCATGCTGCTGTTCCCAGCTCCCTGGGAGGGTCCCTGCAGCCGTGACAGGAGCTGTGTTCCCTGGCAGCTTTCCACGGCTCCTTTAGAGGGAAAATAAACCAGGAGCCCTTTGTAATCACTGGGAATGATTCATCCATGAGCAGCCCTCATCCTCGTCCTTGTCCTTGTCTTCATCCTCCTCATCCTCGTCCTTGTCCTTGTCTTCATCCTCCTCATCCTCGTCCTTGTCCTTGTCCTCGTCCTCATCTTTATCCTTGTCTTCATCCTCATCCTCGTCCTTGTCTTCATCCTCATCCTCGTCCTTGTCCTCGTCCTCATCCTTGTCCTTGTCTTCATCCTCATCCTCATCCTCATCCTCATCCTCATCCTCATCCTCATCCTCATCCTCATCCTCGTCCTCGTCCTCGTCCTCGTCCTCGTCCCCATCCTCGTCCTCGTCCTCGTCCTCGTCCTCTTCCTCGTCCTCATCCTCATCCTCATCCTCGTTCCTTGTCCTTGTCCCCCGTTAGTTCCATGCCAAGGGACCGTGTCCCCCCCCAGCCCCCGGCAATGGGATTTCCATCACTTGGAGAGGTTTTGGAGCAGCTTTTCCCGTTGGGAATGACGCCACAGCAGGCTCGGCCCCTCCTGATCCCGCTCCAGCTCCTCCCGAGCCCAGGCATGGCTGTGGATTCCTGGGATCATTCCCTCCCCCGGATGGTTTTGAGCTCAATTCCCACAAACCCAGTGGATTTTCCAGGGCTCCAATCCCGGTCCCTGCCCGTTGGGATCAGCCTGCAGTGCTGAGAGGCAAATCCCATCGGGATGGAGAGGATGGAGCAGGGACAATAATCCACAGGAACTGGAAAAATGGGAGAAAAACCCTGGAATCTTTTTGGGGAGGCACTGAAATGTTTTCCTGGAGGGGTTTTTCTCCCAGTTTGTCCCAGTTCCCAGCAATGGAGCTCTGGAAAGGCGGTGGGAGATAGGGAATGCTCCCGGCTGGAGGAGGAGGAGGAAGAGGAGGAGGAGGCCTGCAGGGTTGCCATGGCGATGGAGCATCTCCAAATCCTCGGATTATTTATCCCCGGGTTTGTTTAGGCTGAGGGAAAGCCTTGAGGGTGGGAAGAGGGTTGGGATATGAGGAAGCGGAGTGTGGGAGCCCAGGAATTCTGATCCTAGAGGAGAAATCCTAAAATTGGAGCTCTGGGGCTCGGCTTCGCCTCTGGGGGAGTTTGGGATGGTTTATGGGGAATTTGTCCTCTCAGGGATCCTGTGATCCCAAACCTGCCCCGGGTTTCCACGGTGGGATCTGGCCCATGGAATCCAGGCTTAATTTGGATTAATTTGGGTGTCTGGATGGATTTGGATCAGGCTCTGGCGCTGTCTGTGGAGCCAGCTGGATGCTGGGAATGCTTCCCAAAGCCATTTCCCAAATTCCAGAGGAGCTTGATTGAGCCATCCTCCGATTTCTGGGATTAAACACCACCTCCCTCAGTCCCTTCCCGGAGCACTGGAGCATCCCATGCGCTTCCAGCCGTATCCAAATTCCCTCGGGAAGAACCGCCCCGTGTCCCCTCCTTGGGGCTCAGTCCCCTGTGCCGGGTCAGCGACATTCCAGCAATTCTTCCAGGAATTCAGGATGCTCCTCCCAGCTGTATCCCTACACATCTGCTGCCACTCCCCAGGAAAACCGGGATACCTGGGCATGTTTGGAGCTGGAATTTATGGACAAAACAGAACAAGCGGCACCGAGAGCGCTGGGAACATCCCGGTGTTTGCCACGTCCCCCCTTCCCGCTCCCTCTTTTCCACGGGATCTGTAATTGCTCCTAAACCTCATTTCCAATTCCTTTTGATTCCTCCAGCGTCCCCATTATGTAAATCCCAGCGTGGGAATGCCGTGGATTTTATGGATGCGGAGTTTGCACAGCTGAGGGGACACCTTGGATTGTCACATCAAAGAAAGAGGAAAATAAAACTCTGGGAAACTGGGAGCCCTGTGGATAAATCGATTCCGTTTGATTTTGCCAACAGAGGTCAGCGGGAAGCGTGGAGGAGGCTGGAATTGCGGAAAGGAATCCCATTATTCTGGGAATATTTTCAGAGGCGGAAGGGAGGGAAAAAGGAAAAGGGAATAGGGAACAAAAGGGGGGAAAAAGGGGAAAAAATGGGGGAGAAAATGGAAAAAATTGGGGAAAATGGGAAAAGGGGAAAAGCAGAAAAGGGAAAAAGGGAAGGGAAGGAAATCCCTTTCCCAACCCTTGGACAATGGATTTTCCTGCTTCCACCTCCTTTCCAGAGGGCTTTCCTGCCCTTCCTTTATTTCTTGGAGTGGGTTTTGTTTTCCCTGGGCATTCCTGGGCTCCAGGTGGTGCCGGGCTCAATCATTCCAGGCCCTCAGCTCCCACTGTCCCTGGATCCAGCTGGGATCGGAGCCCACCGTCTGCCCAAGGCCCCTTTGGAGTTTTCCGCAGCTTTCCCACAGCTCTGACCGGGAATTCTTTGGAGAAACTCGACACAAAGGAATAAACGGATCTGATGAACCCCTTTCCCTTCCCAAGGGATTTCTGGGAAGGCCAAGGAGCATCCTCAGGGAATGAGGGTCCCACCGGAGCTGTTGCCCATGGGTGCGGGGAGGAATGAGGATTTTTCCTGGCTGTGGATGCTGAAAGAGCCTTGGACAAAGAAAATCTTCCCAAAATCATGGAATGGTTTGGAAGGGAGGGCATTGAGTCCCTGAGCAGGGACATCTCCCCCTAAACCTTATCCCAGAGCCAGCGGGATGATATTCCATGGAAAACAGCACAGCCAACACTCCCACAGCACCAAAAATCCAGGAAAAAAACCAGAATTTGGCAAAAAAAACCCCAGGAGAAGCAAACAACCTTTCTTGGGAAGGGGAAGAGAAAGCTGGTAATGTTTTCCAACACCCTCTGCTCCAGCACAGGGAGGACAATGACAAACGAGGTGAACTCGGAGGCTGCGGAGAAAATCTTGGCAGCGGGCGGAAAAGGCGCTGCCAGATTCCGGGGAATTTTAACTGGCATTTAATTAGCGGCACTCAGGTGGTCACAGGAGCGGTGGCACTGCCGCAGTTCCTGGCATTTGTTAATTAAAGCTGCTCCTGACAGGGATTAACGAGTTTTTAATGAATCTGTTGTCTTAATGTCTTATTAAGTTTTGACTTTCCCCCTCCCCCCTGCCTCCGGTTTTCCCGGGAAAAGCAGCATCCAAAGGGAAGGGAGGTATGAGGGGCAGAGGGGCGGCACGGCTCCTTCCAGACTCACAAAAAATTGGGAATGCGTGGATTGAGGTGGGGGAACAGGGAGAGGAGCTGCTGTGGCCACAGAGCCAAATTTTTGGGAAGTGCTGCTGCTGGAGGAAAACGGGAATCGGGGATTGGTGTGGGATGTCCCAGCCTTGGTGATGGGAAAAAATGGGAATCTGGGATGGCTGTGGGAGATTCCGGTCCTGCTCCTGGAAGACATCGGGAATCAGGGATGGAGAATCAGCCTTGCTGCTGGAGCTCCAGCTGAATGTCTCCAGGAGGACTTGGAAAACGGCTCTGGAAATGGGGAGCAGGGAATGAAGAGAGCAAGGAATTCTGCCAGTCTGGGACCCCAAAAATGGAGGAAAACGGATCCATGGTTTCCTCCCCAGTGGAGCACTGGGCGGATCCTGCCCATCCCATCCCATTCCCATCCCATCCCATCCCATCCCATCCCATCCCATCCCATCCCATCCCATCCCGAGATGTTTTTGGACACGGCACAGTCAGAACCGGGCACAGAGCAGGATTTTCCCCAAAGATCCAGCGGGATCCTCATTCCATCCATTTCCCGGGCATTGCCACATTCCCACATTCCCAGGAACTCCTGCTGGGAACCCACGGAATGCGAGGCTGGCGCTGCTCCGCCAGTCCCCGGTGTTGACATTCCCGGGAAGAGCGGGAGGCAGAATCCGTCGCGGGGAGAGCACGAATCCCCCAAAATAGATCCCATTGCTCCATCTAAATTTAGCATTCCATGTTCTCCTCGGAATGGACTCGGCTCCGGCAATTAACTAATGATGAGGATGATTAAGGATTGCTCCCGCGCTTTGCATTTTGAGCCTCTCTCCCACTCCTTCCCTGAATAATAATTCCGTGCTTTTGCAACACCGGCACAGCATTCCCAGGAAAGCTGGAGGTGAAAGGGAGATGAGGGAAACGAGCGGTTAAATGGATCAGGGAGAGGGATGAATCCCGTTTGCTTATCCCAAATCCAGGATTGGGTTGGGATCCTGGCTGGGATCGTCCTGAGGTCTCAGGGGAGAGGGAACAGCTCTGGAATGGGATGGGAGATGGGAATGTTGCTGTTGGAACTGGGATGTATCCAGGATCCTTTCCTGGCTGGAATGGCATTATCCTGGGATGGGTTGGGCAGGAAGGATCCCAAAAACTCCTCCTATTCCACCCCCAACACCTCCCACTGTCCCAGATTGCTCCAAGCCCTGTCCAGCCTGGCCATGGACATTTCCAGGGATCCAGGGGCAGTCACACTCCTCAGGGAATTCCATCCCAGCCCCTCCCCACCCTCACAGCCGGGAATTCATTCCCAATATCCCATCCATCCCTGCCCTCTGGCAGCGGGAAGCCATTCCCTGTGTCCTGGTGCTCCAGCTCCTGGTGAAGATTCCCATTCCAGCTTCCATGAATTATCCTGGCAGGTGACCACAGTGGGACCATCCTGGATCCATCTCACTCCGCTTCCCATGGGATTTTCCTGTGCCTGTCCTTGCCCAGTATTCCCAACACTGCAGCAGATCCATGGCCTCCAGAGACTCATTCCCGCTGATCCATGTCCTGTCCGTGCCTGAGCAGATGCTAATTTATTAATTAACTGCTGTGGTTAATGACAGGGTGAGGATTAATGAGGGCCGATCCCGCAGCGCATTCCTTGGGAAGAGACAGCTCCATGCATCCAACGCTGCCCTGGGGATTTTGGGAAGCTCAGGACTCACGGAAAGTCCTTGGAGATGCTTTCAGACCAGTGTCCAACCATTCAGGATAGAATTATTCCCATGGAATTATCCCGGGCAGGAACATCGGGAGCAGCGGCTCGGATTCACTGGGGCAAGGCTGTAATGGAGAGAATTCCTCCCAGAAAATAATTCCATGGACAAATTGGGCCTGGAAAACTTCCTTGTGAGCAACTTTGGATTTTCCCGGTCAGATAAAAATAAATTCCGGAACGACTCCTGTGGCAGCTGCATGGGAGGAGATTTTTGGGATGAACTCCAAGCTCTGGCTCCGTTTTCCTTCCATCCTTTCCTCTTCCCAGTGGGATGGCTCCGGGATTGCTGGGGACGGGCAGCTCTGGATGCGCCTTCTGGAAAGCTCTCTCCAAAAGTTCCTTTGGATTCGGCCGTTGGCTCCAGCAAGAAATCCATCAGCAAAATATTAATGGAAAAATCCAGAGTCTGAGGAGCTCACGGAGGAGAAATCTGGCTCCTCGGTCGGGGTTGGTGACTCAAAACTGGGAAATGTTGGAAATTCAGACACTGGGAAATGTTGGGAGCCAGAGGGTCCCCCCTGAGCCTCCTTTTCTCCAGGCTGAGCCTTCCCCAGCTCCCTCAGGGTTCTCCAAACCCTTCCCAGATCCCTCAGGATTCTCCAGCCCCTTCCCAGCTCTTCTCCCTTCCCTGAAAATGCTCCAGCCCCAAAATGTCCTCCCGAAACTGAGGGAAAAACGGATCCACCCCTTTCCTTAGGATCAACTCCATGGATCAGTGGGAATTAAATAATTTGGTGTCGGAACAAGATCTTTAAGGCCCCTCCCAACCCAAAGCCCATTGTAATTCCACAGATAATGAATTATTCCCTGGATAATGAAGTTTAGGCGGCTGCCATGGTGCAGGAATTCCTGGGAATCATTCTGAGAGGAGAAATCCAAGGATTGCAGCAGCTCCCACCTCACTTCATCTAAAATTAACTCCGGTCTCGAGCTGCACTTAAGCAAAACCAGTTGCCATGGCCACGCCAGGGGCTCCTGGATGCAGGAAACCAGGAATTCCGGGATAGTGAAAGGCTCTGGAATATCCTCGGGAAGTTCATCCATCCATCTGTTAAACCTGGGGAATTGGGAATGGAAATTCCCCCTCTCTTCCCATGGCTGCGATTTGGGATCGGGTCGGGAGAGCTGGAGGAAAAATGTGGGATGAAAAAAGGTGGATAATGGGAAGCCGGGAGGGATCCAGGGGGTTCTTTGGGAATGTGCAGATCCCGAGGTTTTGCTGGAACGGGAGAGGGACGCTGATATTAATAGCACCTGATTAATCCTTGATTTGCTGCTGCTCAAATTCCAGTTGGGAATCAAATCTGCACTCCAGGCCTGCTGGGGACTCTGGGAAAAGCAGGAAAAGAGCCCTGATCCTACAGGAAATGCAGGAAAAGAGCCCTGATCCTACAGGAGAAGCAGGAAAAGAGCCCTGATCCTACAGGAAATGCAGGAAAAGAGCCCTGATCCTACAGGAGAAGCAGGAAAAGAGCCCCAATCCTACAGGAAATGCAGGAAAACAACCCCAATCCTACAGGAAAGGCAAAAGAGAGCCCTGATCCTACGGGAGAGGCATTTCCAGGGTGAATTTGGATCCTAAAAACTCCAGCTTTTGGTACCTGGAGGAAGAAGAAGAGGAGGAGGAGGAGGGAAGGAGGGAGAAGAAGGATTTATCTGTCACTCCTCTCTGGCAGTTTGAATTCCTTGGAATGCTGAGTTCCAGCTGGGAATCTGGAATATCGGGAATCCTTCCTGGAGCTGTCGGTGCCCAGCTCCCTGCTGAGCACCTCAGCTCTGTTTTCATCCAGACCTTTTCTCTCCAAGCCTTTTGAATTCCCGTTTTTTTCCCCCGTTCCCAATCCCTCCTCCCTCTGCTCCGTCTCTTCTTTCGCCTCTCCTTCATTTCCCTTCCCTTTGGAGCATCCCGCTAATTAGGGCTGCTAATTAGCGCTGCTAATGAGTTCGTGTTTGTGCATCCAGCAAAGGAACGTGCCGGTCACCGAGGGTTAGGGTGGGATGGTGGAGCTGGAATCCTTGGGAATGGGGGTGGGAAAAGGGTGGGGATGGCTGGGAATGCAAGGGAAGGAGTGGGAATGGATGGGAAGGGGTGGGAATAGGGGTGGGAATGAGTGGGAATGAGTGGAAATGAATGGAAATGAGTGGGAATGAGTGGGAATGAGTGGGAATGGATGGGAATGTCTGGGGAAAAGTGGGAATGGGTGGGAATAGCGGTGGGAATGCAAGGGAAAGAGTGGGAATAGGCAGGAAGGAATGGGAATAGGTGGGAAAAAGTGGGAATGGGTGGGAATGAGTGGGAATGGCAGTGGGAATGCAAGAGAAGGAGCGGGAACGGAGGGAAAGGAGAGGGAATGAATAGGAAGGAATGGGAATGGGCGGGAAGGAATGGGAATGGGTGGGAATAGTGGTGGGAATGTGTTGAAAGGAGTGGGAAGGAGGGATGTGGAAGTGCTGGATGGATCCTTTGGGAATGACCCGGGCAGCCTCAGAGCCCTGACACTTTCTAAATCCCATTCATTAAAATATTCCTATCTTTGGGAACAACATCCCAAAAAATCCCGGTTTGGAATGGGAGGAGAAGCTCCAATAAAAGGCAAATTTAAGGGAGAAGTGTCCAAACCATCCCCAAACGCTCCAGGAGACTCCAAGGCCACTTCCAGGGAAATATTTCAACAAATTCCTTTAATTTCTTCATCCATCTTTTTTTTTTAAGGAGATGGAACAACTCCATGCTGATCCGGAGGTTCCCGGATTAATTCCAGTGGGAACAATTCCTGCTGCTGAGTTTGGGCTTGATTTGTTGAAGAGAGGGAGGGAAAAATAAAGATCAAAAGGAATTTTTTTTTTGCAGGAAAAGCGGCGAAAAAGGCTGGGAATTGTGGAGGGGGAAAGCTATTTTGGGATTCAAAGGAATCAGCTTGAAAACTGACGGAGTTTGGGATGGATCCGTAGGGATTTGGGATGTGGGGATGAGGAGGCTGCAGCTCCGGAGCTGCTCCTGAGGCTCTCCTCTGCTTCCCACACTGGAAAAATATTCCCTGGAGACCCCCAGAGAATTCATGGAACTCTTTGCTCCCCCCTCGCCCCTTCCCACGTGATTCCCACATCAAAGCATCCAAGGATTCCTTGGAGCTCCGCTGGCTGCGGAGTTGCTCCCATCCAAACACAAATCCGGGCAAATTTTCCCATCTTCCCTGGAAAATCCGGGATTTCTGACCCTTTGGAAGGGCAGGAATGACCCTTTGGCAGGGAGAGCTGGAGCTCAGCCCCTCGGAATTCCAGGAGCAGAAATTCCTGGAATGCCATCCTGCCTGGAATCCCCATCCCTGGAGGTGTCTGGGAAATTCCCGGAAGTGGCTCTGGGTGACAAGGATTGGACTCGGTGACCTTGGAAGTATTTTCCAGCTTCAAAAATCCTGGGATTTCTTTCCCTAATCATTCCTGCTCTGTTTCTTTTCTGATTTTCCTGGAAAACTTGGAACAACTCATTTTTCCAGGACTTTTTCCCACCTGTGGATGGCACCTGAGCTCTCCCGCAGCACTTTAGAGTCGGGAAGTTCCCAATTTTGGGACAAATCCCTGATCCTGGGCACAAACAGAGAAAGAAAAAGGAAATATTCCCTAAAAAACGAGGTTAAAGCGGTTGTTACCCGGATGTGCCAAAGGGATGGGAATTTTTGGGACAAAAAAAATTACCTTGGGCATGGAAAAGACCTTGGAATTCCCTTCCTTGTGTTCCTTTTCCATGGAAAGGGCTTTGGAATTCCCCTCCTCCCTGTGCTGCTCCCCGTGAGGGCTGAATCCCTAAAAAACCCCGTGGATTTATTCCCTGGAGCTCCACGGAATTCAGCGGGAATTCTGAGACAGCATTCCAGGGATTTGGAGTGGGACGATCCCACGGATGTGCCAATGGAAGGTGACATTTAACCCCCACCCGGAGTCACATCCCGAGTGTTTTCCATGCTTTTATTCCATGTTTTTTTTTAACTCCCAGCTTTTCCACCCTCATCCATCCTCCCCTGGCAGCCAGCGGGATGAATTCCCGCGATAAATTCCCGCTGTTTTGTTGTTTGAGGGATCGGGACAGGCCGGGAGCTTCAGGGAGATTAATTTTTGATTTATGGCCGGCTCCCAGGATTTATTCCCATCCTTCTCCGGAGGGAAAGGCGGAGCTGGAAATATTTGAAATTCCGGGGGCTCTGCTGGAAAGGGGGTTGGGATCAATTGGAATCACGGCGGCTTTTCCATGGAATTGCTCCAAATATCTCCTTGGGAAGGAGGAAAAGGGAATCAGATCCCAATATTTGAAATGTTGATTTTATTAACTGGGGTTTCTCTGCTTCCTGATGGGAATAAACGGAATTTTGGAGCTGGATATGACTCCCTGTTGAGGAATAGATGGGATTAATGGGATCTGGGAGAAATATCCAAAAAAATCCCCACAAGAGAGGGATTCTGGAGCCATTTGGATTTCCTGGGTTTGTGGCCACCAAATCCCACAAATTCCAAGGAGAGAGTTCAGAATTCCCAAAGGAATTCTCTTGTTCCATCCAGAGTTGGATTTTGGGAATTCCGACGCCCATTCCAGGGTGGGCGGAGCTGAAACCCCACAGAATCCAGGATGTGGGAGAGGTTTGGAATGGGGCAAGGCCCTTTAAGGTCCCTCCCAACCCCAAGCATTCCATGATTCCATGTAAGGATTCCACGAAAGCATCAACTCCCAAATCCTTCCCAGATATCCGAAAACTCCTCGGGATGGGAGCTGTAGGATCATGGAATATCCTGAGCTGGAAGGAATCACCGATCCAGCTCCAGGCCCTACAAAAAATCCCAAAATCCCACCCTGGGCATCCCTGGGAGCGTTGTCCAAACATTCCCGGAGCTCTGGAAGCCTTGGGAATGTGCTCATTCCCTTTTCCAGTGCTCCATCAGCTTCTGGAAAACTCTGGACTCTGCCCGTGGCATTTTTTCCCCATCCCAGCGCCAGGGAATTCCCGGGGGTTGGATTCATCCCAAGGGCAGGAATGTTCTCGGCCCTGTCCTTCTTTCCGCACCATTTCCCACCTGGATTTTTTCTCCAGTGATTCCAAAATATTCCAGCGGCTCCTTTTCCATGCCCGCCAATGTGCTGGCAGCGGAAATTTGGGGATGTGCTGCGATCTAGTGGTGAAGGAGGATCCTGGAATTCGCTCCAGGCTGGATTCAGCCTTTCCCAAGCAGGATTTTCCAGGCTGTTTTCCTGGGAAGAAAATTCCTGATTCCTGCAGGATCCGAGAGATCCTGGGCTGCCAATTCCTCCATCAAATCCCGCTCAGATCCCTCCCGAAATGCTCCGGACACATCCCAGGAAACAAATCCAAGCGGGAATTTTGCCTGGAATGCTCCATGGGATGGGCACGGAGCTCTGGATCATCCCTCTGCCCGAGGGGGGAATATCCTTAATTAGAGGCGGATTTTTAATTAACAACCGCGCTCGGCTTTGCTGCTTTTCCCCCTTTTCCTGCATTTCCTGACCTTGCCCTGCTGGAATTCTTTTCCTTTTTCCTTCCCCCAAATCCTGCTCAGCTCCGGCCCCATCCCAGCCTCTGTTCCCTGGGAATTTTCCTTTGGAAATCCCACGCTGCCGGGAATGGAATCCAGGAGCTGTGTGGCCTCCAGCTGTGCAGAATTCCCGAATTCCAGAGGCTGGAAAAATCCCTCCAGGATCATCAACCTGAGCCTGATCCCCACCTGAGAGCCGAATCCAAGAATTCCTTGGATACCTCCGGGAATGCGGGAATTCCAACGCTCCCTGGGCAGTTCCTTCCAAAGCCTGGCCGCCTTTTCCAGGAGGAAATTCCTGCTGCTGTCCCAGCGGGATGAAGGGAACATTTTTGGGATTCCCCACTCGGCCGCCGATTTTTCCAGGTGACGATTTTCCCATCCAGCTGCCTTGCCTCACCCAAACGCGGGAATGTTTGGGAATGGCTGGGAATTCCCAGGGAGTGTTTGGGAATGGCTGGGAATTCCCAGGGCCACAGCTCCGGGATTTGTGGCTCGGGATTTGGGAAGGAAAAATCCCTGGAGCGGGGACAGGCGGGGACAGCAGGTGGCACTCCCCGACCGCGGACAGCCCCAAACCGCAGCTTTTGGGGATTTTTGGGAATATCAAGTAGGATTTTCCATCCTTCAGTGCTGGAGGATCTCTGGGATTGGGAATTCTGACAGATCCAGGGTTGGATGCTCCCAAAAGGAGCGATCCCTTCTCCTTTAATATCGATAATTGCCTCCCAAGGGAATCCGCTTTGGAATTTTGTGCTCCTTTTCCCGTTGGTGTTGGAATAACAAACTCGGGATGAGTTTACTGAAATCCCAATCCAGGTTTTAATTCCTGGATTAACAGGGAATAAACAGGGAATGAGGCCAAACCCCTCTGCCCGTGCTGCTGGGGGTTTCCTGGAAAAGCTCCGTGTCCCGGGATTTCCTGGATGGGATGATCCATGTCCTGGGGCAGGAGAAGCTGCTGCTCCATAAAAAAACGAGTTCCTGGGATGTGCATCCAAATAAACAGAAATCCTGGGATGTGCATCCATAAGAAGTGAGATTCTGGGATGCGTGTCCAAAAAAAAAATGAGTTCCTGGGATTCACATCCATAAAAACGGAGTTTTTGGGATTTGCATCCATGAACATGGGGATCCTGGGATGCGCATCCATCACCAGCTTGTCCCTAAAGCCTCCCCACACATCCATCATTCCAAAGGCTTTCAGGCCGATCAATATTTTCCCAAAGAGATTGGATGAACTCATTTTCCCGCTTTTCCATCCCGTGATGAACGGGGATAATGGAATTGCTGGGAATCTCCAGGGAGAAACCAAGGGAAGGGACTTTCCACAGGGTTTGGAGTGAGGATGAAGATCCAGGATGGATTTGGGAAGGGATTTCCCTGCTGGGGAATGCCCAAATTCCAGCTGATCCCAGCACTCCCCTATCCCAAACAGATCCTGAAATTTTGGGATGCATTTTCCATCCTATTTATGTGATTTTTTTTTTTTTTGGGGGGGGGGGGAGTTTCCAATATTTATTTTATTTTATTTTATTTTATAAAATAGAAAAATATTTTTTATAAAAGAGGGGAAAGGGGGGAAAAATGGGGGGAAAAGGGGAAAAAAAGAGGATAAAAACGGGAAAAACTTTTCAAGGTGCTGAGCATCTCCAGAAGTGCAGCGTGCCCTTGGATCCCTCCGGAATTCTCTGGGATCAGCATCTTGGAGGAGCAGTCAGCACTGCTGGAGAGGCAGCTCCGGAGTGAAATTCCCTTCTCCCACCCGAAATCCCGCAGGATCCGGGCAGAAAAGGCAAAGCCCGGTGAAATCTGATGTCCCCAAAGCTGCGGCGTCAGGGAGAAGATCCCTGACTTTGGTGACATCCATGGAAAAACGTCCCTGAATTGAACTCCGGGATTTTTTTTGTCCTTTGTTGCTGTTCCTTGAGGATGATTTGGTTTTTTCCTGATTTTCCCTGTGGCTTTTTCCTGGTTTTCCCCAGCTTCCGGCAGCTGGGGATGGGGGTCTGGAATTCTGCTCTATCCCAGAATATTCCTGATTCGATTTATCTCCCTCCTTTCCCAGCAGCTGCTCCCTGGATCTGTTATTCCATAGGGAAATCGGGATTTCCAAGCCTCGGGTTTCCAGCTGTGTCCTTGTATCCCCCCAAGGAAGTTTTTTCCCCTCTGGCGATCCAGGAAAGGCGGGGATCCCCGTGGAATTTCTGCCACGGGAATTCTTCCCTCATTTCCATGGGATGGTGACACCTGGAAATGGATTTTTGGGATAAACAGGGAATGGAGCAGGAAGGGGGGAGGTTTCCCCTCTGCCCCATCAGGTGAGCTCCAGCCATGGAATTCCCAGGAATTCCAGCTCAGGAAGGATCTGGAGCAAATCCAGAGGAAGCTCCAGGATGAGGCGAGGGATGGAGAAGCTCTGGGGTGAGGAAAGGCTGGGAAATTGGGATAGGGAAATTGGGATTGGGAAACTGGGATTGTCCAATCTGGATAAGGAAAGCTTTGGGATGACCCAGTCGTGGCCTTCCAGGAGCTGAGGGAACACCAGGAAAGATGGAAAAGGACTTTGGACAAGGGATGGAGGGACAGGAAAAGGTGAAATGTGCTCAGGTTGAAAAAGGGGAAATTTCAGTTGGATATTGGGAATAAATCCTTCCCTTTATAAAAATCCACCTCGAATAAATCCACCTTTAGGGTGGGGAGGGGCTGGGATGGAATTCCCATGGAATCCGTGGCTGCTCCCAGACCAGGCTGGAAAAACCTGGGATCCTGGAAGGTGGAATTGGATTAATTTAAGGATCCTTCCCACCCAACCTATTCCCTGATTCCATGAATCATTCCCTGATTTCCACGGGCACAGTCTGGATATTGAATTTATACACGAATCAATAAAATCCAATCTTCCCTGGTTTTCTCTCCAATCCGGCGGCAAGATGAGGGCCGGGATCTCGCTGGGGTTCCCGACATTCCCTGCAGCAATCCCAGCAGGAAATTGGGAATTTCACCCAAATCCTGGGAAGGGGAGGCTGCAAAGCTCGCGGGGAATGGGAACGAAACCGACGGCTCCGGCCGCCAGCGGTGTGGGGACACGGCAGCGCTGAGGGGTCACCCGTGGGGACGGGGACACAGGGCCACAGTGCCACCAATGTCACCAATGTCACCAGTGCCACCAATGTCAACAATGTCACCAATGTCATCAGTGTCACTGGTGCTATCAGTGCCACAGTGCCACCAATGTCACCAGTGCTATCAGTGCCACAGTGCCAGCAGTGTCACCTCTGTCACCAGTGTCACCGGTGCTTTCAGTGCCACAGTGCCACAGTGCCACCAATGTCACCAATGTTACCAATGTCACTGGTGCTATCAGTGCCACAGTACCACCAATGTCACTGGTGCCATCAATGCCACAGTGCCAGCAGTATCACCAGTGCCACCTGTGCCATCAGTGCCATCAGTGCCATCAGTGCCATCAGTGCCATCAGTGCCATCATTGCCACCAGTGCCATCATTGCCAGCAGTGCCATCAGTGGCACCAGTGTCACCAGTGCCATCAGTGTCACCAATGTCATCAGTGCTATCAGTGCCACAGTGCCACCTGTGCTATCAGTGCCATCCGTGCCACCAGTGTCATCATTGCAATAGTGCCATCAGTGCCAGCAGTGCCATCAGTGCCACCAGTGCCATCAGTGCCATCAGTGCCAGCAGTGCCAGCAGTGCCACCAGTGCCACCAATGTCACCAATGTTACCAATGTCACTGGTGCTATCAGTGCCACAGTGCCACCGATGTCACCAGTGCCATCAGTGCCACAGTGCCAGCAGTGTCACCAGTGCCACCTGTGCCATCAGTGTCACCAATGTCATCAGTGCTATCAGTGCCACAGTGCCACCTGTGCTATCAGTGCCATCATTGCCACCAGTGCCATCATTGCCAATAGTGCCATCATTGCCACCAGTGCCATCATTGCCAGCAGTGCCATCAGTGCCATCAGTGCCATCATTGCCACCAGTGCCATCATTGCCATCAGTGCCATCAGTGCCATCATTGCCAGCAGTACCATCAGTGCCATCATTGCCAGCAGTGCCACCAGTGCCACAGTGATGTCGCAGCTCGAGCTTCTCTGTGCCCTTCGCGCTCCTCTCCAGCAGCACCGGGGGCCGCTCCCCGCCCTTGGGGGGCCCCGGAGCCCCCCGGGCCCCTCGGGGCGACCCCAGCGCGTCCTTCCCTGGCCCAGCCCCTCGCTGCTCATTAAGGGCGCCGCTAATGAGCTCCTCCCCCTGCTCAGCCCCCTCCCCTCCAGCCCGTGCCTTCCTCCCTCCCCTGCCTCCTCCTCCTCCTGCTGCTGCCTCTGCCGGGGCGCGCTCTCTCTCCGCCCGCTCGGGAGCGCGCAGTGCGGCGCGGCCGCGCCCGGGAGCGCGCAGTGCGGCGCACCGAGCCCGCCCCGAGCCCGCACCGAGCCCCGGCTGCGGCCAGCTCAGCTCCAGCGGGTAAGGACAGCCCGGGATCGGGACGCACCGGGATGCGGGAAGCTCTCGGGGCCGCGCACGGGGGGAAGCGGGGGGGTCCGCGCATCCTCAGCGCGGATTTGGGGTTCTAAACCTACTCGGTGACCCCCAAAATCTCCCGGGTTTTGCTGTCAGGACTCCGGGAGGGGGGAGCTGGGGCATGTGATGGGATTTTGGCTCTTACGTCACGGCTTCGTGTCCCTGCGTGTGACAAAATCCCGCGGTGGCGGTGCGGGGGCATGGGGAGCGCAGCCCGGGTGGGGACCTTGGGGTGACAGCGCAACTTTGGGGCGCCGAAAGCTGGCGGGGAGCGGCGATCGCTCTGCGGGGAACGCGCCTCGCTCCTGCCCTGTCGCCTTCCCTCCGGAAGAACATCCTGGGCCGGAAAAAAAATCCATCGGGAAAACGCACCTGGCTTGGGATGCGGCGCCGGGAAGCGCCGGGCCCCGGCGGCGAGCGGTGAGTGGCGGGTGCGGGATCCGCATCCTCCCGCAGCCGCTCCCCGGGATCGATCTCCCTCCGGGAACAGGGGGGAAAGTGCTGAATCATTGGGATCCCGGCTCCACGGATGCTCCCGCTGCTCCCATGGCCGCGAAAAGCTCGGGAATGAGGCTGAGGAGGGAGAGGAGGCCGTGGGAGCGCTGGGGCCTGGGAGAGAGGGATTGTTGGGATGGAGCCGGGATGGAGCCGGGATGGAGCGGGGTCCTCCCTTTTCCATGGCCTCAGATGCTCCTTGGAGGACAGGGAGCCGGGAAGACGCGCATTCCATCCCGGGGAGGCCTCTGGGAATGGCACCGAGAGGAGTTTTGGGTGGGAAAACGGTGGTTTTGGCCAGAAAATCCCACCCCTGCCAAAAGTGGGAATGGCCGGCGCATCTTGCTTGGATGGGTTTTGATTTTCCCTTTGGAATGCTGCCTGTGGGTTCCTTCCTCAAGGTCAGGTCCTTGGGATGGCTCTGGAGCCTTCCCCAAAGTCACCCCGGGGTGTTCCCGGCTGGGTCCTGGCAGAGGGGCAGAGCCGAGGGCCCGGGGGATTCGGGAATTGCGGGAAAAGCTGGAATTCTGACGTGCCCAGCAGAGGCCCGGCTGCTTTAAGATGGATCCTGTGGCGCTGTGGTGTTTCCGGGGTGCTCCTGGCAGCTGCCGAGGACAAAAGCAGGAATCCTGTGACTTTTCCAGGGATGCTGACTCCTTTCTTTCCGCCCGTGCTCCTGGAAAACCTCCCCCTCTTTGGCAGCCACCGAGGGGCTGCTTTGTTCCAAGAAAACTTTGCTTTCTCTCCTGAAAGAAACCCCAAATTTAGCGTTTTCTGCGTGATTTCTATTTTTAATTTTGCTGTTTCCCAGTTCCGGGTTGGGCCTTCTCTGCTTTTCCCAGTTTTTATTTTTATTTTAATTTTTATTTTTATCCCTGGTGTGGTTGTAATGCGAATCCAACATAAATAATGCATGGAAAAGCGCTCAGCTGACAGGGAGAAGTTGTTCGGTTGGAAAAGCGACTTTGTTTACAGGAGTTGGGACCTGGGCCTGGCTTTGTGTTAATTCTGGGTTTAACAAAGCTCTATCCTCATCCTCATCCTCATCCTCATCCCGAGGGATTTGACTCAAACCCAATCCAATCATCCCCTCTCCCATCTGATGATTAAACAGGGAACATCCCAAGTTTTCCCACGTAATTGATAAGGATTTGTTTTCCCTTCATTCTCTCCGGGGCTTTTCTGGGGGATAATCCCAAAATCTGCTGGAAAAACTCCACCATGAAAGGTCCCAAAAATGGGTGAAAATATTGAATAATAATGGGAAAAATGAGGATTTTTTTTTCCTGTTTTTACTCCTGGCAGTGGTTGGGATACTCTGAGTAGGATACTTGTGGGATACTCCTGGGTGAAGAGGGGTTGTACCCTCCAATCTCAGGGATGAGCAGGGAAGGGTTGGGATCAGCCACAAAGTGAGTCCGGATCTCCCTGGGAATGGGAATAAGTTGGGAATGCCGTCCCAGGAAGCTCCTGGCAATTCCCAAAATTTTTAGGAAAGGGATGGACACGGGCAGGAGGAAAAGGGGGAATAAATGGATTTAAGGAAGTTTCACTTCTTAATCCCAGTGCTCCATCCCAGCTGGTGTGACCCTGGGAAAAGGAATTATCCATAGGGATCACGGCCCTGGTTTGGATCCTCCCTCCATCCCTGCCACCTGCTCAGCCCCGCTGAGAAAAATTGGGAAGTTCTGGGAGGCTCTAAGGAAATATTCCCTGGATAAAGTCCAGTTTTATCCAGGAATACAGAAATTGTCAGGAATGTGGTGGTTATGGGATGCTCCAAGGAAATATTCCCTGGATAAAGACCGGTTTTATCCAGAAATACAGAAATTAGCAGGAATGGAGAAGTTCTGGGATTCTCCAAGGAAATATTCCCTGGATAAAGATGAGTTTTATCCAGAAATGGGGAGATTAGAAGGAATGGGGCAGTTCTGGAGTGTTCCAAGGAAATATTCCCTGGATAAAGACCAGTGGAGCTCACCTGGGTGGGTGGAGCTTGGAAAGGGAACTGGAAGCTTTGGAATTTGTTGGTTCTGTCTGGAGCTTTGGAATTTTTTGGCTCCATCCCGCCCTTGCTCAGGGAAGGAGGAGCTTCCAAGGGAAAAGTCTAGGATTTGTTTGAGAAATCTGGGAAAATGGAGCAGCCACATTCCCAGGATGTTCCCGAGGCTCTGATTTTATCTGGGAGCGCTCAGCAGGAATTTCTGGATTTGTTTTCCATGTGGGAGTGGATTTTCTGTGGAGCCGTAATTTACTCGTCTGGGCAGCACCAACCTCCCAAATCCCATCAGAAATTCATTTACAGGGAGAAAAACCTGGAACTTCAGGCATGATTCCTTCATTTCTTTGTTTTCTGGGAGCTGTGGAATTCCCTGTTTTCCACACATTTTAGGTGGAATAAATGCAGCTGAATTGAGAGGATTCAAACCCGTTGAGAAAAATCACATTTTCAGAAAAAAACCCACAGATTTTATTTAATTTTAACAGCAAAACCTGTGAGGAGACTCCTAAAAAACCAAAGAAAAAAACCTCTGGCACTTCCATTTATTCCTCGGGTTTCGTTTGCCCTTCCCAAAGCATTCCCAAAACCTGCCAGGATCCATCCAGGGCTTGGATTCCCTTACAATTCTGTCAGATCTTGTCAGGGAGGTCTGGATTCCTTCCTGCCCCGGAGGGAATTCCTTTCCAACCTCATTTCCCTCATTTTCCGTGTTGCTGGATGACTTCTGCTCCAGCTTTTCCATTTTCCCCCCTCTTCCTCAAGCCCCTTCATTCTTTTCCAGGCTATCCAGGATAATTATTGTGTAATTCCAGGGATTCCGGCTCGGAATGAACTTGCTGGAAGTTTAAATGTTCCATAATCCCCTGCCCCCTCCCTTTTCCTTTTTCCTTTAATCCCGAGCTGAAAGAAACCGGGCTGGGTTATTACGGATTAAAAAAGAGGAGGATTTATCCCTCGGCTTATCGGGATCACCATTCCCACTTAATGAGATCGGAGGAGCAGAATTATCCACGGAAAAAACAGGGATGAGTTCAGGTGGCCAGAAATTCCCGACAATGCCTCCTTAGGTTCCTTCGGATCTCATCCCGGTGTTTTGAGATCCAGCCCTGTTTTCCTCAGGGATGCAGCTGGGAGGGAGCATCCAAAGGGCATGGGAGAGAGGGAAAAAAAGGAAAATTTGGGAATTTTTCCTGGAATTCTTCTGCCTGCGAGCCTAAACCGGGGGGTCGGAGCATTCCCAGTTTTCTGGAGGAGCAGCCAAAGGGAAGAGGGAGTTTTTGCACAATCTAGAGCTGATAAATCCCTGTCCTGGATTCTGGGATGCTCCTTTCCCACCTCTGGAAGCAAACCTGCATCCTCACAGGGAGTGGGAAAGCAGGAGAACAACCCCCGGGGTTGGTGCAAGGTGAAGCCGGAGGTTCATTGGAATTCCTGGCAGGTTTTCCGCCACTTTCAGCCTCCTTGGCAGCGGAATTTTGCTCCTTTTCCCAGGGACAGTCGGAATCTGATCCCGCGGCTCTGTCAGCCTGAATCCCAAATTCCTCCTGAAATCTCCTGGCATGGATAGGCCGGGCTGGCAGCTCCAGTGGGAGCGGGAAGGAGCTCCTTGGATCTGTGGAAAAATGCACCAAAATTCCCTTTTCCCCTCGGAACTGTTCCCTTTTCCTGTTTATCCCAAGGATCCCCGAGTTCCCTGAGCTGTGGAACCATGGAATAATTTGGGTTGGAAAATTAAAGCTCATCCCATTCCACGGGCAGGGACAACTTCCCCTATCCCAGGCTGCTCCAAGCTGGCCTTGGACACTTCCGGGGATGGAGCAGCCACAAATTCTCTGGAAAAACCTGGGAATGCCGAGGCTGGCAATGTCCGTGGGTGGGAAAATGATCCTCTTGGATCCGGCCGCTCTCCAGGGTGCTGAAGCCCCTCCTGAGGATTTGGGAACTCCACGTTATTCCCTGAGTTCCCATCTCCCTATTCCCACTCGGATCCAGGATAAAAAGGAAAAACAGGGGCACGTTGGAACAGCGGAATGCAGGGAATGTGGGAATTCCCCCTTTTCCATCTCCAGCGTGGTTTTTAAGCTGGAGTTTGGATGCTGGGTGGTCTCCACAATTCAGGACATATTTTAAACCCCATCTGGGTAAAGCCTGGCTCAGCTGGCCTGAGTTTTATTGGATACTCCAGGCAGTTTTTACTGGATATTCCCAGCATTTTTTTGTGGATATCCAGAGCACTTTTTTTGGATATTTGTGATGGTTTTATTGGATATTCCCAACAGGTTTTGATGGAAATTCAGAGCAGGTTTTATTGGATATTCCTAACAGGTTTATTTTTTGGTATTCCTGGCAGGTTTTATTTGATATTCCCAGCAGATTTTATTGGATATTCCCCCAACCTATGGACAGGGAAATAATTCCAGCCTTCCCTTTTCCCCCAGGTGAAGATCAGTCATTCCCACAGGCTCTTCCCAATCCCACAGGCTCTTCCCTTGGGTTTTGTTTGCCCTTCCTAAAATATTCCCTTGGATTTTAAACCCAGCAGGATCCATCCAGGGCTTGGATTCCCTTACAAACTTAGTCAGATCTTGTCAGGGAGGTCTGGATTTCTTCTTGCCCCTGAGGGAATTCCTTTCCAGCCTCATTTCCCTCATTTCCTGTGTTGTTGGATGACTTCTGCTCCAGCTTTTCCATCTTCCCCCCCCCTTCCCAAAGCCCCTTTCCCTCGGCAATCCAGGATGGTGACACTGCCAGCCACTCCAGAATTCCAGACACAGCCGCATTTGTGGGGGCCGGGATCTCTCCCGATCCCGCTCCGTGCGGGATAAAGGCTCCTCTGTGAGCCCAGCCGGGCGCCGATGGAGTGCGGAGCCCAGGAGCAGCTCCTGTCCCTGCTGGCACCTCGGTGCTGTCACATTCCTGAAATCTGGCTTTGACATTCCCGGCAGACCCGGCCACAAAGGCTCCTTGTTGGGATCTCCTTTGGGATGGGCTTGAGGCAATCCCAGCTGGGAGCGGGAGGAGGGGAGGGACAGGACGGGGCTTTGTGCCACCCGCACGTGCCAGGACACGCAGGGACCTCCTCTGGTGGCACTTCTGATGGGCTGAGGATGTTGGGAATGGTCAGCCTGGAGAAGGGAATGGGGATATCGGGATTTGGTTTCTATGGGAATATCGGGATTTTATTTGTGTGGAGACCTTGGGATTCGATTTGTGTGGAGACCTCGGGATTCGATTTGTGTGGAAGCTTCGGGATGTGAAGGGGTTAGAAGGAAGGAAAATGGAATCTGCAGGAAGAATTGGGGTGATGAGACACAGGAATGGGTTCAGGCTGAGAAAAGGGAGATTTGGGTGGGATATTGGGAAGGGATTTTTACCTGTGAAGGTGGGGAGACCCTGGGAAGGAATTCCCAGAGAATCCATGGCTGCCCCATCCCTGGAAATGGTGATATCAGGATTTGATTTATGTGGAGAATGCAGGATTTGATTTGTATGGAAACCTCGGGATTTGATTTGGGTGGAGTCTTTGGGATCTGAAGGAGTTACAAGGAAGGAAAAGGGAATCTGCAGCAGGAACTGGGATGACAAACAAGGGGAGGGCTGCAGGCTGAAAAAGGGGAAAAAATTGGGTGGGACATTGGGAAGATTTCTTCCCTGTGAGGGTGGGGAGGCCCTGGGATGGAATTCCCAGAGAATCCATGGCTGGATCCCACCCTTGGAAGTGTTCCAGGCCAGGTTGGAGCCACCTGGGATAATGGACAGTGTCCCTGTGGTGGCACCAGGGATCTTTAATCTCCCTCCCAACCCAAACATTCCACGATTCTGCGATTCCACCTCAAATCCACTCAACAAATTAATAATCCCATTTCCTTCTTCCCCTATATCTGGAAAATTCCAGTTCTAGCATAAAATCTCCTAACCCCAAACTTCCTGTCAAAACTCAGCACTCCCCCTCCACTCCCAGAAAAGCTGGAATTCAGCTGAATTCATCCACGTATTTTTTCACATCCAACACCAGAACTGCACGTTTCAGAGCGTGGATTTTCCCCGAATGTCCTTCAAAATCTGATTTTGTGCATCCCGGGCTGCCATTTCCTGCTGACGGCTCCGGGATCCAGCTGCCAGCGCTCCCCAGGGATTTATTCCCGGCCATCCCAGCAGCTGGGACCAGCCTGGGGATTTTTGGTTGACCTCGTCTGAATCGCGCTGGCCCCGGTGACAGCTGCGAGGCTGAGCTGGCCCCAGCCCAGGACAGCAGGCTGCTCCCAAATGTTTGATTCCAGGGATTCCGACTCCTTTGTCTCCCTTTTCCAGCCTTTGTGGACAGGCCTGGGGTTGGGATAGGGGTGGGAATTATTCCTGGCTGAGCTGGGGGGAATTCAGGGTTTTCTAAGTGTTCCTGGTAGGATTTTGACTCGAATCCCAGATTTGGGATGAAGGTAAGAACAGAAACTTCCTGGGAATTCCCATCCATGGATGGTTCTCAGAATTCCTCTTCCAAACCAAAAGCAAGGAGAAAAACAGGGATACCCTGGAGCATCCAGGGATGAAACCCCCCAGGAAGCAAAACAAAACCCTCTTTCCCGAGGGAAAAGCAGTTCCTGCCCTATTGTCCGGTGAAAAGGGGGTTGGAATGGCTGGGATTGATCCCAAACAGCTGCTGGGATGTGGGAGGGCAGATGGCACAATTATATCTAGAATGAGATGGGCAGTGTGGGCTTTGGGATGCTTTTCCCGGGAAACCTGAGCTGGGAGAGGCTGTGGAAGGGATTTGGGAAGTTCTGGGATCCCCTTTCCACTAAAGGAGGGGCTTTGGGAGATTTTGGGATCATTTTCCCACTAAATCTGAGCCAGGAGAAGCCATAAAAGGGTTTTGTGAGATTTTAGAATCCTTTTCCCACTAAACTGGATCCGGGGGAAGCTGTGGAGGGACTTTGGGAAGCTTTGGGATCCCTTTCCCACTAAGGGAGGGGCTTTGGGAATTTTAGGATCCTATTCCCACCAACCTGAGCCGGGAGATTCTTTGGGGGGGCTGTTCCCGGGAGATCCCCCAGCTCTGACCCTGTGCAGGTGGATGTGCCGATTCGGGATGTGCCAATTCGGGATGTGCCCATCCCAAACTGTTCCAATTTGGGATGTGCCCATCCCAAACTGTTCCAATTCGGGATGTGCCCATCCCAAACTGCTTCAGTTCGGGATGTGCCCATCCCAAATTGTGCCACCTCGGAGCGATCCGTGCCACCCCCCTGCTATTTCTGCTCCCGATCTGTGCCACAGCCGGAGTTGTCCTCGGGATCAGGCTCAAGAGGCCATGAACAAAACCAGGACTTGGGATTTGAGCTGTTCAGGGATAATTTTAGCCCCGTGCTCTACTGGAGGAGAGGGAACAGCGGGAATGGTGCCCTGGGATGGAGCTGAGCCCTCTGATCCCGAGGTGTGGGATTTATCCAGTGGTTCCAGCCACATCCTTGGAATCTCATCCCGAATCCTCATCTCAGGGGAAAAGGATCCAGCCCTGGGAGCCAGGGGAGGGGTGTGGGATGTGGTTTTAATCTGGGAAAGATGAAATGGGAATGCTGGAAGAAGAGGAGAGAAAAGTTCAAGGTGCACCGAAGTGATAATTGGGATTTCTAAAGTGTTAATTGGGATTTCCAGAGGGTTTTTGGGATTCAGCCTCGAGTGCTCATCAGGATGAATCTTCCCTTTATCCCTCTTTATTCTTCCCTTTATTTCCTTTCATTCTTCCCGTTATTCCCCCCAGGAGAAATTCCTGGGATCATCTCCAGGGCCAAGAGAAATTTCTGGGGACATTTCCACTCTCCAGAGTCGGGGAAGGTCTTGGGAGTGTCTCCAGAATCAGGGGAAATCCTTGGGATATCTCCAGTCTCCAGGATCTGGAGGAATTCCTGCGGGCATCTCCAGGCTCAGGGGAAATTCCTGGGGGGAATATCCGCTCTCCAGGGAAGATCCTGGAGACACCACCAGGAGATTTCCCAGGGCCACCACAGCTGGGTTCCCAAACCTGGGAAATCGGGAAGCTGAGGCTTCTCCAGGCAGGATTTCCTGGCTCTGGGCATGGGAAAATCCCAAAATCCTTGTGAAGGACCAGTCCAGCACTGGGCAGAGTGACCTGGGGGGGCTGGGAGGTGCCAACGTGGCCTCCCTTGGGAATTCTGCTGTTCCTTCCTCCTCCTCCTCTCCCTCAGAAATCATGGAATGGCCGGAACCCCCAGGGCGGGAGCAGATCCTTCCCAACATCCCATTTTTCCTTCGATATTCCCATGGAACATCCCAGGAGCTGCTTCAGGGAACAAATTAAAACTCACTCGGCCTCGCTCAGATCCTGTCTCGCTTTCATGTTCCCTCTCCAAGAGGCTGGAGCGGCTTTTAATTCCAGCGGATCCAGGGAAAACCGGGAGAAGGAACAAATCCATCGGCAGGGATGGGGTTTGATGGTTTCAAATCCCGAGCTTTGCTCCTCTCGCTGTCCCACCCTTCTCCTTCCCGGCCCCATTCCAATTTTCCAGCCGTTGGAAATCTCTCTGCTGTGCCTGGTGGGCATTGCCCAATCCCAGAAAATCCGGGATCAGCCAAGCTGGAATTATCCTGGCAGTTCCCGAGAATTTAATGAGGCTCAAAGTGGAACCAAAAGGGGTTTGTGGTGGGGGAGGGAGGATTTGAGGGGTCCTGGAGATGGGATAGGATTCAGGGAAGTGCCAAAACCTTGGGAATCACTCCTAGAAGCTCCAAATTCTCAGAATCTCCACAAAAGAGGGAATTTTGGTGGTGGAGATAAGAACATTCCCTTTGGAATGACGTTAATTCCATATTGGGATGAGAGAGCTGGAAAACAGGGAACTGTGTTCGCTCCCAAATATCAGGGTTTGGATACGCGGGAGCCGGGAAAAAGGTGAATCCTGGGAGGGCACCTTGGGAAGCAGAAAAACGGGAATTCTTGCTCCAAAAGGTGTCCCCAGGGCTCAGAGCCTCACCAGGGCACCTCCTCCTCCCAGCCTTCCCTACTCCCAACCGTTTAGTCAGGAAAATGGGAATTGCATATTAATGAGATGCTAATGAAGCCGTGGATGGGATCGGGCGATTCCTCATTTAAAGCTGCAAAGCCGAGCTTTGTTTTAAGTCGGGTTTATCGCTGCTGGGCCCGCCTGATTAGTTCTAATCTCCCGCTGCCCTTCGCAGGGAAATTCCCGCTTTTATTCTCTGGGAAGTCTCTCCCGAAGTTCCTGCACCACCCTCCAGGGAAATCCCGGCCACCTTTATCCCAGTCAACACCTTCCAACAATTATCCCAACAAAGACTCCTCTCCTCGCTCCCTCCTTTCCCCATCTGGTCCCTGATTTCCTGTGGAGCCGGGATACGCAGCCGGGCCTCGTCTGGATTTTTAATTTTTTAATTTTGATTTAAATTTTGATTTAAATTTAATTTTTAATTTTTAATTTTTTATTTTTTAAATTTTATTTTCAGTTAAATTCCCTCCTTTCCCTGCCTGGGGTTGGCTCTTTCCCGGCTGGAAAATCCCAGGATGAGCGATGAGAGCGCGGGAGGTCGGGAAATGAGGATCCCTGTGATTCCCCCCAGCCGAATTCCTCTGGAATTTTCTTGCCGTGAAGCCGAGCCGCCGCTCTCGCAGAGGCGAAAAACCCAACAATTCCAAGCTGGAATATGGGTGGGAGAGCCAGAAATTCCTGGCTGGGAATTGGCAGTGGCGGGGATGTCTCTGCTCTGCTTTTCCACAGGATGGGGAACAAAAGGAAGCTGCATCTGGGAACAAAGCGGCGTCACCCCCTCCGTGCTGGGGACACGGGGACAGGCCCAGGCTGGCACAGAGCGGGCAGTGTCCGGAGCCACCGCTCCATTGTTCCCACGGGAAAAGGCAGGGAAAGGGAGAAGGAAGGGAAGGATGGAGAAAGTCGGAATTATGGATCGGGGCTGTGGAGCCTCGGCGCTTCTCCGGGATGGAGGGGATGTGACATCCCGGCTGTCTGTGGGGAGGACAGGGAGAGGGAAACGCGGATTGTTTGGGATGTGGGAGGATGTGGAAAATCTTAGGGGTAAATGGGGATTTTTTGGGATGTGAGGAGCTCAGGGATGTGGAAAATCTTAGGGGGAAATGGGGATTTTTTGGGATGTGAGGAGCTCAGAGTGTCCTTCCTGGGATGTGGAAAATCTTGGAGTTTGGGATAGAGAGAGGGAGAAGCTCAGCCTGAGCTTTGGAGGGGGGGAAAAAATGGGAGAGGGAAAGGGAGGTGTTTCCCTGCCCTTGGAAAAATGTGTTAGGAAGAGGCAGAAATTTTCCATAAATCCCTGGATTTGAGACACTTTTTATTTGGGATCCAGGGAGGGACAACCTCGACCTGAGCTTTGGAGGGGAAAACAGCCTGATGTGGGAGAGGGAAATGGAAGTGGCTCCCTGCCCTTGGAATACCCTGTGAGGAGGTGGAGATTTCCTGTAAATCCTTGGATTTGAGACACTTTGAGCTCGGGATCGAGAGAGGGAGGATCTCAGCCTGAGCTCTGGAGAGGGAAAACTGCCGGACACGGGAGAGGGAAAGGGAGGAGACTCCCTGCCCTTGGAGTAGGAGGTGGTGGAATAAATCAAATCCTTGGAGATTGTGGGACCTGCCTTGGCGTGGGATAGGGTCATTCCAGAGCAGTGGGAAGAGCACGGGAGAAGGTTTGGAGCTCCCTGCAGCCTCCAGGAATTTGGAATGGGATTTTTGGGCTGGGGGTGATTCCAGAGCAGCCAGGGATGGGATGGAGCAGCGGGAAAGGAGGAGGTTTGGAAATACCCGCAGCCTCCGGGAATTCGGAGCTGGAGCTGATGGTGCAGAATTCCCTCGGGAGCAGGGAATTGGCACCGTCCTCCTCTTGGGAATGCGACAATTCCATTAAAATTCCGTGTTTAAAGCCAGGCTTTGCTGCTCCCCTTTCCCAAACCCCGACCCCAGAGACTCTGAAAAGCTGAACCGGCAGGGCGGGAAAAGGGATGGGAGCAGGGTTGGGATCACCAAGGATTCCTCCAGGAAGATTTTCCTCCTAATTAAACTCAACAACAACAAAAAAGGGAATATTTCCCCTTTTCAATAATAAATCAGGAACGTTTTCCCAGTGGGAATGCCAAGGAGGGGCCTTTTCCATCCTGCTCCAGGCAGGAGCAGCTTCCAGAGGGTCAGCTCCGAGCTCTCCCTCATTCCTCATGAATAATATTCCAAATTCCTCCCCTTTCCCGCACGGATTGGCGTTGCCATGGCCACCAGCAAGGGATGGGATCCCGAGGGATGAGGGAGAGCAGCAGGAAAAGGATTGGGAAAATGGGGAAATCCCAAAAAGGGGTCTGGCATCCTACAGGGATGCTCCAGATCATCCCGCTCTGAGCTTTTTGTGGGATTTCCTGACATCCTAACGGGGTTTTGTGCCTGCACCTTGCGGGATTCATCCCTCCCACACGGAAATTCCGGTTTTTCCATGATCTGAGCACTTGTTCTGTCTTGAGCTTGGAAAAAGGGAGAGAAATCCTTCCCAAAGCCACGTGAGGGAGATTCCCAATTTTCCACATCACCTCAGCCAAGGTGGGACACGCTCCTCATTCCCACATTATCCTGGGAAAAACTTGGAAAAACTTGGAATATTTTTTGGGACAGGTTGTGCCCAGATCCAGCGGCTGAGCTGTGCCAGAGGTGGGATCCTTCCTCCTCTCCTGAATTTTTCATGGAAATCCTTCTCTGTCTTTTACCAAGGTTGGATTCCAGCTCCAATTCCAACGTGCGGAATTCAAGGAATTTGCTGATCCAACCCTCATTCCCAATCCCTGCTCTTTGTTTCCCTCAGCTCCGGGGTTTTAATGGATTTTCACGCTTTTTCCATTGAATATTCCCAGCAGAAAACTCTGGTGGATCGGAGATGAGGTGGGAAGAGTTAAATGTTGAAATTTCCCTTTTCTTTGTTTTTCCTGGACTTTAAACTCCGTGATTTTCCTGTGGATTTTCCCTCCCATTTCCAGCAGTGCCAGCAAGGGGAGATTTGTGCTTCCAAGGGTTTGCAGGACACGGATTCCACCTTCTCCAGGGATTTTTGGAAAGTTTTGGCAGATAAAAATCCTCATTCCATTCATCCCTGGCTCAATCCATCCCCCCATCCTTTGACCTTTTCCAAGGAAACCCTAAATTCCAACCTGTCCTTTTAATTCCCCGAAATCCCTTTTATTTTCATGGAATTTTTAACCACAGCATCGCCAGGCTCCCTCCTGAGCTGGGCTCCTGCCAGCTTCATTATCCCAGAGCCAAAATCTTCTCCCAATTAATTTATTCCCGTTCCGGAGGCAGATGGAGAGGTGGTGACACCGGGATTTGATGACTGAGTGACAAAGGGTGACAATTCCGTGGAGAGCGGGAAAAGTTGTGAGAAATGCCAGGGAATGGTGAGAAAAAGCAGGGAATGGTGGGAAATGGCAGGGAAGGCTGTTGCCCTCCTCGTTCCCAGCTCCAGGGAATGAATAAATTTGGGATTTCGTCGCATTCTTGCGGAAAATGGCCTCAAGGGCTGTCACAATTCCTGGGAAAAGAAGTGGGAATGGGATCGCCAAACCCTGCCAGGAATGATGGGACACACCTGGAGCATCAGCTTTGGGTCACCAGCTGGGATTTCTTGGGAATGAACTTCCAGGGAAGTGTCCAAGGCCAGGTCAGCTCCCAATGGAATCAGTCAGTTCCCAGTGGGATAAATCAATTCTTACTGGGATAAATCAATTCCCACTGGGATAAATCAATTCCCACTGGGATAAACCAGTTCCCACTGGGATCAGCCATGACTGATGCCCTTGGCAGGAGGGAGAGCCAGGTCTGGGATCCAAGGGTGGGATCAGGATCTGCTCTTCCCGTGTCCAAGGGTTCCTCTCACACAGGAGAGGAATTCCAAGTGTCCCGACTTCCCAGGGTGGATTTTCCCATGGGAACAGACATCCCTGGCATGGACAGCTGTGGGTCGTGTCCAACAGGGAAGGGAATTCCAGCCAAACCCTCTCCCAGCTCCGTGTGACTTGGAGGAATGTGGAAGTTTCCTCTCTCTGAGTGTTGCATCCATCCTTTTATTCCCAAAATCATGGAATATCCTGAGTGGGAAGGGACTCCCGGGGACCCCAAAAATCCCACAGTTTGTCCAAATGTCCCCATCCTTGGAGAGGCTCCAAGCCCACTTCCAGAATCCCCTCTGGGGCTGTGCCCAGCAGCAGGAGCGGAGGTGGGAGCCGGGAAGCTTTTCCAGAGGCTCTGGATCCATCCCAGGGTTATTTTTCCACCTGATTAACCCTTGGCTGATCCCAGGGCCAGATGTCACCAGGGAGGGGTGGCCTGGGGACACTCCGGGTGCCGCCCGTGTCCCCCTGTGCCACCAGCTCCGTGGGAGCAGTGTGGGATGGATGGCCCTGGAAAGGAGGTGACATCGGCACAGTGTCACCTCCACCTGTCCTGAGCTGGATTTACTGGGATGGGATTTGCTGCTCCATCAGGAATGGGACAAGGAATGTCCCCAAATCGCCAGCCCACGGATTCTTTGGGATTTTTTTCTCGGGATTCCTGGAAAAATGTTGCCGGAGCAGTCCCAGTGTCCCCCAGTGTCCGGCGGAGGGACACAGGGAGGGTCCTGGGTGGAACCAAACTTTTCACTTTCCCACCTGGATTTTCCCATTTCAATCCCTATTTTTCCCCTCACTTCCTTTCCTTCTTCCTCCCAAACCAGTCTGATCCAAATTAATCCATGTCCTGGCTGGTGCCGGAGCGGGATCTCCCCGGGAATTTCTGCAGGAAGAGAAGCTGTTTCCATGGATTTTCGATTTCAGATCAGGAGGGAGAAAAGAGGGAATACCATGGAATTCTGAGGAGCAGAGCAGGGCTCTGGTGATGAACCAACCCCAACCAACCTTTCCCCTCTCCATCCCTCCCTTTGGGATGCAGGGATGAGGCTGAAGGATTTTTCCTGCTTTTTGGGCTGGTGTCAGATCCTTCCTATGCAGGAAAAAAGCTGGAAAAATGTTGATTTTTGGGAAAAGCTTCTCCCCTGGCATTCCTTCGTCTCCAGCACCCCCAGCTTGGAATGCCCCTGTGATCCTTGTGGCAGCTCCGGCCTCTGTGCTGGGAGAATTCCCGGGAGCAGCCGGGACAATGCTGGGCTGTGTTCTCCAGGACCCACCTACACGCGCAGGAATTGTTCCCAGGGATTGTTCCCAGGGATTGTTCCCGCTGCCCACATCTGCTCCGGACAAAGGGGCCCTGGAGGAGCCTGGAGGAGCCTGGAGGAGCCTGGAGGAGCCTGGAGGAGCCTGGCATTTCCCAGGGGATGAATTCCCTGTGTCGTTTTCCTTGCTCCCGGCCAGCGCTGCTCCGTGCAATCCTATGGATCACCCAGCTGGGGCATTCCTGCAGGATTCTGCCCATGGGTTCAGACCAGAGATTCTGTGTCTGATTCTGTGTGATTTTTACAGATCAAAAATTGCCTGGAATTTCATTTCTTCCTGAATTCCTGGATTTTGCAGCCCTGTTGTAATGGGACCTACGAGGATTTGTAGGGAGAAGCTGCCCTTGGATCCCTGGAAGTGCCCAGTGCTGGGTTGGAGCAACCTGGGGTAGGGGAAGGTGTCCCTGCCCTTGGGATGAGCTTTAAATTCCCTTCCCAACCCAAACCATTCCAGAATTCTGTGATTTTCCATCAGAGTTTGGGCTCAGCCCTTTTCTATTCCTATATTTACAAATATTCCCCAGGAATCTGTGTCAGGAAATTCCGCCTTTCCCTCTCAGCCATTACCCACCCCCAAATCCAAGGAAAATAAGAAATTCCTCACTTTTCAGGCCCAAACTGTTCCTATTCAGACCTTTTTTAACCCAAACTGCCTCCATCCCTTAAAATATCCCTGTTTTTTATGGATTTAAAGCTTTTTGCTGTCCTTTTGGGATCTGCATTTGTTTCAGGAGGGACAAAATGTGTTTGGGTGGAAAACGGGATCCTGGGAGCTTGGATGGGATCTGGCAGCAGTGAGGGGAACATCAGGCTCCTGCTTGGGAATGGAATTGTTTGGAGAGCAGTCGGGAAAGATCCCAATCCTAGAATTCTGCTGGATCAATTCCAGGATTTTTGGGACAACAGGGGGGGGCTCCAGACCCCTGAGCTCATCCCGATGCCCTGAGGGATTGGATGTTCCTCAATAGCTTTTATGCATAAAATACAATTATTATTATTTTTTAAACAGCAAATTATTCCATCCCACGGGCTCCATTTGGATCTCACTGCTCCCAGGAATTTTCTCTTGGTCCCTGGGTATTCCCTCCAGGGCTGGAGCCCAAACAACTCCATAAATCCTTCCAGCAGGACAGCCCTGGGCTTAGGAGAGCTGTTCCCACGTGTTCCCCAAATCCTGGACACCACTCCTGGCTCCATTCCCACCATTTTTTTTGGGCGGAAACGCCATGTTCCCGAAGTTTCCAAAAGGAAAGCGCCAGGATTGGCTCAGCGATGTGACTTTGGGGTTGTTTTATTCCAGCTGAGGACCCCTCCGCAGGTGCCACCCCAGGGGACACCCCAAAGTCACCCCAAGGGACATCCCAAGGTCCTGAGGCCACCTGGAGAAGCTCCAAGATGATCCCGAGGAGAGCCCAGGTCACCTGCGCCGGAATTGCCTTCGCCCTCTGCCTCCAGCACCTCGTCAGCGCCATCGAGGTCCCCCTGGACTGTGAGTTTGGGATTTATCCTCTCCACTTCTTTCCCAAAAATTCCTCACTGGGATGGGGAGGAGGTGGGATGAAGGTGGGAACATCCTGGGTGGATTTTCTCCTCCACAGCTGAGTTTTCCCCTCCACATTTGGATTTTCTCCTCCACATTCAGATTTCCCCTCCACGTCTGGGGTTTCTTCTCCAAATTTGGATTTTCTCCTCCAAATTTGGATTTTCTCCTCCACATTTGGAAGGAAAAGGGTTTTTGTGTAGGGTTTCCAAGGCCTGCAAAAACTCCCTGGATTTGTTTTCTGGCTGTGCCGGGAATGGGGTTGCTCCTGAATTAACCTCCTGTCTTTTTCCCTCTATGCTTTTCCTTTGGGAATAACAGCAAATATCCAGAGTGAATGTAAGTGTTCCCTCCCCTGGGGGTGGCCGTGTCCCTGTCCCCAAAACTGCACGAGGGCTGGTGGTGGCTGTGGTGGCACAAGGGGGACTTTGAGCCACTTTTCCCGCACATCCCAGGGCATGGAGAGGCTGGAGCCGCTTGGGAAGAGCTCCCAGCTCTCTGTGCTTTCCCAGGAGCAGGATCCAGGCTGTGTTTGCCAGGGAAAAGTTGTTCCTGCTGGGTTTGGGTTTGGAGAAAGGCAGGAATTCCCTCCTGGCACCTGTGCCAGGCTCAGCCCCACATTCTGATGAGTTGGGAGCATCCCTGGATCTCAGGGGATGAGGGAAAGAGCCTTGGATCTTCACCCCAGGAGATGGGATCTGCAGTTCGGAGATCAGGGCCGGGTCCTGTTCCGGCCATGCGGTTCCCGTTTCCATCCCTGCCCTCCTAAATTCCAGGTCTGAGCTCCTTTGGGGCCATCCTGGGGGGGTTGGAGCCTCTTCCTCACACCAGGAATGTCTCAGGATCCCTGGCCCAGCCCCTTCGGAGCTGCAGATCCAGGATGAATTCCCACTGGATTCACCCTGCGGGAACAGGAGGCTGGGACTGGGGCATTCCCAAATGAGAGCAAGATATGGAGAGGGAATTGAGGCTTTTTTGGTACCTGAAGGGAGTCCGGACACTGTGGTGCTCTGAGAGGTGATGAATTCAGGGAATTCACAGGAATTTCCGCAGGATTCAACCTCCAGATCACCCACCCAGCAGGGGGAAGGAGCTGAGATCCCAGCAGGAATTGCTGCGAGAGGGCGCAGAGGGATCTCCACCGGTTCCTCATGGATTTCCCTCTCCCTGCAGTGCCGCAGCCCCCCACGATCACCAAGCAATCCATCAAGGATTACATCGTGGATCCCAGGGATAACATCTTCATCGAATGTGAAGCCAAAGGCAATCCCGTTCCCATGTGAGTGCATTCCCAGCCCTCATCCCGCTGTCCCTCAGTGCTCCAGAGCCGCTCCAGCTGCTCCACCCTCCCTCACCAGCCCATCCCGCTCTTGGCGCAGCACAGGTAAGGACCTCACCGGGGAAACGGTTCCAAACCCAGCTTTTTCTTGCCATTCCAGCTTTTCCTGGACGCGGAACGGGAAGTTCTTCAACGTGGCCAAGGATCCCAAGGTGTCCATGAGGAGGAGATCGGGAACTTTGGTCATCGACTTCCACAGCGGGGGCCGGCCCGATGACTACGAGGGCGAGTACCAGTGTTTCGCCAAGAACGACTACGGAACGGCCCTTTCCAGCAAAATCCACCTCCAGGTTTCCAGTGAGTGATTCCCGGGAAGCGGAGCAGGGCCACGGGAGGTTTGGAGGGGAATATCCAGAGTTCAAACAGCTCCGAGTGTGTCCAGGAGACAGGGAAGGAGTGGGGTTGTGGCTGGAGCTGACGGGGAATCGCTCGGGATGAAAGTTTGAGGGATGGATTTGGTGGGGTGGAATTGAGGATATGAATTTAAGGATACGGATTTGAGGGTGTGGAATTGAGGGGATGGAACCGAGGATGTGAACTTAAGGGTGTGGATTTCAGGGATGGATTTGAGGGATGAATTTAGGGGGATGGGTTTGAGGGGATGGGTTTGAGGGATGGATTTGGGGGCGTGGAATTGAGAGCGTGGAACTGAGGATATGAATTTAATGGTGTGGATTTGAGGGATGAATTTCAGGGGATGGATTTCACGGGATGGATTTGAATATGGACTTGAAGACATGGATTTAAGCGGATGGAATTGAGGGGATGGAACTGAGGGTATGAATTTAAGGGTGTGGATTCCAGGGATGGATTTCAAGGGCTGAATTCCTGAGAGTTTTACACACGCCCAGACAAATTTTGTGCTGAAACCAGGCCGGATCCAGCAGGAACCTCCCGGAATCCTTCCCTTCTTTCCTCACTTTCCTTTGCTTCCCGTGGCAGAATCTCCGCTGTGGCCCAAGGAAAAAGTGGATGTGATCGAGGTGGATGAGGGGGCCCCGCTGAGCCTGCAGTGCAATCCCCCGCCTGGCCTCCCCGAGCCCGTCATCTTCTGGATGAGCAGCTGTGAGTGGGGAGAGCCTTTCCCACCGGGAATTCTGGGAACGGCGTCTCCGTCACCTCTGGGGCTCAAAATAACCCTGGGTGGGGTTGTTGCTGATAGGCTGGGGTTGGTTCTGTCAGCTTGGGGTTGTTTCTGTTAGTTTAGGGTTGGTCCTTATAGTTGTTCATGTTAGTTTGGGGTCATTTCTATCAGTTTAGGGCACTTTCTGCTACTTTAGGGTTGGTCCTGCTACTTTAGGGTTGGTCCTGCTAGTTTAGGGTAATTTCTGCTAGTTTAGGGTCATGGCTGCTAACTTAGGGTCATTACTGGTCATTTAGGGTAATTACTGCTGGTTTTGGATACTTTCTGCTAGTTTAGGGTTGTTTTTAATAGTTTAGGGTCGTTAGTGGTAGTTCAGGGTTTTTTTTCTGCTCACTCAGGGCACTTTCTGCTAGTTTAGGGCTATAACCACCAATTTTGGGCACTTTCTGCTAGTTTTGGGTACTTTTTAATAGTTTAGGGTCGTTACTGGTAGTTTAGGGATTTTTTCTGCTCACTCAGGGCACTTTCTGCTAGTTTAGGCTCATAACCACCAATTTTGGGCACTTTCTGCTAATTTAGGCTCGTTTCTGTTAGTTTAGGGC
The DNA here is from genome assembly GCF_971803275.1 of Cyanistes caeruleus. Taxonomy (NCBI): domain Eukaryota; kingdom Metazoa; phylum Chordata; class Aves; order Passeriformes; family Paridae; genus Cyanistes; species Cyanistes caeruleus. The sequence goes on from NC_141724.1 coordinate 1,687,667, forward strand.
CCTCCCTCTTCCTTTCGGCACGCCACCCCTCACACCCCCCAATCCCCCCGCCATTCCCCGCCTCCATAAATCCCAAATTCCCGCAGCCATGGAGCCGATCCCGCAGGACAAGCGCGTGTCCCAGGGCCACAACGGGGACCTCTACTTCTCCAACGTGCTGGCGCAGGACGCGCTGACCGACTACAGCTGCAACGCCCGCTTCCACTTCACCCACACCATCCAGCAGAAGAACCCCTTCACCCTCAAGGTCAAAACCAGTAAGTGGCTCACTGGGAGACCAGTTTGGCCTCCATCCCATGGGATTTTCCAGTCAGGAATCCAGGAAAGGGAAGAGCGGCTCACGTGCTTCGGTTGGGGTGGGGTAGGGATGGGTTTGGGTGAGGACTGGTGGTTTTTGGGGTGGGAGGGGTTGTGGATTCCTGGTTTTAGGGTTCCAGAAGTGGTTTGGTGTAGGGATTGCCGATTGCGTGTGTTTGGGGTAAAACCGGGAGCGTTTCGCAGATGAGGCGTTCCCCCCATCTCCAGGGAAATGCCAATTCCGTGTGCTTGGGATAAAGCTGGGAATGTTTTGACAGAGGTGTGGCATTGCCGCTGTCTCCGGGGATGTGTAAAATATCCAGAGGTAACTTGAAGCAGGAATCACCAAATCCCAGTGCTGGGATATAGCTGGGGGAGTTTCCGTGCAGTTGGGGCATTCCCACCATCTTCAGGAAAATGCAGGAGTCACCAGTTCCGTGTGTTTGGGATAAAACAGGGAATGTTTCAGCAGGGATGGAGCACTCCTGTCATCTCCAGGGAAATGCAGGGATCACCAATTCCGTGTGTTCGGGATGAATTACAGAGTTTTGACACATCTGGAGTATTCCTACTGCCTCCAGGGAAATGTAAAATATCCAGAGGGGATTTGGTGCAGGGATCACCAATTCCGCATTTTTGGGATAAACTGGAGAGTGTTTCCATATCAGGGAAATTCATCTCCAGGGGAGTGTAAAACATCCAGAGGTAACTTGGACCAGGAATCACAAAGCCCACGTCTCTGGGACAAAACTGGGAGTGTTTCCACATTCCCACCACATTCAGGGAAATGTAAAACATCCAGGGATCATTCCCTGCTTTGGGAAGCTGGAATTGGCCGTGGTTTGCTCCAGGGGATTGGATGTGGAAAAATGGGTGTGGAATGTGGCTGTGGATATTCCTGGGTCTCCTTTGATCCGGGAGGTGTTTCCAGGAGGGTGGGAGCCTCTGGAATCCACTGGGAGCATCTGGAATCTGGTGGGAGCCTCTGGAATCCGGTGGGACCCTCGGGATGGGCGTCCCCAGGTGTCCCCACCGAGCATCGATGAGGGGACACAAGGGGCTCTCTCCAGAGCCTTTCCCTTGGCTCCGGCCTCTTCCGGGGCAGATTTTCCTCCAGGAATGAGAATTCCTGAAGGAAAAGAAATTCCTGGTGCTCTGGGGTGACTCTGGAAGAGGGAATGGGGTCAGTTTGAGGGACACAAGGACCCTGAGCTGTCACAAGGGCTCGAGGTGACAAAATCCTCATTGAACATCCACCATCACCGGGCAGGGGCTTCCACCCATTCCCAGCGTTCCCAGGAAAATCCAGCTGGGAGGTGCTGGCTGTTTTTTGGGAAGCACCAGGCGCTCCTGAATGCTGGTGGGAGGAATTTAATTGGAATTCCCGGCAGCCTGAATGAGCAGGAACGTGATGAAAGGAATCTAGGAGTGATGAGTTTTCCGCCTCGGAGTAGCAGCTCCTCCTTGGTGCAAAGCTGGAGTAGGGAAGAAGTGATTTAAATAATTCCAAGGGGTTCCTTCCCAGTGCTGGGAATGTGGGCAGCTCGTTCATTCCGGATATCATTTATAATTCCGGATATTATTTGTGGATTCCGAATATTTGTCTGTTTGCAGAGCTGGGCAAAGAAAATCCCAGTGTTTCTTTTTTGGGAAAAAACCCAGCAAAAAACTATCTGTGGGGTTTGGAGCCTCCAAGCGCTCCATCCTGATGTATTTATCCAACTCTGGAAGCAAACTGGATGGAATCCTGGTGGATTTTCATGGATTTGAGTTTCCCCCCTCCCTCTCCCCTCACTTGTCTCATACCCCTTCCTTCCCAAACCTTGGAAAATAAAATCCTTCTCCTCCAGTTTTCCTTGGGAAACAACTTCTGTAGGATCAGAGGCAAATTCCACCCCAGGAGCCTCCCAGATTCCTTAAAAAATTTGGAACTGAGGCTTTAATTTCCCATACAAAAAATTCTTTATCCATAGAATGTTGGAAGGGGAGGAAGTTGGATTTGTCCCAAGCTTTTGGATCATCTCAGCTTTAATCCCCGAGTTTGGCTCCTTCAAAAAGTCTTCCCCAGCTCCTGAAAAATCATGGAATGGGATGCAGGAGGAAAATGGGAAGGTTCCGGGGAATTCCTGAGGGAATTTGTGGTGTTTCTCCAGGTTTGGGGAGCCCTTGGGCATTCTCTTTTAACCCCTTGAGGGACACAGGGATTTAAGGCTCTGAAAGTTCGGGAATGTGGCTGTGCCAGGATATTCCCGGGCTCCAAACCGAGATTTGGGATGCTGGGGAGGGCAGGGCAGGGTGAGGAATCCCCATTTCCCAGAGAATGAGGGATTCACTTCATTATTCATGGGAATTAAGGGTCAATAAACACCTCAGTGAGGAGCTGGACACAATCTCCATTAATTAAATTGGAATTAAGAAGGATTTTACAGCAGGCTATGCTTGAAAATTATTATTATTATTATTATTATTATTATTATTATTATTATTATTATTATTATTATTATTATTATTATTTATTTTTCATCTCCTCCTTGCCTTCTTACATCATTATCCAGCTGTGTCCATCCCATGGGAAAAAGCAGCTGGAAAATGGAATTTTTGTAGGCAAAAAACCAGAAGGGAAAAAAAAAAAAACCAAACATTTTCCCCTCCAAATTGCTCCAATTTTTGGGTTTTCACAGAGATTCCAAAGAAGAAAACATTCCAAGGAAGTATTTACTCTACAATTCCCACACTTTTAGCTCTTCCCACCCCTTGGAGAAGGAAACCAGCCCCTTTTCCCGCTGTTCCTGGCTGTGTTTGTCCCGGAAGGTGCCGTGCTCCGAGTGCTTTTGGATCCACCTGTCCCACCTGTCCTATCCCTGCCTGAGTTTTTTGGGAATTCCCAGTGTTCCCCACCCTGTCTGTCCCTTGCTGGCTTTTGGAAATTCTCAGATCCCCCACCCTGTCCCGTCCTTGCTGGTTTTTGGGAATTCCTTGTGTCCGTATCCTGGCTGTTTTTTGGGATGTCCCTGTGTCCCCCATCTTGGATACCTTTTGGGAATTCCTTGTGTCCCATCCTGGCTGTTTTTTGGGATGTCCCCATGACCCCCACCCTGTCCTATCCTTGGTGTTTTTTTGGGCAATTCCCAGTGTCTCCCATCCGGGATATTTTTTGGGAATTCCCTGTGCCCCCCATCCTGGTTGTTTTTTGGGAATTCCCCCTGTCCCAAATCCCGGCTGGTTTTTTGGGAATTCCCCCTGTCCTCCATCCTGGCTGTTTTTTGGGAATTCTCGTGCCTCCCCACCCTGTCCCCTCCTTGTTTTTTGGAAATTCCCTATATCCCCCACCCTCTTCTGTCCTTACTATTTTTTTAGGAATTCCCTGCCCCCTGTCCTTGTCGATTTTTGGGATGTCCCGGCTGGTTTTTTTGGGAATTTCCGTGTCGCCCCCCCACGCTGTCCCCGCCTCCCCCGGCTCTGCTCACGGTGTTTTGTTTAATTACAGAGAAATCCCATAACGAAACGTCTTTAGGAAATTCCCCTGCCATGTACCGCGGTGAGTCCACGCTGGCTTTGGGAATCCCGGCTTAACCCAGTCCCGCCTAACCCCACTGACCCCATTCCCTGCCCGCGTCCCCTCTGCTGTCGCCGTGTCCCCGTCGTGGCCGCAGCTTCGCCAAAATTTTTGGGAGTAAATCCATCCCACAAAACCCCACAAAGGGGGTTTGAGCGAGTTAAACCCAGCTTTGGCGGGTTTGGGGTTTGTAGGATCTGCCCTGCGTGGCTGAGCTGAGTTTTGTCCCTCAGGATTTAAACATCAGATCCTCATCCCTCTTTTCTGTGTCTCCAGGATAAGCATTTCCAGAGGGAACATTCCTGGTATTTCCAGCTGAACTCAGGCAGGGATAAAAAGAGGAATATTTGGGTTTTCCTGAGGTCTGGGTGATTTCTGTGCAGAGAAGTTGGGCAAGTGCAGGGCGCTTCCACAGGCTCCTGCCCTTTGTCGGGACAGGAAATTCCCTTCGGATTCATCCCCTGCAGGGAGAATCTCATCCCCAAATCCTAAATCTGGGCAGGGAATTCCCTTTGGATCCTGTGCCTGCTGGGAAAAGCCCATCCCAAGCTCCCAAATTTTCCTGGGCAGGGAATTCCATACGGATTCTGCCACTTCAGGGAGAAGCCCTTCCCAAAATCCCAAAGGATGCTTCAGGCACAAAAACCCCAGGATGGCTGCACCGGGAATGGGCTGGAATTGTCAGGGATGTGTTGGGATAACAAGAGCGGCAGTGAGGGATTTTAGGGAGAGGGAGATGGGGCTGGTTTTGGGGGCACAGGGAATCCTGGGAATGTCACCACCTCTCCAAAGCCACCACGGATTCCCGCTGCTCCCAGATCCGGAGCTGTTCCAGACAGGATTCCTGCCCTTCCTGCTGCTTTTGGGGCTGGGGTTGTGTGGAGTCAGCTCTGGGAATGTCCCTTGCTGTCCCCACCGTGTCCTGGAGGGAAATCCCTGCCGGAGCCGGGGCCTGGCACAGCCCAGGGCACATTTCCCACCCCACGGGGACTTCTGGGGACAAGGAAGGCGCTGCCAGCTGGGAGCAGGGAGATCTGGAACGCGGGAAGAGCGGGATGTGCCAGGCCAGGGCACGGCCAAGGGGATTGGGATCAGGAACAGGAGGGTTTGGAGGAAGCTGAGGAGCTGGGAAAGGCTTTGCAGTGGAATCAGCCTGGGAGGAAGCGCTGGAATGGCCTGGACAGTCTGGAAATATTTGGAAAAATGGGAAAATGGATTGTCAACAAAATCAGCTTCGGTGGGAGCCGCATCAACCACCTGGAAGGGAGGGGACAAGAGATGGGATAGGGACAAAGGGAATGCCAGTGGAGAGTTTTCCTGGATTGCCCTGGATATCTTTGTCCAGGGAAAAGGGAAATCAGGAAAAAGGGATTTTATGTGCACAATCCCATTCTGTCCCCCTATTTCATGGGTGCGCTGGAGAAACTTCCTGCTGTTTGTGTTGTAACTTTCCCTGGAAAATTTCCTGACTCCAGAGGATTCAGATCCCCCTCTCCCACCCCTGTGCAGACCTGGACTCCAACCCAGGCCTTAATTAACTCAATAATTAATGAGCTGGGGATAAAAATTCTTACCCTCACTCCTTTTCCTTGTTGCTGCCCAGCATTCCTGGAATGACCTGGCTGGGAATGCTGGAGGCTTCGGGATGTGGAGAGGGATGTGAATCCCAAGGATTGGAGGTGCTGGGGGGAATTTGGGGCTCTTGGCTGTTCTTCCTTGGGGTGCTGCTCCCCACGATCCTGGCTCAGCTCCGGAGGCAGCTGGAAAAGGGGTCTGGAAGGCTGTGAATCCCATTCCCTGGATTTTCCTGAGCTTGGGAATGTGGGATCTGCTGGCGGGGACGTGGAGCACGGGAGATTTGTGGGACACTTGTCCCAAATTCCTCTCCAGGGCTGGGAGAACCACAGGAAGTGTCACCCACCCCTTGTTCCCAGGTCTTGGAGTGATGATTCCCAGAATTCTGCGGGCAAACCGGCTGCAGTTATCAGGGGAAAACAATCCAAAAGGATAAATGGAATATTTCATTAGCAGAATTTCCCAGGTTTTTTCCTTTTAATGGAATTAAAACCCCATTTTGACCCTTTTCCTCTCTTTTTTTTGGCAAACCTGAGGCTGTTTGAGCCTGGCCGTGCCGGGGCTGAGAAGCTGGGATGCACCAGGATGGGCACATCCCTGGAAAACAGAGCTGACAGAGGAATTTTAGCTGGGAAAGGGACAGTTGGCAGCTCTGGGATGAGAATTGGATATTTCTGGGATGATCCCAGTTCACAGCAAAGCTGGGGAGCAGAGTCGATTTTTAAGCCGAAATAAAGAGCCCTTGGATTTATTTTTCCAGCTCAGACCCATCCAGAGGGATGAGGGAAACCTTGACACTTCCAGCTGGAACTTCTACATGCTCAGAGCCTCTGGTTCTCAGGGAATTTCTGGCTGCTCCCTGTTAGAAACAGCAAAATACTTATTATTTATTGATTTATGTTTATTATTTATTAATTATTATTTATAAATGGCGCTGTGCTGAGGCAAAAATCTTTTTTTTTTCCTCCATGCTGTCCTTAGGTTTATTAAAGCCAGGAGGGTACTAATTAATCTCCCTGATTTTTAATTGCCATCATTAATACAGACTTGTAAAATCCGGCTTGCTCCGCTTGGCTCTTCCAGTTATCTCACGGGATCTGGAGTGGGAATAAATCCTGATCAAAGCCAATCTTGGCTGATAAAAGAATTAATTCCTGCTTTTCTGATTGTGGTGGAGGTTTGGGAGCTCTGCCCTGTGATGGGTTGAGCTGGTTTAACCGGGAATGAAACTTTCTCCGGGAGCAGGGATGCAAACAGACCCGGAGAACTCTGGATAAAACCGAGATTTTCCTGTGCTGGGAATCCATTAATCCATAACTGACTAAACTGGGAGCGCATGAGTTTGTGGGGGCCGCGGGATGTGGGTGCGGAACCAATTCCAAGGATTCCATGGATGAATCCTGGGCTTGGGTTTTCCTTCCCTAAGGTGGGAATTCCAGGATGAATTCCTCTCCTCACTCCCCTCCTCTTTCCCCTGCCGCAGCTCTGGAAGTTTCTCAAAATTCCCAAAATCCTGGTTGCCTCCCACTCATGGAGTCAAGGAAATTTTGGGGCATCCTAAATCCTGCTCCAGCACCGGGATGGTCTCTCCCCATGGATCACTCTAGGATTTTTTGTTGTCCCTGTTCCCATCCCATCCCTTTCCTAATCCCATAACTCCCATCCCTGCTACTGCTGCTTTCCCGCCCATCTCATCCTGTTTTGTCCTCACTGATCCCGATCTAGGTCAATCATTTCACTTCTTAATGGAATTTTTTCCATGAATAATTAATTTTTTCGCCCTGCAAAGAGGCCTTCACTGTGTGTGGATCCGTAGGGAATTGTCTCGTGTCTTCCCTTTGTTTTTTTCCCGTTAAACTTCCCTGTCCAGCTCTAAATGGGTCATTCTGGTGGCTGAGCTGTCCCTTTCCAAGGGGAACCATCCTTCCAGGCCTCCAGGAAAGCTGGAAAACCTCCTTGGTGCTGCTGGAGACCCAGGCTTGCTCCATATCCTGGAGATTTCCGTGGAAAAGCAGCTCCGGGTCTGAATAAACCCTTCCCATGCCCATTTTTCCTGTTGTCCTTTGTTATGTGTTACATCCATCAGTATTTCCCAATTCCATCTGATTCCAGCCCACTTTCCAGAGGCAGGGAGGGCAGGAAAAGCGGGAACTGATGGAATGGGGACCGTCTCCAGCGCTCAGCTCCCCCTGCCGCTCCTTCTCCTCCCTGCCGGCCAAACTTCCTCTCTCTCTCCCCTTCTTTTATTTTTTTCAATCCCAAATTTGTTTGGAGCCCTCCCTTCCTTTCCAGGCGCAATCCCGGGTGAGTTCAGAATCCCAGGATGGCCGGGGAGGTGACGCTTTCCATGATTTCCTGGAGACTTTTAAAAGACCCGTGTTTTGTTTTCTTTGTTTGTTTTTTTTTGTTTCGTTTTGTTTTGTTTTTCCTTCTCTCCCACTGATTCCAGCCCGAGGGATCACGGAAACCACTCCCAGCTTCATGTATCCCTACGGAACTTCCAGCAGCCAGATGGTGCTCCGAGGGGTGGATCTCCTGCTGGAATGCATCGCCTCCGGAGTGTATGTACCACGGAGAGGGTGATCCTCAGTGATTCCCAGCAGGATCGGGGCATGGAATCACCCCTGGACTGGGAAAAAGGGATCATTCCCTCCTTTTTAGTTGTTAACAATGCTCCCAGAACCTGCTCAGCACACGGAGCTGAGGCTTCCAGGTGTTTTCAGATCCTTATCCAAGGATAATTCCCCACTGGTTTGTCCTGAAGTTTGGGAATGTCCTCGGAGCTTCTCACCACACTGGGTGGGAGGGCATTCACGTCCCTCAGAAGTGTCCTGGGCTCGTGGTCCTGCCCAAACCATCAGAGCATGGTCAGGCATGAGCTTTGAGGTCCCTTCCGCCCCAAACCATTCCAGAATTCCGTGATCCTGCATTCCCAGGGGGATCAGGAGGAAAGCGCTGTTCCCGGAATGCTCCAGGCTGTGGTTTAGGGGTGGTGGCGGGAAGGAGGGTGATGGGAATAAGGGTGGACCTTTAGCTCAGACCTTCCCCCTGGGTTTTAGTGGTTCCCAAGATGGGAATTTTACTGTTATTTTGGAATAACAATTCCTTACTTGAGAATCATACCCTTGCCTTTGGAAAAGCTCTGATCCACTCCCCTCTCCTCAGACCAGCACCGGACATCATGTGGTTCAAGAAAGGCGGGGAGCTCCCGGTGGGCAAAACCAAGCTGGAGAACTTCAACAAGGCCCTGCGCATCTCCAACGTGTCCGAGGAGGACTCTGGGGAATATTTCTGCCTGGCCTCCAACAAGATGGGCAGCATCCGCCACACGATCTCGGTGAGAGTGAAGGGTACGTCGACTTTACCTTCCCTCTTTCGGTCCTGGCCGCCTGCAGCAGGGAGGGGACGTTCATGGAATGCTGGGAAGGGACAGTGGGGCCTTTCCCTGTGCCTGTGTCCTTCAGGGAATCATGGAAGGGGTTAAAGATCATGGGGTTAAAGATCACCCACTTCCACCCCCTGGGAATTCCACACATTCCATGTTGCTCCAAGCAGCATCCAACCCAGCCTTGGACACTTCCAGGGACGGAACAGCCACAGGTTCTCTGGAAATTCCATCCTAGACCCTCCCCATCCTCTCAAGGAATGATTCCATCCCAATATCCCATCTAAACCTTACCTTTCTCAAATTAAATCTTGTCCAAACGGCCCCAAAAGCAGCGGGAGATGGGATCCCACTGACAGAAATGGTGGTGGGTTTGTGTGGCCAAGGAGAGGGAAAGGGGGTCTCCTCCTTCACCAAATCCCGGGAAAACCAGGATTTCCATCTCCTTCCTCCCCCAGGGAGCGTGTGAGGGGGGATTTTGGGGGTGGTGCCGCTGTCCCTGTGTCATCGGGGTGGGGCTGTTTTCCAGCTGCTCCCTACTGGCTGGATGAGCCGGAGAACCTGATCCTGGCCCCCGGCGAGGACGGCAGGCTCGTGTGCCGGGCCAACGGGAACCCCAAACCGTCCATCCAGTGGCTGGTGAATGGAGAGCCCATCGAAGGTGAGTGAGGGAGAGACTGGGCCTCCTTCTCCAAAATCCCAGTAAAAATTCCAGCCAACGATATCCCGGCTGAGCACAAGCCAGAGTGACTTCCTCCTCCAAAATCCCAGCCAAAATCCTGACCAATGATATCCTGGCTGAGCATGAGCCAGAGTGACTTCCTCCTCCAAAATCCCAGCCAAAATCCCACCAAATTCCCAACCAAGGATCTTGTGGCTGAGCACGAGCCAGAGTTGCTTCGTCCTCCAAAATCCCAGCCCAAATCCCAGCCCAAGTCCAGTCACTGATCCCGTGGCTGAGCAAAGGCCGGAGCTGCTGCTGGGCTCCAGCTCCCACATGGGCTCCACGCGAAGCCCCAGCTTGTCTGGGATGGGCCCAGTTCACCCCGTGGCTCCCAGCTGTGGCTCTGGAGCTCACACACCATCACCGGGTTTGAGCCGGGCCGAGCTGGGAAGACGCTCCATGGTGTTATGTGGTGGATTTCCATTCGGAATCGAGTCGAAGGAGTTGTTCTTGCTTTGAAGCATCTCCCCCCAACCCGAGCCGGGAGGTGGCCGGGGACACCATCGTGTTCCGGGACACGCAGATCGGCAGCAGCGCCGTGTACCAGTGCAACGCCTCCAACGAGCACGGCTACCTGCTGGCCAACGCCTTCGTCAGCGTGCTGGGTGAGTCTGCGGGAATGGGAACATCCAAACCTCAAATTTCCACGGAATCCATGGATGGGTTGGGTTGGAAAGGACCTTAAAGCCCAGCTCAAAGCTCACCTTAAAAGGGTGGATGTGGCACTTAGTGCCAAGGTGGTGTTGGGTCGTAGGGTGGACTTGATGATCTTAAAGGTCTTTTCCAACCTTGCTGGAAATCTTTTCCGATCTTTTTCCGAGCAGTTGGTTCTGGGATTCATCTAAAATTCCACTCTCTTGCCATGCATGGGGGATGGAACCTTCCACTATCCCAGGCCTTGGAAACTTCCAGCGATCCAGGGGCAGCCACAGATTCTCTGGGAATTCCATCCCAGCCCCTCCCCACCCTCCAAGCCAGGAATTTCTTCCCAATATCCCACCTAAACTCTCCTATTTTAGTTTCAAATCATTCCCCTTTATCCTATTACCACATTCCCGTGTAAAAGTCACTCTCTTGGTTCTTCCAAGTCCTCTTTTCCCTGCAAAAGTTTTCCATGGGTTTTTCCCTTCGCTGCTCTGAGGGAAGGCACAGAGGCACACAGGCTTTGGAGCAGGAATCCGTTGTCATGGATTCAAACCAGGCAAAGGCTGGGCAAATCCAGGGATATGAGTCACAAAACCAAGCTGGAAGGAGAGGGAAGGGGAGGTGAGAAGGAATGGAGAAGCTCTACTGGGTTTTGAAACTGTCAGTAGGAAAAGTGAACAAAAAAAAAAACAAAAAAAAAACATGGAAAAGGCTGGGAAAGAGCAGCAGAATCCATTTTTTCTCCTTCTCCATGGTTGGAATTTTGGCTGTTGGCAGATGTTCCCCCCCGGATCCTGGGGCCCCGGAACCAGCTGATCAAGGTGATCCAGAACAACAGGACCCGCCTGGATTGTCCCTTTTTCGGGTCTCCCATCCCCACCCTACGCTGGTAAGAGCCAGATCCCGCCCCGCTCCATCCTGAGGGGTGGGAAAGGAGGGGTTTCCTGCTTTTCCTTCCCTTCCAACAGCACTTTGTGGTGTTGGGAGGTTTAAGAACGGCCAGGGGAACATGTTGGACGGAGGCAACTACAAAGCCCACGAGAACGGGAGCTTGGAGATGTTCATGGCTCGGAAGGAGGACCAGGGAATCTACACCTGCGTGGCCACCAACATCCTGGGGAAAGCTGAGGCCCAGGTCCGCCTGGAGGTCAAAGGTAGGGGCACTGAAGCACCAAAACCTTGGATCTTCTGGAAGTCGCAGCAGAAATAGTTGAGGTCAAAATCTTGGATCTGCTGGAAGTTGCAGCAGAAGTAGTTAAGGTCAATGTCTTAGATTTTCTGGAAGCTGCATCGGGAATAATCTTTGAGGTGAAGGGGGTTGGTTGTGGCTGATCTGATCTTCCAGCGGGTCGGAGCTGGGAGCCTTAAAATGGTGGAGATTCCATTTTAATGTTGGGAAAACCGAGGCTGGGGGTGGTGGAAGGGCTTGGGCTGGGTCTCAGGCTGGGAGATTCCATCAGCAATGCCAGCACTGACGCCAAGTGTTCCTCGGGGTCAGCTGAGGACAGTGAAACATTTTTGGAATTGTTTTTACCCCACTCAGCAAATCTAGCTGCTGACTTAAAAAAAAAAAAAGGTTTTTTTTAAAGGCTCAGCACGAATTAATGATTCATAAAATTAATTTATTTCTTCAAAGCTGGACAAACACCCCAAGTGTGCTTGTCCTTCCCAAGTAACCCCGCTCTCCGTTGAGTCCTTGATCCAAGGGATCCAGGGTGTTGGGACATGATTCTTTGTGACCTCCTGCTGACCCCACCAGGACCATGAGGGGTCCTGAGGAGTTTGGGACATAACCCCTGACCCCATGCAGACCCCACCAGGGCCATGAGGGGTCCTGAGGAGTGTGGAACGTGACCCTTTGTTTTTGACCCCCTCCAGACCCCACCAGGATTGTGAGGGGCCCCGAGGACCAGGTGGTTAAGAGGGGCACCATGCCCCGGCTCCACTGCCGCGTCAAGCACGACCCCACGCTCCGGCTCATGGTCACCTGGCTCAAGGACGATGCCCCTCTGCACCTGGGGAACAGGTCTGTGCCCAAAAATGCCACGGATTTCTCTCCCAGAATTGTTTGATTTTTTATCAGAACATTCCAGGAGTCCCCAGGGATAAATATTGAGTTCCCACCTGAGCAACATTTGATGTTTTTTGACACTTTTAATCTCATTGACTCCCTCCAGCAATTCCAGCTGATTTATCAGCAAATCCAGACTTTGCTGCAGGTTTTATTCCTGGATATCTTGGGACATCTTCATAGAACCTCGGAATTCATAACGAGCCGCTCCAAAATTAATGTTTCTCTGCTGTGGCTGGCACAGCTTTAATTTCCTTTCTGTACCTGACTCCCCTTTCTTGTGAGGCAAGATCTGATCCCAGGGTGCGAGCCCGGGGTTGGCTGTTGTCCTAAAAATGTGATTATTCCCCAGATACACCGCAGGGTGCATGATTCCTTAGGAAATGAGCTTTCCCAGAATAACCCAGCACATCCTTAGCTGATAAAACCTCCAGACCGGAGATGTTCTCCTGCTCTGGTTGGGTTTCCCAGCTGGATTTTGTCAGGGAACATCCAGCCTTCAACTAAATACGTTGGGGCAGAATTTTGGGATGCTGTTTCCTTGAAGGATGAAGAAGGAGGAGGATGGTCTGACGATCTATGGCGTGACTGAGAAGGACCAGGGCGATTACACGTGCGTGGCCAGCACGGAGCTGGACAAGGACTTGGCCAAGGCCTATCTCACCGTGCTGGGTAAAGCCCTCCTGACCCCACAGCTGAGTGCTTGGCTTTGAGCGGGACACCCCCACCTCCAGATCGGGCTGGAAGGGGGGTCTGAGCTCCAGGATTGTCCCCTGGATACTCAGGGAGATGCTGGCAGAGCAGGGGTTCCATTCTTGCAGGATTCGCTGCCTCGTCTCAGATGATGGCACCGAAATGGTGCAAAAAAATCTTGGCATTTGAGGGCAAAATATTAAACAGGAATGGCTGCACACAGCCCAAAGTATCCCCAGGTAGATGTTGAAGATCCATGAGAAAAGTCCTAAATTTGGGGGTGAATTCAGTGGGGTGTTGGGGTGCTGAGTGGGATTGGGGCCGAGCCAGCTCCTCCTGGCCCTGTGTCCCCTTTGTGTGTCCCCTCTGCAGCACAGCAGGGACAAACTTCATTCCCCTTTTGTACCACTGCAAGCTCTGCTTGGCAAGCATGGATTTGTCATCCCCCGGCCACCTCAGATTCCTGGGAATGCCACAACCTGCCAGTGCCCCTCCACAGCTGGAACAGGAATCCCAAATCTCAAATAATTCCCCTGGGCTTGATTTATTTCCCGTCCTTTCCCCTAATGGCTCATTAACCCCACATCAGGCTGATATTTCCCTTTTGCTGTCAGCTACAAGTGTGGGTAAAGCATGGAGGTCTCTGGGGGAAGGATATTCCTGCTCTGCTTCCCAAACTGGATTAATTCCCGCTGAAATCTGGAACTTTATGTTTGCCAGGTTCTCCTTTGGCCACCCAAGCTTAAACTAACCCGGTTAACAAGCACTGTCTTACCTTGCAGCCGTCCCCGCTAATCGGTTGAGAGATTTACCCAAAGGTAATCGTCACTAATTCCTCGCCTTCCTTTTATTTTTCCACCTTGGTTTTGGTTTTTCCTCACCAGCAATTCCAAGGGAAAAGGGGGGCAGCTGGAAAAACTGGGGGATGATGGTTCCAAGTTGTCTTTGAAGGAGGTGAAGCTCCAAATCCTCTCCAAGTTGTCCTCGAAGGAGCTGATTTTTCCAAGTGCTGTCGAAATTGTCCTTGAAAACCCATCCATGGGTAGAAAGCTCCCGTTCCGCCACATTCTGTGTGCCACGGTGGCAGTTCCTGAGCGCGGCAGTCGCTTGAACTGTACTTGAAAATCCTGATGGGAAACAAAAACAACAACCTGCATGGAATCCCTTCATTTTTACCTGGAATTTATTCCCGTTATTGCACGAGCTGGTCCTTGTGATTAAAAAAAACAGGGAATTTCTATCAAATTTGTGTTTCCACTGAAGTTTTGTGTCCTTTTCCTGCTGTTCATTTGTATTTCTCTGTGTAAGGTCACAAATCCCCCTAAACCAGCACCTGGTGCTTCCCCCACCATTATTTTTTGGGGAAAGGCAGGATTTTTCCTGGGAAAGGCAGGATTTTTCCTGGAAAGGCAGGATTTTTCCTGGGAAAGGCAGGATTTCCAGGCAAGACACTGTCAGAAATTACCACATTTGTATTTTAAAAATCACTCTGGTCCCCTAAAGAGCTGCAGGATGTGGATTGTGCCCTGGAGCATGTCCTGCCCACAGGGCTGAGAGAGGTGATGGGAACTGGGTCTTGCTCCTGGGACAATTCCAGCCTCATTTATCCCATTCCAACAGAACGACCTGACCGGCCCCGGGACTTGGAGCTGACGGATCTGGCCGAGAGGAGCGTGCGGCTGACGTGGATCCCTGGCGATGACAACAACAGCCCCATCACAGGTCTGTCCCCTGTCCCCAAAATCCCCGACCCCCTCCCTCTTCCCAGCGACGGAAAATCCCTTCCCATCCAAACCCTTCACCCACCCCTTCCCGCTCTTCCCAGACTACATTGTCCAGTTTGAGGAGGACCGCTTCCAGCCGGGAGTGTGGCACAACCACTCCAGGTATCCCGGGAGCGTCAACTCGGCCGTGCTGAGCCTGTCCCCGTATGTGAATTACCAGTTCCGGGTGATCGCCGTCAACGACGTGGGCAGCAGCGTGCCCAGCCTGCCCTCCGAGCGCTACCAGACCAACGGGGCACGTGAGTTCTTCCCAGGCCTTTTGTCCTTGGGATCCACCACTCTCCATGGAGGATCTTCCCTCCATTGCAGGAATAGGCTGGCAAGGGCAGCGGTGGAATTTTCTCTGTGGAGTTCTCAAGCCTGTGGGTGATGTCCTTCAGGGAAGCAGATTTATGTAGAAGTCACTAGTTTATTTTTAAAAAAACCCTGGTTTTCCTTCTCTTCCTTAAAGGGAAGATTCCTAAAGGAATTCTTCCAGTCCTTTCAGACTACAGGAAGCTCGGAAATCTGTAGGAAAATCAGACTCAAGTGCAAATATTGTTAATTATTGGCCGCTGTTGAAGCTGGTGGATGCTGTGGGGGTGGCGAAGCCCTGGCACAGATTATCCAGAAAAAATGTGTCTGCCCCATCCCTGGAATGTCCAAGGCCAGGTTTGATGGAGTTTGGAGCAGCCTGGAATAGGGGAAGGTGTCCCTGCCTGAGGCAGGGGGTGGAATTGGGTGATTTTAAGATCCCTTCCCACCCAAATTCCGTGACAAAAGAGCCAAACAAGCTCCAATCCACAACCAAGACCTGAGTTTGTCTGCTTTGTCGGAGAATATTTGGGAAAATTCCAGGCGAGGAATTCACAGGAATCGCAGCAGCTCTGCTGCATTTCTTCCTTTACCCGTTCGGGGAGATTTTTTTGGAGGATCTGCTGGCATCTAGTGTTGGCTCCCAACAGTGCCCGCCGTGTTTCAGGCTCGAAGTGACAAAACTCTGCTCCCTCCACAATGGTTTCCTTTCAAAGATTTAGGACATTTAGGGAACAAAAAAGAGCCTCCTAAATAAATGGCCTGGTTTTCCAGAGGACTGAGAGTCTCGTGTCCCATTAACCTGAATGGGAACTTCTGGAAAAATCAGGCCATTAACTTGGGTCTTGGAAGGACTTTCGGCTTGCAGGGTTTTAACCGCTCAGTGGTTGTTTTTTTGACATTGAAAAATTCATTGCTTTGGTTTTTAATGTGAATTTCAGGTCCCGAAATAAATCCAACGGGAGTTCAAGGGGCAGGGACCCAAAAAAACAACATGGAGATAACGTGGACTGTGAGTTCTTCTTGGATGCTTTTTGGGATGGAGTTGCAGGATGAGGGGGAATGGGTTCAGAGTGCCAGAGGGCAGGGATAGACGGGATATTGGGAATAAATCCTTCCCTGGGAGGGTGGGAGGGGCTGGGATGGAATTCCCAGAAAACCCATGGCTGCCCCATCCCTGTGAGTGTCCAAAGCCAGGTTGAAGCAACCTGGGATCATGGAAAGTGTCCCTGCTCATGGAGGTGGAATGGAATGGGATTTCAGGTCCCCTCCAACCCAAGCCATTCCAGGATTCCATGAAATACAAAGCAGAAGTTACAGGAAAGGCTTTTTTTAGTTCTGTGATAAAAAGAATAATTAAAAAAATCCAAAATCAAATAAGCCAAAGACGTGACACCCAAAGATGCCGAATTCCAGACTCTGCTTCCCGAGCGTGCCCCGAAGCCAAGTCCTTGAGCAGCTCAGAGGATTTCTGGAGCAGGTCGTGCTTTGCTCCCTGCACCAGCAGGTGTCAGCCACAAATCAGGGATGAGCTGTGAGGAGGGCTGGAATGGCAGCGGGAATAGAGACTGAAATACAGGGATAGTAGATTATGGGATATTTATATAATATAAATGGAATATATAATTCTATATATAGGATATAATGGAATATAATTCTATATTTTGCACATCTTTGATTTATTTTATATAATATATAGATAAGGAATCTGGGCTAGTGGAAGTGTCCCTGACCATGGAAGGAGCTTGGAATTTTAAATCCCTTTCAAGCCAAATCATTCCAGGAATAAAATCCAGGATTTTGTGAATAAAATTGTCCTCTCTGGAGGACAAGAACTCTCCTTGGGGACAAAACCTTGCCCTCCTTTGGGATTTGCTGATGGAGCCTGGAATAAGACACCACTGCTGAGCAGAACCTCTGGATCTCCTTGGTGGAGAAATCCAATTGTTCGTTTTTGGGGTTTTTTTTTCCCTCCTTCTCACTTTCCCCTTCTCTGTTTCGCTCCACTGAAGCCTCTGAATGCAACTCAGGCTTATGGGCCCAACCTCAGGTACATCGTGAGGTGGCGGCGGCGGGACCCCCGCGGGAGCTGGTACAACGAGACCGTGCGGAGCGCGCGGCACGTGGTGTGGAACACCCCCATCTACGTCCCCTACGAGATCAAGGTGCAGGCTGAGAACGACTTCGGCAGAGCCCCAGAGCCCGACACCTACATCGGATATTCTGGGGAGGATTGTGAGTATTCCCTCAGCTGCAGGTGGGGTTTTGGAGATGAGCCCATCCAAGGGCAAGGAGTGCCCGGGATGTGGGTGGGGCACTGCAGGATTTGGGACAAAAATCCACTTTGAGTTTGGACAAGCAATGGAGATCCTGGACAGTAGAAGGTGTCCCTGTCCATGGCCACCAGGGCTGTGGGAGATGTTCCTGACCATGGCCACCAGGGCTATGGGAGATATCGCCATCCATGGCCACCAGGGCTATGGGAGGTGTCCCTGTCCGTGGCCACCAGGGCTGTGGGAGGATCTGGATGATCTTCCAAGAGTGTGTGTTGTATGGAGGCAAAGCACGGAGATCAAGGTTCCTCCTGCCTCTGTTTGTGGGATGGGTTAAAAATACCCAAAATCCACAAAAGTTGTCCCAAAAATAGTCAGATCTGAGCTGCTTTGCTCCAGGTCTCTCCACAGAGCAGAAGCTGTAGAAAGGAGGAGAAGTCCTTTACCTAAAACTGGATCAAAAGCAAATTGATCGAATTCCAATTTAAAATATGGAAATGAGGTTTTTTTCAGAACTTTGAGGTCCTGCTTTAGGACAGGTGAGGCAGGAAAGGGTTGGATGTGCTGGGATCCCTCACCTGGACAGGGAGGTGAGCCAGACCCTTCCCTGCAGCAGGAATTTCCGCTTTTAGCTGGATCAGGAATGTTCTCCTGATGGCTGGAGGAGCAAAATCACATTTTCTTTTCTTTCCATGGAAGAGGGTGGACACATCGTGGGGCTGCTGCTCACGGGATTTGGGAAAAGCACAGCAGGGGGTGTCCAGCTGTCCAGCTGTCCGAGCTCCAGGGTCATTCCAGGTTCCTAACAGCCACTCCGCTTTATCCCTGCCCACCCAGATCCCAAGGCTGCGCCCACGGATGTCAGGATCAGAGTCTTAAACAGCACTGCCATAGCTCTGACCTGGACCCGGGTGCACCTGGACACCATCCAGGGACAGCTCAAGGAGTACCGAGTGAGCAAATCCCAAATTCCCCGATCCCAAATCCCCGCCCAGCACTGACCGTTAACACAGCTAAACCTCCCAAAATTCCCAGCTGGCTCCCAGGGATGGAGCTGCTGGATGTGGGGATGACAGAAAACTTCCTCTGCTCGCCAGGAGCCGTTGGGTTTGGGGCAGCACCAAGGATTTGCTCTTTGGGGTGTTGGAGTGAGGTTGGGGACATCTCCTGTTGCTTCCTCTGGGCTTGGCTGCAGGATTTGGGATGCTCCAAGAAAACTGGGAGGGATTGGGATGGTCCTGACCACCAAGCAAAGGGGCTCTGAGAGAGTGACCCCAACCAGGTCAGGTTTTGTGTCATCCCCAAAATACTGACAGCATTTTTTACTGATCAACAACCCCTGCAAAGCTTAAACTCGCAGTCAGGACTAACTGGGTGCTAAACCAGCGTGGTTCCCTGTTTTTCCAGATCTTTCCAGGTTTATATTTCATTTTTATCTGTCTTTCTGGATTTGTATCTAATATTTAATATTTGCTGCTGATGCACAGAGGATGGAACCATTCAAACCAAGCCAAACCCTGAGCAGGGCCCTTCCCCAGGCATTAAAACATTCCCAAAACCTCATGTCCAGCAAAGAATGCCAACATTCCCAAGCCGATCATCTACTTTTCCTGATTCTGGGGGATTTTTTGTATGGATTCTTGCTTCTGCATGAAATAGGATTTACACTCAGGAGCTGGAATGGGAGATTTCCCAAATTCTGGCTTTTATTTGTGCCTGGGTGTGCCCCACCTTTCCTTGTCCGCCACTGCTCCGAGTGGAAAGGGAGAATCACTTGGATTTTAATCCTTGGGAATTAGGAACAGCTTTAGTCTGAGCCCAGTGGTTTTACTCTGTGTTTTGAGAAGCTCTTAACCCCCTGCTCAGCCTCTTCCTCAGGTAACACCCCCGATTTTCCTCAAGAAGCTTCACTAATTCCTCTAAAAACTTCCACAACCTCAAGCCGCCCTTAAAGGCAAAATTCTGCTTTTTAACATCTAAAAACCCAAAAAACCCCGCGATTAAACGGGAAAAAGCTTCACCTGGCCTGCCTGTTTCTTGAAGGCCTATTTCTGGAGAGAGAGCAGCTTGCTGAAGAACCTTTGGGTCTCCAGAAAACGGCAGTTTGTGAGTTTTCCTGGAGACCGCAACCGGGGCACCGTGTCCCGGCTGTTCCCCTACAGCAACTACAAGCTGGAGATGGTGGTCACCAACGGCCGAGGGGACGGGCCCCGCAGCGAACTGAAGGAATTCCCCACCCCTGAAGGAGGTATGTTCCCACTGGGAATTTTTTCCCACTGGGAGAGGTTTAGGTGGAGCAGATCCAAGGGAGCTGAGCTGCAGCTGAGAAGGGGTTTTAGCCGAGCGTCACCTGGGTGCTGTCGCTGTCGGTGACGCCACTGAAGGCACAGCTGGATTTGGCTCCTGACCCCTTCAGCATTCCCAAAAATCCCTGTCAGGTGCTCTGGACATCTCAGCCAAGAAGATTTTGGGCTGAACAAGAGAAATATTTGCAAAACCCTTTCCTAAGCATAGTTCTGTGCCCTTGATTTGCTGCCTGAGCTCTAAATGTCCCTGAGCCACGGTTTGGGGACGTGGCAGCGCTTGGATCCATCCCGGAAAGGGCAGGAAAACCTTCCCAGGACCTTCAGGAATCACCAGTTCCTCCGCCAGGCTTTTAAGGCAAGAGCACCTCGTTCTTGTGTCAAGGATGAACTCAAGGGTTTAATTTTGTCGCTGGCACAGGAGCTATTTATAGACATGCCGATAATTCCGAGTTGGAGCCGCAATTCCAACAGCTGGAAGTGACTTTTCCTACATCACAGGAGGGAACTCAGGCACAGAAGGTCACAAAAATGCAGGAAAAGATTTGCAAGCCTTGTCTCAAAATATTTTAGGGTCTCCCCTTTTCCTCCCCATCCCACCCTGATGTCTTTCTGCCTGTTCCTTCACAATTCCTTGGAAAAATCCCCATTTTAAAGGATTTTCTGTGGACAATTGAGGTTGTTTCAGAGGAGAGGGTTCAATTCCTGTAGGTTTTGCAGGCAGAGGCATTGTGACCCTATTTCTGGGGGATTTATGCTGGCTTTGGACATTTGGGGTAATGATAAGGACATGTGGGTAGCGTTAATTAATAATTACACTGGATTTCACTCTTGTCATTGGGAAAATGTGGATTTTAATTTTTCCTACACCACCAAGCCCTTTTATCGACTCAAACTGACATTGAGGAGGCTGAAGGATATCCTGAACAACTAAAAATAAATCCCTGAGCTCTCCCATCTCTCTTCCCCCAATTAAGACAGCGCAATTAGGAGGAAATCAGGAGAATA
Organism: Cyanistes caeruleus; assembly: GCF_971803275.1. Classification (NCBI taxonomy): domain Eukaryota; kingdom Metazoa; phylum Chordata; class Aves; order Passeriformes; family Paridae; genus Cyanistes; species Cyanistes caeruleus. Next base: position 1,708,275 of record NC_141724.1, read on the forward strand.
ATTTAACTCCAGGCTGGATAATTCTTTCCTTCCTTCAGTAGTCAAAGCAGCGATAATCCCAAGCATTCCTTAGGGCGAGGAGCACTGGGCAGCAACTCCTTGGGGGGAAATCTCTGGAATTCTGGTTCCCAGTGATTTTTTGGGATAAGAGAAGCCACTTTTAGGGGTTCAAAGAGAGGAATCTTTGGGATGAAAACCTTGGGATGGGAGCTGGGTATAAGGAAGGTCAGGAAATTTGGGTCCAACAGAAGTAGGGCTGGAGTTAAGAGAAGTTTTCAGGATATTTTGTGTTTCTAAGGGAGAAATTTTGGGGATGAAAACCTTGGGATGGGCAGGGCGTGTAAGGAAGGCCGGGAAGTTTGGGTCCAAGAGGAGAGGTGGAGCTGGAGCTGCATTCCAGCTTCTGTGGCATCACTGGAGAATCCCACGGGATTTGGATCACACTAGAGCTGCTCTGTTTTTCCTCCCTGCTGAAAACCCCACCTGGCTCAGAGATTTTGGGATAAATCCCGGTGTGATCCATTCCGGGTGTTTCTGTGCGGGAATTCCAGGGTCTCCAGGGCGTGGCCCAGCCCGTGGCGGGTGCAGCAGTGTGAGGTTCGTTACCCCGTGTGTGTTTTCTCCTCCCTCCCCTCTCCTCCCCGCTCCTCTCCAAGTGCCCAGCTCCCCCAGGTACCTGCGGATCCGACAGCCCAACCTGGAACTCATCAACCTGGAGTGGGATCACCCCGAGCATCCCAACGGGATCATCACGGGATACACCCTCCGATACCAGCCCTGTACGTCCCACATCTTCTTCCCGGTGATAAATCAGGAAATCCTTCCCTTCCCGCTTTTTGCCAGGGCAGGGAGATCTGTGAGGAACTGGAGACTTCCACAGTGGGAAAAACTGGTGTTGGGAAGGGTGGTGGGTGCTCAGCAGCTCCTCAGACTCAGCTTAGGAGGGAAAATCAGCTGCATCTTGGATTTGGGAAGATTTTGGGTGCAGCCAGAGTAGTTTTTTGTGCTCATCCAAACTCAAGATTTAGGAAGTGATACCCCAGGGCGTGGGGCAGTAGAAAGCACCCAAAGGTTCCCCCCAGCAGGTCCCCAAGCCAGTCACCAAGTGCCCCAACCCAGCTGTGTTCAAGAGCAGCAGAGCTCTGAGCCTCACAGTGGCCCCACAGTGACCCCACAGTGACCCCACAGTGACCTCACAGACCCTCCAGGGGGTTAGGGATGAGCTGCACACCCCAGGAATTCCTGGCCCAGCCTGCCCTGCCTTCCCTCTGCAGTTAACGGCACCCGGAAGGGCCAGACGGTGGTGGAGAACCTGTCCCCCAACCAGACGAGGTTCACCCTGCAGAGGTCAGACCCCATCTCCCGCTATCGCTTCGTGCTCCGCGCCCGCACCCAGGTGGGAGAGGGAGAGGCCCTGGCGGAGGAGTCGCCGGCGCTGCTGGATGAAGGTAAGGGCAGCACCCGGCTCTGCCGAGGGGATGGAGTGGGACAGGATGTGTCAAACCCAAAAAACAGCATGGTGGCAGGCCATGGAACAGCTCAAAAATGGCATCATGACAGGCCATGATAAATCTCAAAAATGTCGTCGTGACAGGCCCTGGAACAGCCCAAAAATGACATTGTGACAGGATGTGGCAACCCCCCAAAAGTGGCATCATGGCAGGCTGTGGCAAATCCGAAAATGGCATCGTGAGGGGCCAGGGAACAGCCCAAAAATGGAACCAGGGAATCCAAAAAACAGGAGTGTGACGGCCACTGAGGTGAAGGTGGCCAAAGGTGGCAATAAAAACCCAGCTGAGGTGACCTGGGGGCTCTCCTGTGCTCCTGGGAAGCCCCTGGCTGTCCCCCAGGGTGGGACATTCCTGGTGTGCCCTGGAGCAGGAGGATATTTGCTGAATTTATGTTTTATGCCAAGAGAGGGCAGAGTGAGATGGGATTCTGGAAGGAATTCCTCGCTCGGAGGGTTTGGAAGCACGGGCACGGAGAGGTTGTGGATGCTGCTGCATCCCTGGAAGTGTCCAAGGTCAGCTTGGAGCCACCTGGGATGGTGGAAGTGTCCCTGGGTGGGACTGGATGAGATTTCAGGTCCTTTCCAACCCGAACCAATCCGTGATTTTGGGATCTCGCTCTCTTTGTGCCGAGGGTGAAGCTCTGATTTGTCCCTCTGTTTCTGTGTGAGCTCAACAGGGGCAGCTTTGGGGGATTTTTGGGTGTAGGGACCTCGGTGCCACCTCCCTGTCACCCCAGGGGCGTCACCCGACCCTAAAAGCCTCCAGAGCCCAAATTTCAGCCCCATAATTAGATAAAACTCCTGGTGCCACCTCCCTGTCACCCCACAGGTGTCACCTGACCCTAAAAGCCTCCAGACCCCTAATTTCAGCCCCATAATCAGATAAAACTCCTGGTGCCACCTTGCTGTCACCCCATGGGCATCACCCAACCCTAAAAGCCTCCAGACCCCCAATCTTGGCCCCAATAATCAGATAAAACTCCCGTTGTGGAACATCCATCAAATTTAAGTGGAAGTTCTGGAGCCCCGAGGGAACCAAGGGCGGCTCTCTCCCCTTCTTAAGCTCGGCTGCCAGAGCTGGGATTGGGTTAGAGCTGGAATTTAATGGGTTTTCTCTCCTTCCTTCATCCCAGCTAATGGCTCTGAGTGGGGAAAGCGATTCCTGCCCGGATCCAGTGGGAATAAAACCATTCCCGACACCCCTGGGGTGGGATCCAGCAAAATTTATTGGATGTGGGGGAGAAAAAACAGCCAAGGAAAACATAAGAGAGGCCTGGAATTACTTTAAAAGGAATTTTGAGAACTAAGGGATTGGATTGAAAGCTGAATATTTTTAGCTGGTTCACACCCAAATTTTGGAGACTGATAATAGAGAGATAACAGTTGTGGTGTATAAATTTTAATCGATTTGAATCAGTTTTATGTATTGGAAATATCAGGTGATGCCCAAACCTGCTGGACAAGATAAGGAATCCTCTCTGCGGGGTTTGGGGTGAGGATGTGGCACCGGGTGCCACCAAAAAGACCAAGTTTGGCCATCAAAAATCAAAAAATTATCAAATTTATGTAATTTACTCCCATGTAGCAGAAACTCGCCCTCTGAACAGGGGGTGCAACAGGAAATAGGTGAGTTTTGCTCGCTTTGATGTGACTTCCTGCCAAGCTGAGGGGAAGAGGATGCTGGAATTTAAGGAAAAGAAGCAGATTAAGGAAATTCAACCCATTAACGTGCTCCGGGGAGGTTTTCTGCTCCCCATGCAGAGTTTAAATCAGGTGGGACGAGCAAGGAAAAACCCAGGTGACATTTGGTGTCAAAACCGGTTTTTGTTGGGATTAGACCTAAACACCCGCTTAAGTCCTCGGTTTGACGGCACCATTGTCACCTCGATGCCACCGCTGTCACCTCAGTGCCACCCCTGGCTCCTCTTGGGTGTTTAACCTGGATCCAGGCGTGGTTTATCCCAGACTCTGGTGTGGTTTATCCCTGATTCCTGGTTTATCCCAGATTCCTGGATTCCAGAGGCTGTCCCAGGTTGGATTTAATCACATTTCTCCCCCCCACCTCCACTCTCCGATGACTCCGAGTGTCCTGGCGGCGCGTTGGGGTTGTTTGATAAATTCCTGTGTTTTTCTCTTTCCTCTTTCTCTCCGTTTTCCTGTTTTTCCCTCTCTCTCTCTCTCTTTCCCTGGTGCTGCCTCCGAAGCCACACCAAGCCCAGGTACCGTACCCAGAGGTAACCGGCATGGGGGCAACGGAGCTTGCCAATTAAGCTGCCAATTAAGCCGAAAAGTTCATTAAAACCCTTCCAATGGCCACGCCAATTGGGCACTTCAATCATTCCAGGCACAAAGGGGACCAGGGCGGTTCCACAGCGGGGCAGGCGAAGATTAAAAGGTCTCTAAGCCAGGCTTAAAAGCCTCTCAAAATCTTATGAAAACCAAACCATGGTGGCCACGGGCTGGGTGAGCCCAAAGGAGAGTCAAGTTCCCATTAAAATGGGTTTTTTCCCTGTTAAAGATGTTTTTTTTCCCTATTAAAGAAGGTTCCTTTCCCTATTCAAGAGGGTTTTTTTTTTTTTCCTATTAAAAAAGCATTTTTTCCCTATTAAAAAGGGTTTTTTTCCCTATTAAAAAGGGTTTTTTTCCCTATTAAAAAGGGATTTTTTTTCCCCCATTAAAGAGGGTTTTCCCCTGACAAACAGATTTTTTTTTTCCTATTAAATATTCTTTTCAATATTAAAATGGATTTTTTTTCCCTGTTAAAGAGGGTTATTTTTCCTATTTTAACAGCTTTTTTCCCCTATTTCAGCAAGGATATTTCCCCCTATTATAGAAATTTTCCCCATTAAAGAGGGTTTTCCCCCTATTTTAGAGGGATTGTTTTCCCATACTAAAGAGGGGGGTTTCACCTATTAAAGGGGTTTTTTTTCAATATTAAAGAGGGGTTTTTCCCTATTACAGTGGGGTTTCCCCTATTATAGAGGCTTTTTTCCCTAATAAATCATTTTTGCCCCTATTAAACAGGGGTTTTTCCCCTCTTAATGAAGTTTTTTTTCTCCTATTTTAGTGGGGGTTTTTCCCCAATTGAGAGGTGATTTTTTTTTCCCAAATAAAAGAGATTTTATTCCCTATTAAAGACTTTGGTTCCCTCTATTAAAGACATTTTTGCCTCATAAAAGAAAAGGGTTTTTCCCCTATTAAAGAGGGGTTTTCACCCTATTAAAGAAGACTTCCCCCCCAATTTTAGAGGGTTTTTTCCCTATTAAGGAGGAAGTTTTCCCTATTAAAGAATTTTTTTCCCTATTAAAGAGCTTTTCCCCCTCTCACAGAGGATTTTTAAGCCCAGCTCTGCACAAACCCCTCTCCCTTTTTAACCCTCGCCTTCCCTACCCCACAAAACATTTCTGGCTCCGTGGGGCCCTTCCAGCACCTGTGGGATCGCAGCTGGAGATTTGGGATTTTTTTGGGGATTCCCCATAGGTCTCCCAGGGCTTCGATCCAGGAGATTCCTCCCATTCCCGGTGTCCATTGGAAGGGTTGAGCGGGAATTCGAGCTGTGCATGTTCTGCATGGAGCCTTCTGCTGGCTTTGCCCTCCTCACTATTCCCAAAACGTGGGAGCAGGGAGAGACCTTTTCCAGCACCAGGGACAGCTCCTCCTCCTCCCGCTTCCATGGAAAACCCGATCCCGGTTATCCCAGCGCCGCCCTGCATCGCCCCAACACAATTCCAGGTCACCCAGGGAAGGATTCCCGCTTCTCACAGACTTGGAAAATTCTGATTTTCCTACATCTAACATGCATTTCCCACATTCCGAGCAGCGCGAGAGCCTTTTCCCAGCTCGAGAATGCGGGAATGGCCGATCAGGGGGTGCAGCCAGCCCCGAACTCATCCCAAAAAAAACGCTTTTTGGGAGCAGCAGCAGCTCCTGAATCTCCACACTGAGGGCTCTCAACAGGTCCTGCTTTGTCTCTGCATATTCCAAGCAGGAACAGCTTCCCAGGGAAGGTTTTCCCGAGGGATCCAAGTGCAGGATTCACTTTCCTGCCTCGTGGATGTTCCTTTTCCTTGGATTTTATTGCAGCGATGTCTTTTCCTGATGTTATTTTGCTTTTTTTCCCCGCTTTCCTGAAGAAGTTCCAATCTTTCTCCTTCCTGTCTTTTTCTCTTCCTCCACCTTTCCATAGAAAAAAATGAAGAGGAACAGATTGATCAGGTTTAGGTGGTGGAGACCTGAAAATGCACTTAAAAATTCTGGAAATGCACATAAAAATGCTGAGAATTAACATAAAATCCATGGAAATTAACATAAAACCCCTGAAAATGCACATAAAAATCCTCAGGATTGAGACCACCCTCCAGCTCCTTCTCCATCCAGGGTTTGGCTCATCCACCAGAATCCAGATTTTCTTTGTGGATCAGGATCACCTCAAGTTCTTTTTCTGCTTCCAGAGGGTCTTCCTGAACTCTGGAATCAGCCTGACCTTTTCATCCTCCCAGCACTGAATCATTCCCAGCTTCATTTCTTGCCCCACTGGAGTTATTTGTGATTTTGGGGATAATCCTCCAATAATCCAGAGCCCACTCGTCCATTTTCCCCTTTCCAAAAGGAGAAATAACACTTTGGAAAGGGCTGAGAGTCGGGAAGTGGAGCTGGAGGTTGGGAATTGCTGCCTCATCTTCCTCCCCATTCCAGGCTCCAGGAGAGGACTCAGGGCACGGAAAAATCCCTCTCCCATCCCAGAGCTGGATCTCGTTTCTCCTCAGGCTCCAGAGGATGTTCCTTTTCCCAACAAACCCAAGGAAATGCTCCCTGACCTTTCCCATCTCTGCCGGCTGACCCAGATCGGGCAGGTTTTTATGGAATTTGTCCTGAATCGCAGAAAAATTCTCTTTTCCACGTCTGGTGCTGACAGGGAATGAAAAGGTTCCTTTTCCAGGGGAAACCTGACACAGGCGGGGTCAGGGCCAGGAGGAACCGGAGCAGGTGATGGAATCGAAGTGAAGTGCAGGGATTTTCCCTCAGGAGAGGCTTCACCTTCCCTAAGCCAGGCTTTGGACAACAGGAGAGGAGATTTGGGAAAAAGAGAAGACTAAAAAAGAGTTTTTATTTATACTCTGGGCGAGAAAAAAAATCCCAAACTGGATTTTTTTATTTTCCATCCTTAGGGAAAAAACTTCATCAGAGACCACAAGGAAATCAGGATTAGACTCAGAGGGAAAATCCTGACTTTTCTCTGTCCATAAATTTGAGGAGAAAAATCCCATTTTTCATTTCAGAAACAGAAGGAATTGCTGAGCCCTCTCTTTCTGCTCCAGCACCCCCTTCTCTTCTCTGATTTCTTCTCTTTCTACATCGGATTTTCAGCACTTCATGGCCAAGGATTCCCAATTCCATTCTGTTGGTAAAAACCGGGAGAATTAAAACTAAATCTCTGCCGATATCCTCGGCCCAATCAGCAAAAATCATGAAAAATTCATCCCAATTTTTCCAAGCCTCATTATTTTGTAGACACACCCCAGGGAAAGCTGTTGCCACAGCCCAACAACACATTAAAAGCACCCTTAAATAATTAAAAAGCAGCAGAGATTGGGATTGTTCCCTGCATTTTGAAAAAAAAACAAAACAAAACCACTTTTTACTGAATTATCCCAGCAGGATTTGTGAATTTTCCTTAGAGCTTCTCTTAAAAAAAAATCCCGTTTTTCCTTTTAGGATTCTCTCTCTGTTTGGGATTTTTTCCCCCCCTAATCTGAGCTTCAAACAGGTTTTTGTGGAAGGTTTGGACTCTTTTTTTACTGCTCCACTCCTGGCTGGGGAGGCAGCGAAGAGCTCAGCATCTCTCATTAGTGAAATTATTAATTGCTGCATCCTCAATCCATCATCTTGCCCCCATCCTTCCCTGAGAGGGAATAATGGATCTTGGAGATGGAAAAAGCCTTGAAAGGGAGGCAATTAAAGAGCTGAGTGCTCGTTTGGCTCTTTCCAGGAAGATGGGCCCAGATAAAATTGAATTGCTGCTGATGGTTTTAGTCCGAATTTCCTGGGTGATTTCTTCCCGATTGGAGCAATTCCCAGGTGTTTTCCCACCCTGGGATGGGGGAAGTGGCTGCTCTCTTTTGGAAAAGGGGGATTTTCACCCCATCCCACAAATTCCAGGTGTTCCCTCCTGTACCCAAACTTTCTGTCCAAGCCCTGGGAATGCAGGAAAACAACTCCAGCTCCTCCCCAAATCTCGGGAATGGTGCGGCTGGAGCATCGCGGCCGTTTTTAGGAGGATGGGTGGGATTTCCAGGCTTTCCAAAGGTCTGGGAATGCCAGCCTGGGTCTCCTAACTCCCTCTGGGACCTTTGTCACTCCTGGTGGCAGCAAGAGAGACCCTGGGAATGGACTCTGGGATCCCTGAGATCCCTTTTTTTCCCAGGGGATATTGGATCCTTGAGATCTCTGAAATCCCATTTGATCCCTGAGATTCCTGAGATCCCTCTGATCCCTAAGATCCCTTTTCTTCAGGGGATACCAGATCCCTGGGATCCCTGAAAATCCACTTGTTCCCTGGGATATCTGAGATCCCTGAGATCCTTTTGATCCCTGAGATCCCTCTGATCCCCAAGATCCCTTCTCTTCAGGGGATATCAGATCCCTGAGATCCGTGTGATCCCTGCAATCCCTTCTCTTCAGGGGATATCAGATCCCTGGGATCCCTGAAATTCCACTTGATCCCTGTGATCCTTTTGATCCCCAAATCCCTTTTCTTCAGGGGATATGGGATCCCTGTGATCCCCACCATCCCTCATTAGGGGATGGATTTCACAGCCTAGCGAACACCCCCGATCTCCCCCACCCCAAATCTCCCAGCTGAGCTCTCCTCCCGCCCCCATTTCGGACTGAAACCCAAACGAGGCCGCAGCTCCGCATCCCGGGGCTGTTCAGGATCAAATCCCAGCCCTCCCTCTCCCTGGGAGCCGCATTCCCATCCTCCCCTCCCCGAGTTTTCCAGCTCACCCCATCCCACTCTTCACCTGGCCCTGCTCCTGCCAGGATGATTTCCATCCCCGCCATCCCCTCCTGGATCCCGCTCGGGAGCCAGCCCGAGTTATCCTGATGGGAAGTGACGGCTCCGCTCCCGGGGATCGCTTCCCCCAGAGCCGGGGAAGTGGGGCAGGGAGGACAAATCCCGCCTGGAAAGGCAGGCAGCTCATCCCGCTGCTCCAGGCGGGGCAGAATCCCGGAGGATTTGGGTGCGTGAGGGATGCTCAGAGATCCCGCACCAGGAATAGCGAGGCTGGGATTTATCCCGGATAATCTCTTCCCCGTCTGAACTCTGCAAGAGAATTAAAGCCGAATTTCTGCCGCTCCTGGGAGGCGCTGGGAGAGCCCCGATGGAAGCTGGAAAGCTGTGCCAGGTTTTCCGCCGGCTCCCGCCTTCCCCAAAGTCACTTTGTGCCTTTTGAGGTCTCGTTTTCCTCCGAGGGGAGCCTGGAATTCCCACGGGAATGCCGAGCCCGCATTAGCTGCTCACTGTTCCCCGCCTCCGGCGCGGCTCCATCCCGTTAATGGGGACATTAACCCGGCGACACCAATCTCTTAACCCCAAAAAGCCGCCAGCAATCGGCGGGGATGGATGGGGACAAATCCCAGCGCAGGAAAAGCTTTTAGCGCCCTCGGGACCCCGAAAAGTCCTTGAGGAACAAACCCAGAAGGGCAAAACTTAAAAAAAAAATCCCCTTTTTATTTTGTTGTTGGCTCCCCACGAAGACGCGAGGGCAAAGCCGAGCCTTTGGATGTGTCCCCTCCCTGTCACCTCCCCCTGCCCGGGCTGGACCCCCGGGCTGGGGCAGGGACGGGCTGCGGGTCGGAGTGCATGAGATCGGGATGTGTGCGGACAGGACCGAGAGGGATTTTGGGGTGATTGTGGCTGCCCCTGGGGCTGGGCTGGGGTTTTTGGGGTGGCTGTGCCTGCTCTCGGTGGCTGGGCTGGTGCTTTTCAGGAGCTGGGACTGCTCTGGGGGCACCTCTGGGTATGGATGAGGCTTTGGGGTAACTGTGGCTGCTCCTGGGGCACTTTTGAGGAGCCAGGAGTGCTCTGGGGGTATCCCTGAGGCTGGCCTGGAGTTTTGGAGCGACTGTGGCTGCTCTGGGGACACATCTGGGGCTGCGAACGGAGTTTTGGGTGAACTGTGGCTGCTCTTGGGGGCACTTTGAGGAGCTGGGAGTGATCTTGGGGCACCCTGGGGCTGGGCTGGAATTTTTGAGTACCTTGGGGTGCACCCCTGACCTGGGCTGGTGCTTTCAGTTGTTTTTCAACTCCAATTTTGGATCACAGACGGACTGAGCGAGCTCCTGCCCCTCTCTGCCTTTGGGTGCCGAGTTTCAGGGCTTGGATCTCCTTGGGCATGGGCGGGGTGGGAAGGGAAAGCCTGGCTTGGTCCTAGGACTGGTTTTAAAGTGCTTCCCTAGAGCTGGTGTGGTTTGGGGACAATGTTTATAAAATCTGCCTTCCTTCGCCCATCAGAGGGATTTGGAATCCCGTGACCCGCAGGAATAATGGTGATAAATGTAATTTAACCTGAGCGTCCCGGGGTGAGTCCCCTCGGAGTCACCTTCGGTATTTGGAGCAGAATTCCGGCTGCGTTTTCTGCTGGAAGGTTCCAGCTCCAGCCAGCGCCCCCCTCCCTCCCTGTGGGACCCTCACCGCACTCGGGGTGCGTTAAAGGACACATTTTCCCCTTTCCTTGGAGCGCATTCCCGCTTTTCCTTGGCATCACAGCCCAAGTGAGACAATTCACAAACGAATCGCTCCCAATTATCCCCCTGGACAGCTCCAGGCGCTCCAATCCCTCACTGAAATGGAAATAGCGAGGGACGGCGCTGCCCCAGCCCCATCTCTCCCTCCCCCGCGAGTTAAAACCCTCTCAAAGCTGCTCCTTTGAAAAAAAAGGAAAAAGCTGGGAAGTTTCAGGCTGAGCTGGCAGCTCCAAAACCGCTGGAGGTGTCGTCCGGGGGCAGCTGGATTAATGGAATTGCGGCTCGCCCGACAAATGGGATTAGAGCTTTTTCCTCGAGCTAAATCCCATTTCCTGGGATGCGGTGGGACAATGGGATGAGGACAAACCTGCGCCTCCCCTCAGCTGCGTTTTTCCAGGCTCTCCGTGCTGGTTTATCCCAGAGGAGTGGTGGGCAGGGAAAAGGCAGAGGACAAGCAGCTCGTTGGGATTGGGATCAAACTGGGGGAGCAGGAGCAGCCCCAGCACCTCTCCCAGCCCCTGGGATGGGCTCAGGGGGACAGGGGTGGGAAAAGGGGCTCAGCCTGGCATTCCCAGTGGGATTTGCTCCTGTGCTTCTCCCAGCTCCTGGGATCAACCCAGGTCATCCCTGCATGGGGACAGGGACGGGAAAAAGGGGTTCAGCCGTGTGTTCCCGATGGGATTTACTCCTACACCTCTCCCAACCCCTGGGATGGTCTCAGGGTGCCCTTGCATGGGGACAGGGGTGGGAAAAGGAGCTCAGCCTGGCATTCCCATTGGGATTTACTCCTGTGCCTCTCCCAGCTCCTGGGACCAATCCAGGCCATTCCTGCACAGGGCCAGGAGCAGGAAAAGGGATGTTCCCAGTGGGATTTGCTCCAGTCCCTGGGATCAGCCCAGGCCATCCCTGCATGGGGCCAGGGGCAGGAAAAGGGGTCCAGCCGTGTATTCCCATGGGATTTGCTCCATGCTGTGCTGCTCTGGGGCCGGCAGTGCCCGGGGGACGCCACCTCAGGTACAAAGCCGGTGTTTCCCTCTCCCAGAGGCAACTGGGCCACCTCCAACCGCAGTGGAGGAAACCAGTCCTGAAACCAGTCCTGAAACCAGTCCTGAAATCAGCCCTACAATCAGCCCTACAATCAGCCCTACAACCAGCCCTACAACCAGTCCTACAACCACCCCAACCACCACCGACACCACAACCACCACCACCACCACCACAACCACCGTCAGCACCGCCGCCAGCACCGCCGCCAGCACCAGCGCCGCTGCCGAGAGGGCTCCGGCAGCCACCACCAGGCACGAGTTGGGTACTGAGCTTTCCTTTTCCTCTAACCCCTCTCTAACCCTACTGGGACCCTTCCCTACCTCGATTCTTTGGGATATCAGGGGAAATCGGAGCCGTCCCATGCTCCAGGATGGGAATCTGGGTGTACAAGTGGGAATCTGGAGGGTTCTGTGCCACCGGGGAGTAACCCAGCCCTGCTGGAGGTGTGGTGATGCCGGATGAGGTTTGGGAAGAGATGGAAAGCCGTACAAATTCCCCTCAAAGTGTTCTCTGGTGTTTAGAGCTGTTAAAAACGGGCTCTGGTGCTCCTGCAGGAGATGTCAGCTCGGATTTAGCACCTCAGCTGTTAGCAAGGAGACCTGTCAGGATTTATCCGCTCCTCGCGTTTATCCTGCTGCTCCCTGCGCTGCCGGAGCCCCCGGGAATGCTGGGGAAGGGTGGGAGCTCCAGCACGATCCCTGTGCCGGGCGTTCCCCAGGTCAGGAGAAACTTCTTGTACCATCAAGAGATTCAAACTCGGCTCTGGCAGGGAAATCTTCCCTCCTGGATGTGTTTGAGGGATAAATCTGGAAGGATTTATCCGGGTTTGAAGCACCAGGATAACGTAATTTATGGCTTGTAAATAATTAGGTTTGTTCAAAATTAAATAGAGAAAAAAGGGAATGAAATCAGGATTAAAAACTTGGATAGGGTTTGGAGCAGCCTGGGATAGTGAAAAATGTGGATTTGGGTGGGGAATGAGATGAGTTTTTGGGTCCTTTCCTGCTCAAACCAGTCTGGGATGATTCCATGTCTGAGCTCAAAGCTATTTCTCTATATTTTTGCATAAAATCAATTAAAAATGCTTTAAAGCCACCAAAACTCTCTGCAGAGGGGATCTGCCCCTACCTGACATCCCAGGGCTGGTGACAAAGCAAGATCACCCCCACAGCAGTCATTAATCCATGGGAAAACGCTGTTAATTAGAAATAGGGAATTAAGCGTGAGGCACAGAGCAGGGAAAGGGAACAAGGAGCCTCCGGTGTCCCCACCCAGCCCAGGTTGGGATTTAAGGGATTTCAGTGCACCCCACAGCGCCAGGTCCTTGCAGTGCCCTAAAAAACCCCAAAACTGGCTTTTTCCAAGGGATTGTGACGGTCAATCCCAGATTTTGTGGCATCAAAACATTGAAACTCCTCAAGGAAAAATGATAATAAAACCCCAAGGTGTCACTTCCCTGCTGTCCCTTAAAACCCCACTAAAGGGCGGGATTGGCTCCCACTTGTGTAGGAACGGGACTCATCCCAAGACACGTCGAGATCCCTTGACTTCAGCCTCACACACGAGTGACCCCATTGTCCCACCGGGGCCACAGTGAAGTGACAATTCCCCGCCACTCCCAGCACTGGATCCGTGCTCATCCATGCAGGAATTCCAGGATAAGGTTTCCCTGCTGGCCCAGATCCTCAGGGATGTGCCCCGGAAGAATTCCAGGATGAGCTGAGTGCCGTTGGATTGAAACACCGCCAAAATTCCCAAAATGTATTGGGAATCTTGGAAAGAATAGATCCAGCCTCAGGCTGAGACCAAAGTGTTCGCTCCAGGTTTTTGTAATGATTTTGCAAGGTGTTTGTGAGGATTTTGTGGGGTTTTTGTGAGGATTTTGTGAAGATTTTGTAAAGTTTTAGAAAGTTTTTTAAGGTTTCTGCAAGTTTTTTGTCAGGAATTTGTAAGGGTTTTGTGAGGCTTTTGTAAGGGTTTTTTTTTTAAGGTTTTTATGAAGTTTTTAGGTTGCTTCTGTGTGTTTATGAGGTTTTACAATGTTTTTGTAAGGTCTTTTTTAAGGACTTTGCAAGGATTTGTGAGGTTTTTGTAAGGATTTTGAGATATGTTTGTAAGGTGTTTTTAAGGTTTTGATGAGGTTTTCATGATAGTCATGTGCTTTTATGAGGTCTTATAAGGTTTTTTTAAGGAGTTTTTAATGTTTTGGTGGTTTTTTTGAGGTTTTCTAAGATTTTTGTGAAGTTTTTTAGTGTTTCTGCCTGGGATTTTTTTGAGATTTCCGCCAGCTTTGAGCTCTGAGCCGGGCCTAACCCCACTAAACACTAACTCGTGTTCTAACCTGTCCCCCAGCTGCCAATGGATCGTCCATATGGGACATCAGAGCCATGGCAAACAGTAACTGGGCAAACATCACCTGGAGCCACAATTTCTCGGCAGGAACTGACTTTGTGGTTAAGTATATCACCAGTAAGCATCAGATCGCGTGGGGACTCTACGGGGTGGCGCTGCCCTTAGAGATCCTGCCAGCTCCCGCCCTTTCCTTGGATTTAATTCCATGGTTCCAGCTGGAAAAACGGGAGGGGAAAACATGGTGGTTGTGGTTGATTGGAGGTGGTTCTCGAGGGGTTCCCTCTCCGTGCGCCGACGGACGTGGGGTTTGGCGACCTTTGGGAATGTTGAGCTGTGGGCGACGGAAAGAGGTAGAAAACAGAGAGGAAAATGAAATTGATGGGAATTGGAAGATGGGATTCCTGAACCTGGAGTTGGCAGAATCCTCTAAGGTCCCAAACCTCCTCCTCGGTGTTTCTTAGCGTTGTACTGCTCCGTCCTGGGCTGGAAGCAGAGCAGGGATCTCTGGGTTTGGTGCTGGTTTAGGGAGAGGTTGTTGTGTTCTTGGTTGGTTTGGGGTTTCTGGAGAGGCAATGCCGGCTGCTGCTCATCCCTGAGTTTATTTCCCAGCTCTCGCGTCCTCTGCTGTGCTGGTCTGGAATCCCAGAAATTGTAATTCCCCACAGGAAACCTCTCCTGGCCATTCCAGCTTCCCTCAGGAGATGACCTTGAATTGTCTTTGAAACGATTCCCTGCTCAAAGCCAGTGCCTGGTCTCCAAAATTCCCTTATTTCAGGATATATATGAGCTAGCCGGGCCCTAAATCCCAAATATCCCAGCTCCCAACCTACCCCTATTTTTTCCCAGTCACTGGGAAGCACAAGGAACAAGCCCAGGTGCTGAATCCATGCAGCAGCATCAATCCCTTGGGATTCCCTCTCCAGGATCTGCCTGACGGAGGAAATCTTGGAGATTTCAGCCCTTCCTGGACAGCCGTGGTTGTCCATCCCCTTTTTGGTGGCATTTGAAGGAACAAAACCTCAAAGCTACAATTCTCAGTGGGTAATGACCCCAGCACCTCCTTGTCCCCAGGGTAGCGACCCAAAACCAGCAGCTCCTTGGCTTGGTACCAATCCCAAACCCACAATCCTTGGGGTGGTACCGACCCAAGATCAACAGCTCCTTGGTTCAGGAGAAGATTCCAAACCAGCAGCTCCTTGATTCAGGAGAAGATCCCAAACCAGCAGCTCCTTGGCTCAGGAAATGACCCCAAACCAGCAGCTCCTTGGCTCAGAACCGACCCCAAACCAGCAGCTCCCTGCACTGGGAGCAGTGTCATTCCCGGCCAGCCCGCAGGGCCAGCCCCGCGCCGGGGCCGCGGTGTCCCCGGTGTCCCCGCAGGGTGTCCGGGCAGGGTTTGATGTGCGGTTTCTGTTCCCCAGGTAACAAGACAGAGAGATCAATCCCCGTTAAGGCTCAGGGCCCGTCCTCGGTGCAGCTGGCGGATCTGACGCCGGGGATGATGTACAAGCTGTGGGTGTTCCCCATATGGTCCCACCCCAGCGAGCACTCGTACATTACCTTTACCACCAGCTCAGGTGAGACAGGCGTCGGCCGCGTGTCCCCAGAGTGTCCCTGGCGTGTCCCCAGAGTGTCCCCAGCATGGCCCCGGCATGGCCCAACCATCTCCACAGTGCTTTGGCCATGGCTGCATGGAAACCCCTCATCCCACCGCCCTCCACTCCCGGCGTTTCCCAACCCAGGCGTTTCACGGAGGAGGAGAAACCCAGGAAGGGATGGGGATCCCTTTGGATGGGGATCCCTGGTGATGACGATCCCTGGTGATGGGGATCCCTCGGGATGGGGATCCCTTGGAATGAAGGAAAGGGAGGAGAATGCGTTCATGTTGTCACAGCCTCTGCTTGCAGCCCCTCGGTGCGCGTTGGGACTCCGGGGGACAATGAGATATCACTGGCGGGATGCAGGATTGGGAGTGGGAATGTGGTGTTGGCACAAGTGTATCCTTAGGGATTTCCGTACTCCTGGGACGTTTCCTCTGGCATTTTGTGTGGATTTTTCCAGGCTTTGTATCCGTGTAGTTTCCACATCTTCCTCGTTGTGGATTCCCCCATTTCCCATCCGTCTCCAGACGCTCCCTCCTTTTCCCACAGGAGCTTTATACATTTATAAAACTCCGCCGTTCCCTCCCAATGATTCCCAGTAAATCCAAACAGCCCTAAATCCCTTCCTATCCACCCGGGGCTTTTCCATAGGGATCTGTGCACAGCTCCTGTCAATTCCACTCTGCCGGAATTCCACGGAGCAGGAAATACTGGAGTAGCCTCCCTGACCACGTCGTGGGCAGAGGTGGGGATTTCCAAGGAATTAGAATGGTTTTGCTCAGCTCCAGCTGTGGGATGGGAAGATCTAGCAGTTTCCAGGCTCTGCCGGGAATGGGAAAAGGAAAATGGGAATCCCAGGGAGAGGCAGCTGTGGGAATTGGGGAGCAGAGCTCCCCACACCCCCGTGCGCATCCGAAATTGTCAGAAAATCTGGAATATCACCAGGTAATTCCATGGCAGGGATAGATGGCGGCTGTTCCATGGAATCAACACTGGAAAAGCCTCTGCCATCATCAAGTCCCAGTGTTCCCTGGCACTGCCAAGGCCACCGTGACCCCAGGTGCCACACCCAGGTGGTTCTGGAGTGTCCAACCCCGCTCACTGACAAACCCCCAGCTAGGGCTGCCCTCGGCTCCGTCCCCAAACTGCTCCGGGGTTGAGTGAATCCATGGCACAGCAGCCCCTGGAATATTCTGATCCCGTTGGAGGTGATTTTGGACCCAGACCCCTCCCAGCACAGCTCCAGTGTTGGGTTAAATCCCCAGTTCTGTTTGTTTCTGGATCTTTCCCTGAGGCCGAAATCTCCGTCAGCTCCCACCCCACCATGGGAGTTATCCCTATGGATAACGATTTTACCCCTCTGAATAACCATTTTATCCCTCTGGAAAACCATTCCCAACCTGGACCCGCCTCTTTTCCTTCGTCCCCTTCTTTCCCCCCACTTTGGGATTCGTGGGGTGATGGAGGGGACAGCAAGGAGCCGGGAATCATTAAAAAAAACCAACAAACCAAGGAAAAAAAGCACAATATCCTTGGCTGATCCCTGCTGGGAAGACTCTGCATATATTTTCCATAATTGAGAGGTTCCTACTGATATTTTCATGGAGAATAAGGCATGGAGCCACCTTTATCCCCGGGATTGAGGCTGGTGCTGACCTGAGCCCTGTGGGATGCATGGAGCTGTCGCCTTCCCTGCAGGAATAAATGCTCCACATCCATTTCTCTCCTGGCTGGATGCTGCTGACACAAGTGCCGGGCCCCCGCTGACAATCCTATGGCATCGGGAATGCTTTGGATAAAAAGGAACCGAGCCGTTTTGGGGGTTTTGGGGTTGTTGGTTTTTTTTATGTATCTTGTAAATCGTTATTCTAAAGGTTTCTTCAGGCTGGGGGCAGATAAATAAGAAATATTCCCCTGCAGGAGGCCGAGTTCTGATTTCGCTCCTGATTAACTGGCAGCTCATTAAGCTGACAAAATTCCTCCCAGGAGCAAAGGGCACTTGGAAATGACAAAAATAGCAGAGTAGAAGGAGGGCTGCTATATTTTAAATAAATAAATGGGTTTCTCAACTTGTCCAAACACTGGGAAGAGTGTCCAGGAAAAGGAATGGAGATGGGGAAGGGGCTGGAGAATCCTGATGGAACTGGGAAGGGTTTGGAGAATCCTGAGGGAGCTGGGAAGGCTCAGCCTGGAGAAAAGGAGGCTCAGGGGGAATTCCTGGCTCTGCACAAGTCCCTGCCAGGAGGGGACAGCCAGGGGGGATTTGGGATGTTATCGCAGGGAACAGGGACAGGAGGAGAGGGAACGGCCTCAGGCTGGGCCAGGGGAGGCTCAGCTCGGACAGCAGCAGGAATTCCCTCATGGAAAGGGCGGCCAGGCCTTGGAAGTGGCCAGGGAGGTTTGGAGTCCCCGTCCCTGGAGGTGGCAGCTGGAGGTGGCACTCAGGGCTCAGGGTGGGCATCGGGCACAGCTCGGACTCGCTGATCCCAGACGGATTTTCCAGCCTCAGCCATCCTGGGGTTCCAGGAATAGGATCACACAAGGCTGGAGCTCAAAGGGATTTTTCACACTTTTTGCAATCCAAGACAAAATCTTGGTGGAGCTGAGCTCTGCTCCTGCCATGCCAGCGATGACTCTTAAGTAATGAATTTTCTGCCATGAAATTATCATTAATTATTTTTTAAAAAGGCTCTGCAGCTGCAATTCCAATCAAGACCTGTCAGATCCCGCAGCTGCTTTCCCGTTTTCCCTTGAGGTTGGTCTCACCTTAAAGCAAATCACAAAATCCCCTGGCACAGCCGAGAGCTTCAAAGTTTCCTTCCTGACACTCACTCCTTTACTCCAAATCCACCTTTGCAGGGACTTTGATTTGGTCCTCGAGTGTTGCTTTTTTGGGAAGGGTGGATTTATCCCCCCTCTTTTGGGAAGGATGGGAATTTTCCCATGGGAATTTTCCCCTTACCCACAGGCAGTGCCCCCATCCTCCTGTGAGATCTCCTGGGGACTCGGTGTTTAAAATCCTCCCTCCTTTCCAAACCCAGCTCCAACCCCCATCCCGCCTCTCAGGCTTCTCTGGAATTTCATATTTTGAAATATTTCAAATCCTCGTTTCTCCCTGGAAAAATCCCATCCCATCGCTGTTCATGGAATTTCTCCATCTCCAGGCTTCCCTTCCCCTTCCCTTCCTGAGCACTGGGATAATTGAATCCATTCCTCCGTCATCATCTCATTCTCTCCATCTAAAAGCGCATCCTCGAGAACTCTGGAGCTCAGCCTGGGATAAAGGAAATGTGGGATTTGGCAGCGTTGGAGCCAAAGGAAGCATCAGGAAGCTCCTTCCCCTCTCTTTGCTGCCCCAAAATCCACAAAACATTCCAGGTCCAGCATCGCTTCTTGACCAAAGATTCTCCTCTGTGCCGTTCTCCTTTGGAATCCAGATTTCCTTGTCACGGCTGGTCTGCAATTCCCTGGATTTCATCCTGAGGAAAGCCCTTCTCTTGGCCTCAATTCCAATGGAATAAGCATAGTTTGATCCCTGAAATTTTGGGGGTTAGGAATTTTTGCCAATCCAACCCTTTTTTTTTCCATTTGCTCCCTCTCTTCCAAGATCCTTTCTCCCCAAGCACATTGAGGGAGGGCTGTTCCCTGCCTTCTTCATCCATCTTTTTTTCCCACCAGATTTTCAGGATGCTCCCGGCTCTCTCCTGCCCATCTCCAGTCCCAATCTCATCCCAATCACCCTTGTTCTCCCACATTCCCACCGGGAATGCCTCAGTTTTCCCTCAGCTTGGATAAATCCAGCCTCCCCCACTGTGCTGAAGGTTATTTTCTCCTCTGCCTCGCTGAATTCCAAGGAAAGGCTGGAAAAGGCAGCCTTGGAGCTATTTTTAGGCCATGGATTTGTCTGTCTGACCGTGTGAACCGGGAGTCAGGGAAGGCATTGGAAGCAGGAATTTACTCCAGGAGAAAACACTTGGAGCTATCAGAGCTCTCTACACTCCAGTTCATCCCAGCTCGTCCCAGTTCATCCCAGTTCAAGGCTGCCAATGAACCCTCAGGCCTCGGCCATTCCCTGATCCACTGCTGCTGCCCAAAATCCCTGGACACCAGGGTTGGACCCATGTCATTCCTGTTGTCATTCCCTGTGTCATTCCAAGATGTTCCCACTCCTTCCCAGGTCCTGGGGGGCTTCCACTAGCCCTGAGACCCTTGGTGGCCACCAAAGGCAGCAGGATCTGGGTGGTGGTGGAAGAAGAACCACCACTGTCACCTCTGCAGGGACACCAGTTCATCTGTGAGGGCTTCCAGTGAGCCCTCAGAACTCAGCAATTCCTTGCTCCCAAAATCCCTGGACAGCAGGACTTGGGAATGTTTCTCTTGGATCTCCCCACACCCAGAGCAGCTTTCGGATGCAGAAAATTCCATCAAATTCCTTCCCCAGCTTCCCATGCCTTTATTTGCAATTCCCTTTTCCCACATTTTCCTTTCTGTCGGGCCCCTTCGCTGTTTGTTCCTGATAAAACTGATTTTGTTTTCCACCATAAAAGGAAAAACCACAAAAATACAAACAAAAAAAACCAAACCAAAACAACAAAAAAACCAACAATAAAAACAAGAAGAAACCATCAAAACCCCACCAAAAAAACACCAAGAAACACCCAAAAAACACCAAAAAATTACAAAAAAAAAAAAAAAAACATGGAAAAAAAACACCAAAAACCACTAAAAACACCAAGAAAACACCAAAAAACTCCACAAAAAAATCCAAAGAAACACCAAGAAAATGCCAAAAACCCCCAAAAAACCCACAAATCCCCGAGCTACAACCTCAACCACACACCCAGACGCACCCAAACGAAAGAAAATTCCCAAACCAGCTTCCTGAATTCCTCTTCCTCCATTCCCTCCGCGGTTTGCTCTGTTCTTCAGGAATATTTTCCCCGTTTTTCCACAGCCTACACCAAGAACCAGGTGGACATCGCCACGCAGGGCTGGTTCATCGGCCTCATGTGCGCCATTGCCCTCCTCGTGCTCATCCTGCTCATCGTCTGCTTCATCAAGAGGAGCCGTGGCGGGAAGTATCCAGGTGAGAACGGGAATGGGCATTCCCAAAATTTCCATAGGGATTCTCAGGGGTCATCCAGTGGTGGGGAATGACCCGGTGAGAGGTGGGAATGGGCGTTCCCAAAATTTAAGCTGGATTCTTGGGGTTAACGCGGTGGTGGGGGAATATCCAGGTGAGAGCGGGAATGGGCGTTCCCAAGGGTTGAACAGGTTCAGGATCCTCAGGGATCATCCAGTCCTGGGAAATATCCAGGTGAGAGGTGGGAATGGCAATTCCCAAAAGTTAAACAGGTCCAGGACAATCCAGTGATGGGAAATATTGAGGTGAGAGCTGGGAATGGGAAATCCTGGGGGTTAAACTATTAAGGGATATTCCAGTGGTGGGGGAATATCCAGGGAAAAGCAAGGAATGGGCAGTCCCAGGATTCTGGGGGTTAATCCAGGTGTCGGAGAATTGGGATTGTGATGGGTTTATCCCCCTGTAGTGGGAATTTAGAGTATATATCTATATATATATATATATATATATTTAGGCTATATCATTTTTCTATTTATGAATTTATAAATTGATTCTTACCTAAATCTAAATTCATACTTTCACACAGTTCTATATATAAATTCTAGATATAAATTTACGAGAAGCCTCATTTATTATTTGTTATTATTTCCACATTTCTTTACTAATAAAATGCATTAATATTTCATTTATACCATTATTATTGATTTCTCATTTGCAATCTGTTTATCATTTATCATTTCAAGAAATAATTGAAAATCATTTATTCAAATTAAGAAAAGTCTACAATTAAGATATCCCCTCACTGTGTCACCACAGCAGAGTCCTTTGCAAACCCTTTGCAAATCCTTTGTAAACCCTTTGTAAAGCTCTTTTTAAACCCTTTTTCAGCCCTTATAAACCCTTTGTAAACACTTCACGAACCCTTTTCAAACCCTTTCACTTTACAAACCCTTTCTAAACTCTTTGTAACCCCATTGCAACCTCTTTGCAACCCCTTTGTAACCCCATTGAAAACCCCTTTGCCAACCCTTTGTAAACCCTTTGCAAACCCTCTGTAACCCCTTTGTAACCCCTTTGTAACCTTTTTGCAAACCCTTCTCAAACCCTTCACAATCCCTCTGTAAACCCTTTTTAAACCCCTCACAAACCTTTTTCAAACCCTTTTTCCTTTTACAAACCCTTTACAAACCCTTTGTAAGCCCTTTGTAACCCCTCCCCAGTGCAGTTTTTACCTGTCCGAGCTCCTCCCCCTTAGGGACACCCCAGGACCCTTCCCCAGCCCCTCCCCATTTCCAAACCCTTCGATCCTTACTGGTTTAACTGGGAGGGGGCTCTGCTCCTTCACAGTGCGGGACAACAAGGACGAGCACCTCAATCCCGAGGACAAGAACGTGGAGGACGGATCCTTCGACTACAGGTAGGATCCCATGGAATGTCCGACCCCTCCCCCACCATCACAGCCCCCCTCCCCCCACCCCGTGGTGCCACAAACCACCCCCCACCCCGGAACGATCCCTGTCCCCCCTTTTCCTCCTCCTGCCGCCTTCCCGCTGTGAGTAATTCCCGAAGGAAACGGCTCCTAAAACGCTGCCGGAGTCGCCAGGTTGTGGGGTTCCACCACCTCCTTTTCCCGGGATTCTGGAATCAGCAACCTTGGACAGCTCCCAGCAGGAGTAATCCAACCTTAATGGAACTTCTGACACATAAAATCCCAAGAAACACCCCAAAAGCACAAACTCCATAGCAGCCCGAGGGTATTTCTGGAGTATCCTAAAGGAGAAATGCCCAAAATTCTGTTGGGATGGGATTTGTGGATCAGCTCACCGGAACAGCTCCCACCAGGAGCAGAGTGACCTTAATGGAGCTCCTAACACATAAAATCCCCAAAATCACCCCCAAACCCCAAACTTTGTAGCAGCCTGAGGGTATTTCTGAAGCATCCTAAAGAGGATCCCCTTAGCCATGGGAGAAATGACCAAAATTCTGTTGGGATCAGCCCTGGAAGCAGGAAAGGGGAGTGATTTGGGGTCGTCCTGTGCTCCAGCCCCGCACAATCCCACCAAAACCCCCATGAGGGCTCCAGCAGGGATTCAGCTGGAACCTCTCCGACTTCCCCAGCTCCATCCCTCTCTTTGCACGCAAATGTCACCCTTAAAGAGCAGCGGAGCTTTTTTCCCTCCAGGAAAAACTCCTGGGATGTGTCAGAAAGGGACAGGAGCTTCCCAAGCATTCCCAGCTCTCCGTGATTCCCCAGGAGCAAGAGCAGGTCCCACTCTCAGGACTCACCTGGCAGCCGAGGGGATTTGGGATATTTTAATTTGATTTCCTTAAGGAATTAAAATTCCCTTTCCCACCTGAGCTGAGGTCAAAACCTGGTGGGTTTTTCCTCCTGATTTAAACCAGAGATTCATTGAACCCCGTGTCATTCCCAGCATGGGAAGAATTGATTTGGGATTCAGGAAGGGATGGAATAAGAAGGGATTCTGCCAGAGGATTTAGGGGAAACAACATGAATCAGAAACAGAAATTGAACGGAACCAGGGATCTTATCTCATCATCTTATTTCATCAGAGGCACAGAAATTCCGTTTCAGACAGATATTTTTATTCCAGAGGATTCCACGAAGCTCCCCAGACTCCGAGAAAAACATGGAATACAAGCACATCCCAGCAGGATGTTGTAGGGAAAGGCTGGCACTCCTTAATGTCTCACACCCAGGGCCAGCACTTCCTCCCCTCCCCGCTGCTCAGTGCTTCCAGGGGTGGCCAAAAATTCCACCTGTGAATTTTTGGGATGCTCCCTTTGGATCCCACACTGGGACAGGGAGAACAGCAGAGGAGGAATGAGCCCAGCCTGGTCCTGCTGCAGGTTTTGGGGTCAGAGCCATCCCTTCCCAAGGAAGGATTTTATGGGATGCTCCTGGCATGGGAATGAGGCAGAACCAGGACACAGCCCAGCCCCGAATCATGATTCCAGTCAGGATAGCCTCGTGCTTCCCAAATTTATGGGATGGTTTGTGGGAAGCCTGAACCGCCCCCCTATTCCCACAGGGATTCCCACAGGGATTCCCACAGGGATTCCCCCAGGCCGAGCTCCTGGCAGCACTCCCGGATTTCCCATCTCTGCTTCTCCGGATCCCACCCAGGGGGCCCAGCCACCCCCTCCTGGCCCCATCCACCATTCCCGAAGAAAATCCATGGCCAGGCACCCCCTGCCTCCCTCCAGAGGGAATCCAAGCTCTGGGGATGGCTGGCAGAAATTCCCCGGCACCGTCCAAGGGGTGTTTTCTTCCAGGCAAGGGGAAGGATTGGGGTGAATCCTTCATCCTTATGCTCAGCTGGAGCTCTGACTTCCATGGACAGCCCTAAAATTTCCAGGGGAAAGGCAGGAGTCAGTGGGAGGACAATAAAACTCTGGGATGGAATCCATGGAGTTTTATGGACTAAATAAAAGGGGGGGAAATCCCCAATCTAATAAGGACAAACAAAAAAAAAAAGCCAACATCCCATGAACCCACAAACTTTGCCAGGGGGTGCTGGCAATCCTGAGGAACACCAGGATTCCTGGGAGAATTCCAGGAGGTTTCCCTCTGGGAGGCAGGAGGGAAGGTGAAGCCGGAGGCTGGAGCTGTTGGCTGATCGAGCTCGGGGCTGATTGTGGGGCCGGGCTCCGGGAGCGGTGGCATTTAGGATTTCAGGGAAGGGCAGGAATTGAGCCCATCCCGGCTCCCGTCCCCTCCTCCCCATGGCATGGCTGCTGTGCCCTCATCACCCTCACGTCCCCGGTGCCCCGTGCATGACACTCTCCGAGCTCCTCATCCTGAGATCCCGCCACATCTCTCCGCTCCGATCCCGGGATAATGGCATTCCCAAGCAGGGAATCTCCTTCCCAAGCCAGGACCATTATCCATGGACAACGTTCCGTGCCAGTGCCGGTGCCTCATTATACCAAATGTTCCGTGCTGCCCGCGGAGAGGCGGCTGGAAACTCCGGATGCCGGGAAAGGGAAGCCGAGGGGATTTAGGGTCCAGATTCCCGGGATATCCAGGATAAGGGCACAGGTGACACAGAGCAGGCAGTGCCACTTGCCAGGAGGGGACATCTCAGCAGGCAGCGAGAGGGGAGGACACACAACTGTCCCGGGAGCCTCGTGAGGGAGGAAAGCTCTGGAAAACTCTGGGAAGGTGCAGGTTTTTCCACAGGGAGGGAATCCAAGGAATCCCAGCAGGACGCTGGGGTGAACCCAGCCACCCTTGTCCTGCTGCGGGTCCCCAGACCCACCACTGTCCCCCGGACATCACCTCCAGCCCTTCTTGGATGACTTTTCCATGCTGGGATGGCTTCCTGGGGGAACCCAAGGAGGCTGATCCCACCTGGAATGGCTCTCCCGGCTCATTTGGTATAACGAGGCGATGATTCCCATTTTTTTTTATTTTTTTGGTCGTAGCACTGCCCCTGTGAATGCAGAACCTCCTCATTTCTCTCTCTGATCAGGCTCTTTCTGCTTCTCTCTGTTTTATTCCCATTCCTTCTCCTCCTTTTCACCTGGTCTATCCACATGGACCGTGAAGGTCTCTTGAAAGGTAGGACCTCGTGCCGCCAGAAGTCCGGCACACTCTGCTTTTTGGGAATTTTATTTTCCTTCCTTCCTTCCTCCCGTTGATTTCTTCACGGCCAAAACTTCCCCATCCCCTTTCCCACGTCCCTGCCTAACACATTAAACAAGATCCCTCTAATTCCCGCTGCCGTCACGGCTTCCGGAGAGTCAGATCCTTCTTGGAATTGCTCCGTGGGCTGGGTGTGCCCCCCAAATCCAGCCAGGCCCCCCCCAGCTCCAGCTGCTGCTCCCTCCTGGTGGAGCAGGACTGAACTTGGGAATGCATGTGGGTTTTTTCAAGGCAAAAAAATGTGGATTTTCCAGGGAAAACTGGGATTTTTTTTCAAGGAAAAACTAGTTTTCCAAGAAAAAGTGCATCCCAGGGAATGGGGACAAGGGACATGAGCCAAAACCGCTGGATCCTGACCAATCTGCTCACTCTTAGTCCTGAAATCCTCCCTCTGGCTCCAGCCTAGCCCTCTTCCCGATGATTTATGGGATTCAGGAGAGCATTCTCCATGTGATTCCCATCTGGGCACTCCGGTTCCCTAATTCCCGGCTCAGCCACGCTCCCAGAAATCCATTTTAACAGGGTTAGATCCCATCAGGAGCTGCTCCCTCCTAACGCACTAACGGGATAAACGGCCCTGGAGAGAGGTAAAACCAGTGGGAATTCTCCAGGAATGCATTCCTGGCGGGAATTCCGTGCTGCGAACCCATTCATTAAAGATGATCCGGCTCCAGATTTGGCTCGAGCTGCCTCCCAAAGTTTGGGAAGGGGCGTTGGGAATTGATGATCTGCGTTTTGCCGCTCTCTACTCAGCGTTTTTGGGCCTTTCTAACCAGTCCTGCTTCCACACTGAATTATTCCTCCTTTTTCCCAAAAAAAAAACCAACAAAGCTGCTTCCAGAGCTAACAAATTAATTTTTTGGTTGTGATGCCAAGTTAACAGAAAGTCTCAAATATTGGGGGTGTGTTGTCGAATTTCCAAAGCGCTGATCCAAGGAAACCCGCAGTGGGATCCCGAATTCCTCTCCCATTTCAGGGAGTGGATGAATCCCATGGAATGAGGGGGAAATGATCCCATGGAATGAGGGAAAATTAATGCCTTGCCCTGCTCAAGATCCCAAGGAAAGTGAAAAAAAAAAAAATAAAAAATTCAAAGTTTTCACCAATTTTAAGGGAAATAAAGGAATGGAGTGGAGCCTGGCAAATCCCAAGCTAAAAAAAAAACAACTGGAAAAAGACAGGAATGGAGGTGGGAGGACAAATATTTCAGGGATATCTCCAGGAATATGACAGAATTTGCATGAATTATGGAATAGTTGATATAAAAATTAATTTTTATATCAATTTAGAGCGATCCACTCTCATCCTTCCCAAAATAGTTCAATTTATGGGATACCTATCCCTGCCCTTCAAGGAAAAACAGCTTTTCCCTGATTTTGGTTAAAAAGAAAACTTTAAATGTATTTTTTTTCCCCTTTTGGGTTGAACTCTTTGTTTTTTAGTGACTTTTAGTGAAAAGGAGAAAAACCCAAACTGAACAAGGAAAAAAGCCCAGAAATAAATTGGGAAAGGTAAATTCCAAGAGTTTTGGAAGCTGCACAAAACTTGGCATCCTAAAAGTGTCCCCTCGCAATGCTCCCCATTGCATGTGTTTTTTTCAAGGAAAACTGTGGTTTCTAAGAAAAAACTGCATTTTTCCAAGGAAAAACTGCATTTTTTTCGAGGAAAAATGCTGTTTTCCAAGAAAAAAAATGTGGTTTTTCAAGGAGAACTGTGTTTTTTTAATGAAAAAACACATTTTTTCAAGGGAAAAAAATGTTTTCCGAGAAAAAAATGTGGTTTTTTTAAAGGAAAAACTGTTTTCTCAAGGAAATCTGTGAACAAACCACTAAACCAGGTTATCAAGGGGGGCTAAAACACTGAGAGAGAAAGAATCCAAACAATTCCAAAGGAAAATTATTCCTGATGTTCATCCAGCTGGATTGATCCAAGTTTTGGGTGGAATATTGAGGTTAAGAAATCGAGGGCAAGAAGTTGAGGTTAAAAAATCGAGATCAAGAAATGAAGATTTAGAAACCAAGAGCAAGAAACTGAGATGAGTGAATGGAGGTTAAAAAATTGAGATTTAGAAATTGAGAGCAAGAAATGAAAGTTAAGAAAATGAGGGAGAGAAACTGAGAGTAAAAAACTGAGTGAAAAAATGAGATTAAGAAATTGAGGTTTATAAAATGGGAGTTACAGATTGTGATCGAGGAATTGAGGTAAAGGAATTGAGATGAGGAAATCAGGGTTTAATAAATTTGAGATGAGGAAACCGAGGTTAAGAAATGTATTTAATAAGTAAATAATATATTAATTAATTAATCATGAATTGAGCTGAAAAATGAGCTGAGAAATGAGCTGAAAAATGTTAAAATTGGGTGTTCAGAGATCCCCAACCACCTTCACCTCACACCCTCCCCACAACCCTCCACCCACACCCGGACTAGCCCCCAATATTTAAGGCTCTACCGAGCCGTATTCCCGCTGCGGATCGATTTAGGATCTCCATCCCCTGGGGGAAGGTTTTATCCCCATTTCTCAACCCTTGCCGTGTCTGTCTGTCTTCTGCTGCCAGCGATGAAGACAACAAACCTCTTCCCAACAGCCAGACCTCGCTGGACGGGACGATAAAGCAGCAGGAGAGCGACGACAGCTTGGTGGACTACGGAGAAGGGGGCGAGGGCCAGTTCAACGAGGACGGCTCCTTCATCGGCCAGTACACGGTCAAGAAGGACAAAGAGGAGACCGAGGGCAACGAGAGCTCCGAGGCCACGTCCCCCGTCAATGCCATTTATTCCTTGGCATAGCAAAAACGCCGGGAAAAACACCCACAGCCCAAGGGGTTCGGAGCGGCCGGGGGTTCTGCCGGCAGCCGCCGCCACCGCTGCCTCCGACAGGAAAGGGAATCAAGCGTGGACTAAAAAAAAAAAAAAAAAAAAAGAAACAAACAAGCAAAAAATAGAGGGAAAAAAAAAAGATTAAAAATAGCAAAAAAATGCCATAAAAAAAAAAAGTAAAAAAAAAAAAAAAAAGTAAAAAATTCCAAGCAACCAGGCAGCCCAGGCGGCCGCCGATGCCATTTATCCTTAGCAAACGAGCCAACGGCAAAGGACGCGCGGGGCGGGAGCTGGAGTGGGAATCGGGGCTGAGCCAGAGCGGCTGGAGCGGGGAAGCTGCTCTTCAGTTTGGAGCTGCTTCCCAGTTTGGGATTGGTCCCCCGTTTTAGGGTTGCTCCCCCGTTTTGGGGTTGCTCCTCATTTTGGGGTTGCTCCCCAGTTTGGGATTGCTGCCCTGATTTGGGGCTGCTCCCCAGTTTTGGGGTTGCTCCCCAGTTTGGGGCTGCCTCAGGGCCAGTCCGGAGGGGCCCCATGTAGGGCTCGGCTCCCTGAGGCTTTTTTTGTTCTTTTAGGAGGGAGCTCCAACTTTTTGGGTTTAATTTTTCCAGGAAGGTTCTGGATCAGAGGGGAGGGGGGAAAGAAATCAAAGAATTTTGGGAAGGGAAAAGGGGTGAGAGGGGCCTGGGCAGACCAAAGGCATGGAAGGAGGAGAGGGGTGGATTTTGGGATGAAAACACCGCATTATTGAGCTGTCCATCCTCACGGCAGCACCTTGCCCATAACCTCTCCTAAAAAAAACCCTCCCTCCTGAAAAAAACCTATGCAGGGAAGAGCAGGTCCCCACCACCTCCCTGAGCACCGGGATTTGTCCTTACTGAGGCTGGGAAAACCCACAGGGAGCTCATCCCCCATTCCCACTGAGCTCCAGAGCATCCCGGGAGGAGAAGAGGTTGTGGAGGAACTTTTGGGATTTGTGGAAGGACGGGCAGGAGCCTCTCCCCCGCCAAGCCCGGGGAAACAGCACTGCAGAAAAACCTTTTTGGGTTGAAATTCGCTTTGTAGGGATTTTGTGGGGAGCCGCCCCCCACCCCACACCTGCTTTCTTTTCAAGGCAACTCCATAAATCCTATGTAGCAAAGAGGGCCTGGAAGCAGGAGCGGGATCAGAATAGGATGAGGAGACCAGAATGATTAGCAAAACAATAATCCAAGCGAGCTGGTGAGGATGGAAAAAACCCCTGGGATCAGGTGGAGGATTCCCTGAAGGCTTCAGGGCCACACCACAAGGAAGGAACACCGGACTGGAATCCACACCTCCACAGGCACCGGGATGAGCCGGAGGGGCGCTGTTTTTCCCTCTAAACCCCCTCCTCCTATCTGACAGTGGCCTTTCCCCCCTCCAGCACTCAGCCAAGCCACCGTGGGATCCCCATCCCGCCTGGAGACTCCCAGGATTTCAGCGACCCCCCCTGAGCGCTCCCTCACATGCCTTACACAGCTTGGGACTTCCCGGGGAGTCACTCCAAGGATGCTCTTCCCACTCCGCTCCAACGCCCCTGACGGCCTCGGATCCGCCCGAGCAGTAGGAATGGGATATCTGGGAGCATTCCCAGCTCTCCCAGCACGGATCAGGGTAGAAGGCAGGGATTCCTGACGGACTGCGTCCCGTGAATCCTCCCACTTCCTGCACTTTTGAAACCAAAGGTACCTTCACGGAGAGAGAGAGATAGAGATCGGGTTTCTTTTGGAAAAGATGGATTTTTTGGATGGATTTTCCTTTCAGTTTTTTTAATTTTCTGAGGAGGATGGAGATTTTTTTTGAATGGAATGCAACGGGATTCGCGCAGTTATTCTTTCTGCTCTGGAGACACGTCGGTGACAGGGATACTCCCACTGCTATGGATGGTGGAGAGGGACTTTGCCACATCCCAATGGATCCCGGGAAGAGCCCGGACCGGGCCAACAGGAGAGATGGATGCAAATTAATCCAATGCAAATGCCTTCCTTAAAATAATAATTATCATTTATCTTGGTCGTCTTCTCTGATAGGTCAAACATGGGGTGAAGATGGAGCTCGTGGGGTTGGATTTGGTGACCTTAAAAGGTCCCTTCCCACCCAAATTGTTCCATGAAACCAACGGCAGAGGAATTCTAAGGTTTAGGTTGGGGTTAAGAGGCAGAGCTGGGGGAGCTGTCCCAGGGATGTCCCTCATCCGTCACCCCCTGCCAGGACCCTCCAGCCGTGTCCCCTGGCAGGGACAGTCCCGTTGTGACCCTCAGTGTGGACACAGCCATGCCCTGATCCCACTGCTGCCACCCATCCCGTTCTGGACAGCGGCTCCAGGAATTCCATCCAGCTTTTAGGCAAACACCCCCCAGGCCAAAGGTGACACCACCCCCAGGCATGGGGACAATCCCATTTCCAAAGGTGGCACCACCCCCAGGCATGGGGACAATCCCATTCCCAACCCATGCCCAACTCCCAGGTGAGTTTGGGCAACTCCCTGCCCAAGCACCACTGGGAAAGACAAACAAATCCAGCCTCTGGATCTGGGATTTTCCCAGCACTCTCAATCCTTGCTGCTGACAAGGACCACAAAAGACCTCCAAACCTCCAGAAATTAGGCCAGGATTGCTGGAAGCAGGTCCGTGTTGGGTATCCACAATGCGCCATTCCCATTAAAACCCCCTCTTCCTGAATCACCTCATCCCTGAGGAAATCTGTCAGCATCCCTTTGGAAAAGGAATGGGAAGGAGCTGGACTCTGCCCAATCTTATCCCAAATTTCCTCATAAAATTCCCACTCCTACCCCCAGCTTACTTTGAGTAATAAGAGGGAGGAGATGGAGAGGTGAAAAAACAACTCGATGTAAGTTACTCACAGCCCTGTCTCAGCTTGGTGTAAAAATTACTCAACATCTTTAAGGTTTAGCAAAAAATTCTGTCATTTTTTCAAAATTTCCCCCCTGGAGTTTTGGAGCCCAAAGAAAATTCAGGTTAAAAACTCATCCTGAACTTCTCATCCTTTACTCCTTTGAGTAAAGTTCAAGGTTTGCATGGGGAGAAAAGCCCTGACCCCAAACCTTCCACAGCACTCACAGGCTGACCCCACAGATCCCAAAAATCCAGACAGGGCTGGGATGAACCCACTCCATGTCCTGGGAGCATCCTTGGAGTAAGAGATGGATGGATGGATGGATGGATGGATGGATGGATGGATGGATGGATGGATGATGGATGGATGATGGATGGATGATGGATGGATGGATGGATGGATGGATGGATGGATGGATGATGGATGGATGATGGATGGATGGATGGATGGATGATGGATGGATGATGGATGGATGATGGATGGATGGAGAATCCACACAAGGATTTGTGGCTATGGGGTGTTCCCCACCCTGATCCTGATCCCATTCCCTGGGAGCTGCTCTGGTGCTCCATCTCCTCTCCAAAGGGGACATCCCAGTCACCTCCTGTCCTGATTCCTGTGGGGACACCCAGGGCTGGCAGGGATGCTCCCATTCCCATCACAGGGACGATGATCCCTCCCTCGGATCTGCACAACCTCTCTGGGGCAGGGAACACTTCCAGTTCTCCAGAACAAAGAACCCTTCCTTCATCAAGTCTTTCAATTAAGAGCCAGCTTCTCATTCAAAAATAAGAAGAGAAGAGCCAGACCTAAAACTCCAGCACCAGACCCCAAATTCCAGCACCAGATCCACAATTCCAGCACCAAACTCCAAATTCCAGCACTCTCAGGAGCCGAGCTCAACCCCAAATGTGTAGATTTGTCCTGTTCCTACAACGTTCTGAGCCAACACCACATCCATGTCCTGGAGATGAATCCAGGCTCCATCTCGATTCCAGGGGCCTCCCTGGCACCGAGCCTTGGGACAGGAACACCAGGAATTTGGGACATGAGGACACCACTTCCCTGATCCAGAGGCTGCTCCCATTCTCCCTGAGGTGACACTGCAGCTGGAAGCACAAAACCAGTGGGAAAAACTGGAATTTTGGTCCAAACCCCAAAATCCTGCTCGGAGAAACCCAACCGCACACCAGGACACACTGTCCCTGCTGCCAGCATTGCCTGCCTGGAGGTGACAGATCCCAAACCCAGGTGTCACCGACGATCCAGGAGATCCAGCGGGAGCTGGGGGAGAGCAGGAGGGAGAAGGGAAGAGCTGGGAAGTGTCACCCAGGGCCACCACAGTGCTCGCTCTGGCCACGCCACCAACTTTTACTGGCGCATCCCAACGCCACCAGCTTTTCCTGGTGCATCCCAAAGTCACCAACTTTTCCCGGCACATCCCAACGCCACCAACTTTTCCCGGCACATCCCAAACCCTCTCCTCGTCGCGCAGGTCCCAGCAGAGCTGTGAGCGCCACCCGCGACGTCACCTCCTCAGCCCGGGCTTTCCGTGTACCTTCAGCAACCAAGATTTCAGTTAAGCAATAAAAAATAAAATAAAAATAATAAAAAAAATAAAAACTTATCAAGGAGAAAAAACAAAAAAAAAAGACAAAAAAAAAGAGAGACACCTCCGATTTCTTGCACTAAAAGCTGTTTTATTAACGAGAATAACGATGCTTTTCTGGTCCTCACAACGCCACCCATGGCATCAGTAGCGCCCCTCGCCTGTGTCTCCGTGTCCTCGCATTGGGCATCAAGGTTTGGTTGTTCAGCACTGTCGAAACCTCGTGTCAGACCCCCAAAATTCTGTGTCAAACCCTGAAATTTGTGTCAAACCACGAAATTCTATGTCAGACCTCCAAAGTTCCATGTCAGACCCACAAATTCTGTGTCAAAACCCCAAAATTCTGTGTTAACCGGCCAAAATTCTGTCAGACTCCCAAACTTCTGAGTCAACCCTTCAAAAATCATTGTCAGCTCAAAAAATCCTGTGTCAACCCTCGAAATTCCATGTCAGACCCCCAGAATCCCATGTCAACCACCCAAAATCCTGTGTCAACCCCTCCAAATCCCGTGTCAACCCCAAAATTCCATGTCAACCCCTCAAAATTCCATGTCAACCCCTCAGAATTCCATGTCAACCCCTCAGAATTCCATATCAACCCCTCAAAATCCCGTGTCAGACCCCCAGACCAGAGTTGTCCCTCCACGGTATCATTTGAAATGTCTGTTCCTCCCCCTCACATCCGACAGAAAGCACCGGATGTCGTTTTGTTTTAATTTAATTTGTAAATATCTTGCAGTCTGTCCGTCCTCTCTGTCCAACCTCCCAGCTGGTCTCAAGTATCCTGTGTATTTATTTGCCTTTTTTTAAAAAGCAAAAAAAAAAAAAAAGAAAAGAAAAAAAAGAGAACAAAGAGGAAGAAAAAAACCACCACCTTTGCGTTAACCCCACCCGTTCCAGTGAGAAATGTAAAGCTGAGGCTGTAAAAATTCAGTTTCCAGCGAGATTTATGGACTGGAAGGGGAAAAAAAATTAAAAGGGTTTAATTTAAGGACTCCTAAAGCAACTGCATGAGAGATGAGAGAAGGCCAAACTACTCAGATATCATTTTTTTTGAATCACTGTAAAAAAAAAAAAAAAAGACTGGATTTTTTTGTATAGAGAAAACACTAAACATATAATAAAACATGGTTCAAAACTCGTCCTGAGCCTGAGAGTTATTCCCATCGAATTCCAAGAGGGAAAAGCAGCAGAGTCTGGTGGTTGACATTCCCAAAATTCCCGACCTGACCAAGAAAGGAGGATGTTCAGAGAGCGGTGCTGGATCAGCTCTGGATCCTCCCCAGAACCAGAGCCTGGAGGCAGAAATCCTCACCATTCCCAAAATCCCCTCCCTGTCCAGGAAAGGAGGATGCTCAGGAGCAGCTCTGGATCCTCTCCAGCTCCGTTTTCAGCCCCCAGACCTCCGGGAAGCAGAGGGGGAGAAGCTCCCGCTGCTCAGAAAATGTGGGATTGACCCCAGCCCCCCATTCCTGGCAGCCAAGCTCCAAGGGATCCATCCCTCTCTCCCAGCCCCTCCTGCCCCGAGGCTCCGGAGTGCTCCTGGCAGAGGCTCCCCGGGGCGGAGAAGGGGCTGGAAGGAGGGGGAGCGGCGAGATCATTTGGTTAATTGAGATGTATTTGCGGCGGGCCCGGCTAAGAGGGTTGAAGTGTTGAGTGCTTCCTTCTGCCGCGGGGGCTTCTCCCGCCCCCTTCCCAGCATTTCCAGGAACAGCAGAGAGGGGGAAAAGCGCTTTTTTGCCCAGTGGAGACATCCCCAGCGCGATGGAGGCACCAGCCACGCTCTGCCCCGAGGAAGGATGGAATTGTGGAATTGCGCTTAGCTCCCGGTGCAGGAATTCCAGCTGCCCGCATCCCGGGGACTTCTCCAATCCCCCAATCCCCACTTCCCGCTGCCCGCAGCATCTGGAAGCACCAAGCCCAAGGTCTGAGCCTCTCCACGGGCTTCTTCCAGCATTCCCGTCGGGATTTTATCCCTCCCGGAGCGGGACGGGGCGGATCCTGGGGATGGATCCGGGTCAGACGCGCTGGTTTGGCGCTTTTGGTGGCCGGGGGTGACACCCGTCTGGCCCCCGAGCTCCGGATCCATGCTGGGTTCCCTCCTCCTCCTCCTCCTCTTCCTGGAGGCTGCTCCAGCCTGTTGACCATTCCCATGGCTGAGTTTTCCCTGTTGGAGCTGGAATGTCCAAGGGATTCCTCGCAGAGGCTCCGGGTGGCTTTGTCACCTGCAGGGCGACCCTGGCAGAGCTGCTGCCGGCGGAGGCGCAGACGGGAGGGGACAGAGGGACACAGGGACAGAGGGACAAAGGGCAGGTCCCCCTCCCTTCTCCGGGACAGGACTCATCTCCTCCCCTGGATTTCTCTCCATCCATCCTTTCCCTGCGGGCCTGGCTCCCGCACTCTTCTTCCTTCCTCACCCCAAAACCGGCAGCGGGGAGCCCGAACTGGGACAAACTGGGCGAGGGGAGGCGACACGGGAGCCTCGGGTCCCCTCCTGCCCTGGGGCCGCGGGAGCTTTGCCAATCAATACAGACACTAAGGCTTTAATTACTTTTCTTTAATTGCAGCCCATTAACCTGCGGCCAGCCCCGGTGCCCGCTGATCTCCCGACGTCAGGAACAGCTCTGGGCTGGAGCTGGGAAGGGACGGAGGCTCCCTGGCACATTCCAAATCCACATTCCAAATCCACATTCCAAATCCATATTCCAAATCCACATTCCAAATCCACATTCCCAATCCACATTCCAAATCCATATTCCAAATCCACATTCCAAATCCACATTCCCAATCCACATTCCCAATCCACATTCCAAATCCACGCTCCCAATCCACATTCCCAATCCACATTCCAAATCCACATTCCCAATCCACATTCCCAATCCACATTCCCAATCCACATTCCCAATCCACATTCCCAATCCACATTCCAAATCCACGTTCCCACAACCTGGCAGCGACCGCCAAAGCCCCCCCAGCACGGGCACCCTTCCCACCTGGGCAGCGCCGCGTTCCCCACACTTGGGGACCTGCCGGGGGTCCCGGGGTGTCCCTGTCACACCCCCGAGCGTCCCTCCAGGACTGACCTCCCCCGGCAGCCGGAGAAGAGCCGGGAGCTGCCGATATTCCCGGGAAAGGCGCCGGGTGCAGCCCCCTGGGGCGAACCCTGAGAGCCAAAAGTGGCTTTGGGCACACCCAAAACCCCAAAGGTGACACGAAGGTGACACGAAGGTGACACAAAGGTGACGGCGCTGCCGCCCGCGCTCTCTCGCTGGGAGGAATCCCCGTCCACGCCTCGCGGAGGGTCGGGGACCACCCACGCCAGCCGGAACATCCCAAAATGTGTCGCGAATCCCACCCCTGGATGCCTACAGCCTCAGAAATCCATGGATAGACGTAGATATCCGGACAATCACGGATCGATTGTGTAATCCGGGGATAGATTTAGGCTCGGGGGCTGCACACACCCGGACCCACACAGGGGTGGGGGGCTCTGGGGCTGCTCCCACCCCACAGCGAGGGGCTCAGACCCCTCCAGCCCCACACCTGCTCCGGCCCCAGGGACGGCAGCAGCCGAGGGGGCTCTGCAGGCGGGAGAGGCTGCGGGATGAATTATGCATGATGATGGTGATGATGATGATGATGAGGATGATGAGGATGATGATGCCCGAGCCGCTCTGCCCGCCCGCCCGCTCCTCGCGGCTGTGGCAAGCGAGGTAAAAGCAGGGCGGGCGAGAGGAGGAGGGGGAAAAAAAAAAAAAAAATTAAAAAAAAAATAAAATAAATAATTCCGCGTCTCCAGGGAGCGGCGTGGTGGTTGGCAGCGAGCGAGGGAGCGCGCACGCAAGGAGGGAGGAGAGGGAGGAGCACATCCTAATGCAGAGATGCTGCAGTGGCTTTGGGCACACACATCCACACTCGGCCAGCCACCAGCCGAGCGCTGCCTCCAGCCCAGCCCCCGGCAGCCGCCAGGCCCCGCGGGCCCCCGGCTGATGCCCACGCTGCCCTCCCGGCCCAGGTAAGCGCTTCGTGCCGCTCTGCTGCATCCCGGAGAGCTCCCGGAGGGCTCGGGGCAGCATTCCCGACTCGTGCTGGGTGCGCTCCGGCCGGGGGGGACTCTGTGGGGTCCGCAGGGATGGGGTCAGGAGCTGGGGGTGCTTTGGGCATCCCCGAGAGGAGCCGGGGGTGGAGTTGGGAGCGGGGGGGCCGCGCTGGTGGCACTTGTGGCAGCGCTGCGCGGCCGAGCTCAGGGCGGCTGGCAGCTGAAATGTCTCTTAAGGGAAAAAAAAAAAAAAAAAAAAAAAAAAAATCGGGGAATATTTCGGTTCTCAGCGATTGTCGCGAGGTTTTTCCCGGCGCGCTCCGGCCCGAGGCGATTCGGGAGCGCGCTGGTGGGGTCGGGCACCTCCGGCGTGCCGGGGGGATCCACAGGGGGTTCTGCTGCCCCAAACTCCTTCAGCACCCCCAGAATGAGCTGGCAGAGCCCTGAGCGGCCCCAGGGTCTCCTCTCCAGGGAAGGGGCTCCAGGAAGGCCGTGGTGTCCCAGTTCACCTTCCCGAGGGCAGATCCCAGGGGAGGGGGGGGATTTGGGGGTGCTCCGGGGGGATTTGGGGGTCTGGGGCTGTGCCAGGCGCACTCGGGGCTGTGGGGGATCCAGTGAAAAGCCACGGATCCATTCCCACCCCATTCCCCGAGGGCACGGGGGGTCACCCACAGTCAGGGCACCCCTCTGCTCCCATTCCCTGAGGGATGGACGCTGGGATGGGGAAACAGCCGGGGGCAGGGAAAAAAACTGGGGGCGCTTCCTGGGGCTCCTTTTCGTGTCTTCAAAGTGCCCGAGCTCCCTCCTCACCCCACCCTCGCTGACCCCAAAACTCCCCCGGGCTGGCCACAACTCCCACCAGCCCCCAGCGTTATTCCCAGGGCTGGACCGGGGCGTTTTCCCAGGAGATCGCGTCTCTCCCGGGAAACACCGGTTGCTGTGAGGATGGGAGGCAGCAGCCTCTGCATCCCGGAGCTGGGAGAAATCCCAAGGCTTTCCCAAAGCCCGGCCCTGCTCTTCCCAGGCAGATCCACGAGGAATTCTGAGGGCGCAAATCTGGAGCAAGGGGACTTGCAGGAGATTTAGGATCAAAAAATGAACCTCTCCAGGCTGGATATTTGGGATTTAGCACAGAAACCTCTTGCTTTGCTCAGAAAAACCCAAACTTTCCAGAAATAACTGAGCTTCCCACAGGGTGGCTCAGAATTCCCAGAAACTCCAGAAAATGGGAGCTGGGGGGGTTCTGTCCAGCCCAGCTGCACCGGGGGCTCAGGTAAAGTGAGACAAAGGATTCCCAATGCTCCATCCATCCCCTGATTTATTCCTACAAAACAGAGCGGTCACTTTTATCCCTTTGGAATATCTGCAGAGGATTTGACGGCCTGGCTTAGGATTTTCTGGTCGGATTTACCACAAATAAATCATAAATGGCAGAAACCCCGAGCCGAGCCGTTAGGATTCCCCCCACACTCATCCCACCTGCTCCCGGCCCTTGGAAATGGGAATCCACGTGGAGCTGAGCCCACGTTAAAGCTGCTCAGCCACGCCGGGTGCGTTGGAAACGCTCAAAATCCAAATTATCCGTGAGATATTTGAGGAGAGGCTGAGCCCTGGAGGGGTTTCTCTCCCCGCACCTGCCGGCAGCTCCCGGCGGCTCCGCCGAGCGCGGCCGCGCATTCCCGGGGTCGGGGATGGATCCCACATCCCGGCCCGGAGCTCGGGATGGGGTTTCAGGGAGCTCGGATTCTCAGGGAGTTCGGGATGGGGTTTTCAGGGAATTTGGGATGGGGTTTCAAGGAGTTCGGGATGGATTTTCAGGGAGTTTGGGATGGGGTTTTCAGAGAGATCGGGATGAGGTTTTCAAGGAGATGGGGATGAGCTTTTAAGGGAGTTTAGGATGAGGTTTCAGGGAGTTTGGGATGAGGTTTTGGGGAATTTGGGATGGGGTTTTCAGGGACATTAGGATGAGGTTTTCAGGGAGTTTGGGACGAGGTTTTCAGGGAGCTTGCAATGGGGATTTCCCCATCTCCCACGGGTTTGCTCAGCGCAGCTCTCCGGCTGCACAAAATCTCTTTCTCTAAACCCAAAATCTTTTATCTTCCATGACAAACACCCTGATGTTTCCCTGCTGGAAAATCCAGGATCCCACTGGGCTGATCCAAGGTTCATTCCCGCCCGGAGCCGGCTGTGGATCCAACCCCAGCCCTGCCCAGCAATCCTGATCCCAAATTAGGACATTTATTATTTACTGGAGAGCCGTAAAAACCAGGGTGGGACAGGAAAATCTGTTTAGTGTTGATCCCTGCTAAGGCTGGGAATGTTTGGAGCCCGAATCCCAAACCCGAGGGCAGGAGAGAAGGGTTGGAGCATCCCAAGGAGCAAAACAAAACCAGCACCACCGCAGGGATCACCTGAGGGGCGATTTTAACTCCAGGGTCCCCTCGGGGCTGCTGTCCCTCCCCAGTATGACCAGTACAAGCACCCAGCGGTGCACTGGGAGGGCTGAGGAGCTCCGTGAGGCTGAGGAAGATCCCCGGAGCCAGGCAGGGATCCCCAAACCCCAAACCCTCGGGAAGGTTCTCGCTGCTGGATCAGAGCTTCCCTTCCCAACCCCTTCTCCAGGAGGTTTCCCGAGCTCTCCGCTTGTTTTTCCCGACTCCCAGGAGCGCTTCCAGCGGCGGGAGGGGCTGGAGCAGGTAGGAGCTATTTATACCTGAGGCACAGCAAGGCTCTGACGCCACCGGGAGCGCGAGTGGGAGGCGGGAGGAGCCCGGGATAGTCCCGGCTTTAGGCCGAGCTTCCCGGAGCTGATCCAGGCCTGGAGAGGGCAGTGGGAAGCGGGAATGGGGAGGTTTGTTCTGGGGAGCTCAGCTCCATCCTGGCTGCCTGAAATCCCCCCCTGGATCAGCGCCTCTTCCCGGCCCATCCCGCGGGAACAGCCGGAATTTCCCGGGAAAAGGGAACATTTCCCGGAAAAAGGGAACATTTCCCGTGCTCGGCAGCGCCCGGAGCGGGGCTGGCAGCACCGGGAATGTGCCCTATGGGATGTCTGTGGCTTCACCAGCCACAACCGGGATCTGGGGCGGACATCGCCTCCCGAATTCCCGCTGGAATCACTCCGGGGTGGATTTCCAGACTTCCAGCCTCATTCCAGCTGCTCTGGGCTGAGCTTTCCCTTGGAATTCGAGTCTGGAGGGAGAGTTTAGAGCTGCAGCGATCCAAACCCACCTGGGCAGGACAGAGGGATGTGGGACCCTCCGGAAGTGTTTTGGGGACACATTTTGTGGTTGGGAACCCAACATCGGGTCCTGACCCCTACCAGAGCAGAGACCCCCAAACTGCAGTTTGGGGTCAGTTTTTGGGGTGTTTTGGTCCTCGTTTGGAAGTTTTCTTGCTCAGGACGGGTTTGGAGTGGCCTGGAATTCCTGCAGGACCTGGAGCCACTGACAGATCTGGGAAGGGCTGAATCCAAAGTTTTCCTCTCAATCCATCCCTGATTTCCAGGAGGACGAACCCGTGACAATGAACTCGTTTGTTCCTCCTGTGCCGGGATGGACACGATGTCCCCAACCTTGGGAAGGTTCTGAGAGTCAGAATCCAGGGAACATCACACGCCTGCCCTTTCCAGCTTTAGCCACCATCCCGAATAAAAGAGGCACAGGAGGAATTCCAGCCTGGCCCCCCCTCCGGAGCGATCCTTCCCTGGGGAATGCTGCGGCAGAAGGAGCTGCCCCACTTAATCCCAAATGCTCCTCTCGTGGCTGAGAGCAGGAGATGGAATTACACTGATTTATCCCGGTAATGGATAGCGCAGGACATCTCCTGCCAAAATCCACCCCCGACCTCCCCAAAATCCCGCTGGAATCATCCTCCAGAGGATGCAGTGGGTGCTGTCCCAGGCAGTTCCTCCTCTCCCAGCACCCCTCAAAATCTCCCTGAGCTCCCTGACTCTGCCTCCCTGCTAATGGATCGCTCCCAGATCTTCCCGAGGCTCCGGAGGGAAGGGATAATGTGGAGTTCTCCATCCCTCCTGGCTCCCGGAGGTATCGGTGACAGCCTCCATTAGCGGCGGTGACAGATCCCCTTTCAGGACAGCAGCGGGCTCTCGAGGGGCTGTCAAAACACCCCGGCAAGAGCGAAAAAACTGCTCCCTGTGGCCCTTCCCCAACCAGGGAGGAGAGCAGGGCTCAATATCCAGTGCAGAGTGTTCCCGAGCTTTGGAGGAGCTCGGGGTCGGATCCAGGATCAGGAACTGGGGGTCAGATTCAGGATCAGGAACTGGGGATAGATCCAGGATCAGGAGTTGGGGATCAGATCCAGGATCAGGAGTTTGGGGTCGGATCCGGGATCAGGAGCTGGGGATAGATCCAGGATCAGAATTTGGGGATCAGATCCAGGACCAGGAGCTCAGGATCACGGCTCTGGAGATGGCTGCCCCATCCCTGGTCCAAGGTCAGGTTGGAGCTGGGGTAGTGGAAGCTCTCCCTGCCCATGGCAGGGACTGGAATAGGATGGGGATATAAAGTCCCTTCCCACCCAAACCAGCCCCAGATTCCATAAAAAATAACAAAATCCAGCTGTCCTGCACTCGTTCCTGTTTGTTCTCGAAGTGTCAGGAAAGGGAACAAAGGAGGCAAAGCCCAGGCGGCTCCTGGAGCTCAGCAGAGAATTCTGAGCAAAAACTCCGAGTTTAACTTGCGGCCGCTGGTGCAGGAGCGGCTCCGCCGCTGCCGCCTCCCCCGAACCCCGGAGCGAGGGAACTGCAGAGATTTGGAAAAGTCAACTCATTAATTAGCGCGGGCCTGGCATCTCCTGCAAGCCCCCAGCGCGCCCGGCTCAAAGCTGCCCCTTGTCCCCAGGGCGGAGGGCCAGGCCAGGGGAACAAAGGGACAGTGTTGGCCGCGGGGCCGTGGGCTCGGGACGCTCTTTGGGGCAGGATTCTCGGTGACATCAAGTGACTCCATGTGACCGAGCCACTCCAGGGCTGCTGGAACCAGCGGCTTCTGCGTGGGAGCGTCTCCCGCCCCGCTGCGCTCCGTCCCCAAATTCCCTGTCCCTGTCACAGCTCGTGCCTCTCCCACCAGGAGCTGCCGCCTCCCTCTGGCCGCGGTTCCTCCGTCCCCGGCCAGGCGCGATAATGAAGCTCCAGATTTATTTTGGGGCCTGTCAGGGAACAAAATCCCAGCAGAGCTGAGGGCGGCTGTCCCCTCTCTGTCCGCTTCTGTCAATCCCCTCTGTCCCCTCCTGTTTGTCCCCTCTCCGTCCCCTCTCTGTCCCCTCTGTCCCTTCCCTCTTCTGTCCATCCCCTCCCTCTGTCCCCTCCTGTCTGTCCCCTTTCTGTCCCCTCTCTGTCCCCTCTCGTCAGTCCCCTCTGTCCCCTCCTGCTTGACCCCTCTGTCTCCTCTCTCTGTCCTCTCCTGTCTGTCCGCTCTGTCCGCTCTGGTCTGTCCCTTCCCTGTCCCCTCCCCGTGTCCCCTCCCCGGCTCTCAGGAGCGCTGGGATCCAGCCCTCGCACCCAGGCGAGATAAAATCCCGGGATTTTGGGATGCTGGGAGCAAAATCTCCTCTCTGGGTGAGGACACAAAGGGGCCGGGTGTTTTCTGCGGCCGGAGGGGCTCGGGGAGCCGAGCTGGGCTCGGGCTGTTTGCTCAGGTGCGGTTGGTAATGAGGAGGGCTTGGAAAGGGGCAGAGAATCCCATGGGATGGGTTAATCCCTGCTCGGAGGGCTCGGGAGCGGACAGATGGGCAGGGACGGGAGTGGAAGCGGCACCAGCTGGAGCAGGGGGGATGAGCAGCAGGAGCGGCCCGGGAGC
This sequence comes from Cyanistes caeruleus, assembly GCF_971803275.1. Taxonomy (NCBI): domain Eukaryota; kingdom Metazoa; phylum Chordata; class Aves; order Passeriformes; family Paridae; genus Cyanistes; species Cyanistes caeruleus. Next base: position 1,750,436 of record NC_141724.1, read on the forward strand.
TGCTGGCAGCATCTTCAGCTCCTCACCGGGGTGTTCTGGGGAAATGAGGCCCTGCCGAGCTGGGGGAGCGCTGCTGCCAAAGGGTTTGGTAACAAAGAGGGATAAACCAGCCCAAAATCCCTGCTGGAGTTCCGCGGGAAGAGGTGCGGGAGGTGGAGCTGCTCCCGCAGAGGGCTCGGGGAGCAGCACAAAGAGCTCAGGGTTTGGTTGGGGGAGTTGATTTTTGGGAATATTTTGGGATCGCAGGAGGCAGTGGAGGAGACTGGGAAGGCCATCGGGAAATGCCCTGGTACTATGAGAGTTTCAAGTAAAGATTATTTTGTCAAAGAATCCCCAAATCCTCGAGTGATTTGGGTTAGGAGGGACCTTAAAGCCCACCCAGTGTCACTCCTGCCATGGGCAGGGACACCTTCCATAATCCCGGGGTGCTCCAAGCCCTGTCCAAGCTGCTCTGGGACACTCCCAGGGATGGAAAATCCCATTGCAGGGCATCCCAACCCTCACCAGCCAAGAATTCCTTCCCAATATCTTCTTTATTTTCACAAAAATCCAAATTATTCCTCCCTCCTCACCCCCGCCAACACCCGGTGTGCTTCCGGCTCGGAGTTTTCCATCAAAAACTCCTGGAAAGGAGAATTTATGGAGGAACGGGGGAGAATGGGAAACAGCAAAGGAGGAGGGACAACAATTCCCGTCCTGATTTGTCCCATCGGGGACAAAAACAGCTCCTTCAGCCGCTCCCGCTCCTCCGGGCACAGCTGGAATTTTGCCCTGGAGTGACTCTCGCTCGGGCTGGGGGCCAGCGGGGAGGCACAGCTGGAGCCTGGAGCCTCTGGAACTGCAGCTCCATGGAATATCTGGGGCTGGAAAGGTCCGGCTGACCCCAGAGCCTCTGGAACTGCAGCTCCATGGGATATCTGGGGCTGGAAGGGTCCCGCTGACCCCAGAGCCTCTGGAATTGCAGCTCCATGGAATATCTGGGGCTGGAAGGACCCCGCTGACCCCAGAGCCTCTGGAACTGCAGCTCCATGGGATTTCTGGGGCTGGAAAGGCCCCGCTGACCCCAGAGCCTCTGGAATTGCAGCTCCATGGAATATCTGGGGCTGGAAAGGCCTCGCTGACCCCAGAGCCTCTGGAACTGCAGCTCCATGGAATATCTGGGGCTGGAAGGGTCCCGCTGACCCCAGAGCCTCTGGAATTGTAGCTCCATGGAATATCTGGGGCTGGAAAGGCCTCGCTGACCCCAGAGCCTCTGGAACTGCAGCTCCATGGAATATCTGGGGCTGGAAGGGTCCCGCTGACCCCGCTGTGTCCCCCCCGCCAGGGTCGCTGTCCCCACGCGCCCGTAGAGGCTCCGCAGGACCCGGCGCAGGATGGGAGGCGCCGCTGGATTCATCCACGCTTCCCTGGCCGTCGGCACCTTCCTGGGTAAGAGATTCCCGTGGGAGCGGCGGGAGGGGCTGGAGCAGGCGGGACATCAGCCGGGATCCACCGGGAATGCGGCCGAATCCCAAATCTCGGGATGGGCTGTTCCGTGTCTGCGCTGTTCCCGATATCCCCTTGGGCCAGGAATGTTTGACACAATTTCTCCTTTCTAACCCCAGATTTCGGGAGGTGCAGGAGGAATTTCCTCCTGCCAGTGGGATTCATCCCGCTCCCCATCCCACTTTTTCCTGGGATTCCTTGCTGGCCAACCCCTGCAAAGATCCCCCTGCTCCTTAGGGAGCATTTCTGGATGTCAGGGAGGATTTCTGGATCTCAGGGAGCATTTCTGGATTTCAGGGATGAGTTCCAGATCTCAGAGACCATTTCTGGATCTCAGGGATTAATTCCAGATCCCAGGGATCATTTCTGGATGCTCAGGGAGCACCTCTGGATTTTGGGGACCATTTCCAGACCCCAGGGAAGGAGGAATTGAGGAGTTCTGGATCTCAAGGACCATTCCTGGATTTTGGGGCTGATTTCTGGATTTTGGGGACCATTTCCAGACCCCATCCCTGGATCTCGGGGAGGCTCAGGCCGCTCCCTGCAGGTCCCTTTTCCGCAGGGAGACATTTCCTCTCCAGCTGAGTCCGGATAATGTCCTCCAGCCAATCCATCACGCCGGGCACGCTGCAGGCCCATCCTCATAAATATCTAATTACCTTTTAATGTTCTCTGCATCCCCGAGGAGGCCCAGGCAGGGGGGGCTGCCCTGGATCCGGAGGCAATTATCCCGCTTGGAAATTGGCCCGACCCCCACGCGGCCACGGAGCCGGAGTTGGGGTCTCCCATCGAGCACCTGAGTTCAGGCGAACCCCCCAAAAATCCCGGGATGTCTGGGAGGGTGATTTTCACTGAGCTTTGGCTGATGGTGCCGTGGAGCTCTGGAGGGACAGGGAGAAATCCTGGGAATACAAGGAGGGATTGGGACAAAAGGATGGGGGCGATGGATGAGGCTCAGGGAAACCTTCTGGAGTGGGAAAAGAGCCAAAACATCCAGGTCTGGAGCGAGATTTAAATATTTAAAGCTTCTGAAGTGCACAGAGACTGCTCTAAAATCCCCAAATCTCCCTGGCCTTTGTTCATTTGGGAAAACCTCTGGAAAATATGGGAATCCAAGCCCTGACCTTTTGTTCTTCAGAAAGGTGCTCATTAAAAACAACCCAAAATAAAACCCCGGTTCCTCAGAGAGCCGGTCCTCAAAAAAAAAAACAAACCCAAATCCAGCAGGATTCTGGGCATAAATTTCCTGCAAAACCAATTTATTACCCAGCTCCCTCCCGTGATCCAGAGGCTGTGGACGTTCTCAGAAAAAGGAATTCAGCTTGGAAAACATTCCACCGAGGAAATCCATCATTTCCTGGGCTCAGCACAAAGTGCAGCCTCCTGCACACCTGGGCTTTCCAGGCCTGGCTCTCAGCATATTCCTAAAAATATCCCCGAAATAACCCAAAAGGGAACCTTTGGAGTCACCTCCCTGCAGCTGCTTCTCCAAATCTTCATTTTTAACCCGTTTCCCATTATTTTGGTGCTAATTATCATTTTCCCTAATAGTGAAGGTTATTTTAGGGGCGTGGTGGGGTTTTTCCTGTCATTCCAGCTCTCCCAGCTGGACAGAACATGGAAAATTCCCAACAGGTCGCTCCTCTCCTTTGAAATTTGGCTTAAAAACCTTTATTTTGTGCCTGTCTTCTCCCTGTTTTCCGAACACCAGAGCTCCAGGACAGATCCTGCATTGGCAACGTTAAAAATTGGGAATTCTGGGGTGGCAGATCAGTCTCAGAAGTTCTGGGATTGATCAGTTCTTCATTTTAATCTTATCCCCACCTCGTAACAGTTTAATTACTGCTTTAATCAACCTCTGATTTATTTAATGAGCGAAATCCAAGCGTTTCACCCCCAGCACCTTGGAATTGTGGATTAAAACTCACCTGAAGTCCTGGCATCGATTCCAAGAGGGAAAATCGATGCCTGGCACTGGCAGCTGTAACCTTGGCAGGGACAAAGGGACAGCAGAGGACAGCAAGGGGACACGGGCTTGGCTCTGGGTGGGATCAGGAGGGAGGACGAGCCTGATTTGGCTTGATTGGAATAAAAAAAATCCCACGGGAAAGGGCAGGGATGGAAGTGGTACCAATAGATATTTTATTTGTTAAATAAATAGAAATTCTTTACCTTATGCTCTCTAATTAACCTCAAAATTAAAGCTGTTCAGCCTCGGTCCTATCACCGCCATCTATCAGAGCACAATTAACTCATCTATCAGCACGCAATTAAATCTTTTCTTGTTAATTCCCCATTAACTCAATATTGTTTTCCCCCCAAGATCAGCAGAGTTTATTCCAGCCGGGACTCCCTCAGCACTGACCCAAGCAGGAGAAGATTTCCAGTTTTCCCTTTAGGAACGGGACCATCCTAGAAGGAAAACAACCCCAAACCCACTGCTTTTCCTTAATTCCAAAGAATCCCAGCTCAGCGCCTCTCCCTGTGTGAGGGAACCGTCCCGCGAGCCGATCCTGGCGGAGCTGGGATAATTGCCTGGAGCAGGGACACGGGGAGCAGCTGCTCCCAGCCCAGAGCCAATTACCAGATCCCCTCTTCCATCCCATCCCATCCCATCCCAGCCTCCTCCTGGAGCAGCCGGAGCGCGAGGCCAACCCCGGGAGCCGCGGGTCAAGGGCTGCTCCCGCTGATCCCAGGCCGTTCCCGGCTGGAAGTGGCTCTTCCATAAAACATCCCGCTCCCGGGAATCGCTTCGTTTAGGAGCGGCCCCGCTGAGCAGCCGGGGAAGGAGACAGATTGGCGTTGGCACAGCGGGTTGGAGACGCTCATTAATTCAATTACAGAGCAGGGAAGGATCCCGGAGCCGGGGAAGCAGCTCGGAGCTTATCAGTGCTGGTGGCTCCTTCCCTGATAAGGGCCAGGCGTCTCCAGGGGGACAGGGACAAGGAGGACAGACGTGCTGGCAATTATCCCACCGGCTGTTCCTGCGAGGAGGAGATTTCCAGGTGGATTCTGCCTGGCTCTCGCTCCCAGTGTCCCTTCCAGTGACCACCCCGGGCTGTGGGAGCTGCCCCGGCCCACGGCAGGGGTGGAACGGGATGAGCTTGAGGGATTCTCCCACCCAAAGCAGGCTGGGGTTCTGGGATTCTCCTGCGTGGAAGGGGATCCGCTGGAATTTGCTGTTTATCTGAGACAGGAAGGCAGCTGGAACTTGCCAGTGGCACTTTGTCCCCAAAGGGTGGCCCAGGCACGGTGTGGATCAGGCGGGGGGGGCTTTGTCCCTCTTGTTCCTCCTCGTTCTCAAAACCAGAGTGAAACCTGTGTCTGAACACCCCAAAAGCGGCTTCAGGCTCATCCCAGCCATGGAACAGAATGGTTTGCACTGGTTTGCACTGGTCTGCTCTGGTTTGCAGTGGGTTGTACTGGTTTGCACTGGTTTGCACAGGTTTGTACTGGTTTGCACTGGTTTGTCCTGGTTTCCACACCAGTAACCAACTGGTTTGAGGTGTCAGGAGCTGGGGGAGCTGCAGGGACAGAAGGGACCTGCCAGGTGTGTCCAGAGCCGTGAAAATCCTGGTTCTCCCCTCTCCTCCCTCTCCCTGGAGAGGATTTCGGAAGAACGCACCAGGCAAGGTCTGTGCAGGCAGAGGAGGAACCTCAGGGACAAGGGGACATTCCCAGCTCCAGCTGTGGTGCTCCAGGAGGTCCCTGGTCCTTCCTCCACGTGTCTCCAGGGATGCTGGTCCCTCTGGAAGGGCGGGAATGGCGCGGGATGCTCGGTGGGAAGGGCAGGTTGTGTTCCCACAGCCAGGGCCGGGCTGTGCTGACAGATGGGGTGGGGTTGTCACATCGCTCCTTCTCTCCTCCTCCTCGCTGCTGGGCACACCCTACAAAACTGAAGAGGAGGATTTTTTTTAGGAAAAGCCAAGCGGAGCTGAGCAGGTTTTCCCCTCTCCCGCAGTTTGGTGCCAAGCCCAGAGCGGCACGCGGAACTACGGGCCGGTGTTCGAGGAGCAGCCGTCCCACACCCTCTTCCCTGAGGGCTCTGCAGAAGAAAAGGTCACCCTGTCCTGCCGAGCTCGGGCCAATCCTCCCGCTACCTACAGGTGAGCTCCGGGCTCCCTCTGCGCCTGGAACGGGATAAAAACATCCAGAATTCTGCTTTCTCCCCTCCACTTTTATGTATGGAGAATTACTGACTTGGGAATGAGATTCCTTATCCTGTGAGGAGCTCAGGGAGCTGGGAAGGGTTTGGAGAATCCTGAGGGAGCTGGGAAGGGTTTGGAGAATCCTGAGGGAGCTGGGAAGGGTTTGGAGAATCCTGAGGGAGCTGGGAAGGGTTTGGAGAATCCTGAGGGAGCTGGGAAGGGTTTGGAGAATCCTGAGGGAGCTGGGAAGGCTCAGCCTGGAGAAAAGGAGGCTCAGGGGGAATTCCTGGCTCTGCACAAGTCCCTGCCAGGAGGGGACAGCCAGGGGGGATTTGGGATGTTATCCCAGGGACAGGAGGAGAGGGAACGGCCTCAGGCTGGGCCAGGGGAGGCTCAGCTTGGACAGCAGCAGGAATTTCCTCATGGAAAGGGCGGCCAGGCCTTGGAAGTGGCCAGGGAGGTTTGGAGTCCCCGTCCCTGGAGGTGGCAGCTGGAGGTGGCACTCAGGGCTCAGGGTGGGCATCGGGCACAGCTCGGACTCGCTGATCCCAGAGGGATTTTCCAGCCTCAACAATCCCACAATTCTGAGATATTCCAGTCCCCTCCCAGGTCACAGCTCAGATCCAAATCCACCTCCAGCCCCACCCCAGCTGGAAAACCAGCAGGCCCAGCCCCACGGGGATTTATCCCTGCCCCCATTTCTTCTGGCAGGTGGAAGATGAACGGCACGGAGCTCAAGCTGGAGCCGGATTCCCGCTACAGGCTGGTGGCCGGGGATTTGGTGATCAGCAACCCCGTGAAAGCCAAGGATTCCGGCTCCTACCAGTGCGTGGCATCCAATTCCAGGGGCACCGTGGTGAGCAGGGAGGCCTCGCTCCGCTTTGGCTGTAAGTTTGGCACCCCCAGGTGAATTAAACACAATCACAGTTAGGCCTGGCTTAAACTGGCTTAAACTGAGCCTGCCTGGAGAAAGGCTTGGAGAGAATCTCTCCAACACACCATCCCATGGAGAAATCCCCTGGCAATTCCATAGAAATCTGGAGAATTTGGAGTATTACGGAGAAAGGCAGTGATAATTTTGAGATCTCCCTCTGCACAAACCCAGCCAAGGAGGGGCAGAGAAAGCGCAGAGGTTCCTCCAGCTGTTGTTCCTGTCCGGGTTTCACTCTGCCTGTTCAGTTTTGCAGGAATTCTCAGCGGAAGAGCGGGACCCCGTGAAGATCACCGAGGGCTGGGGGGTGATGTTCACCTGCAGCCCCCCACCCCACTACCCAGGTAAGGGGGACACAGCAGAGCACGGGGTTCCCGAATTTTCTGGGAATTTCAGGGAAGGAAATTTGGGGTTAACTCAGAGTTTGTAACACAACAAAGCAGAGGCAGAACTTGGTGTGTCCATGCAAGGGCCAATTCCAGCTGGGAATCCCACTGGATCCATCCACCCAAGCCTGGAATCCCACTGGATCCATCCCACCTGGGAGGACAAACCCCTCCAGTTTATTCCTTTCCTTTTTCCCCAAGGTTTATCCTACCGGTGGCTCCTGAACGAATTCCCCAATTTTATCCCGGCCGACGGGAGACGTTTCATCTCCCAGACCACGGGCAACCTTTACATTGCCAAGACAGAGGCCTCGGACCTGGGCAACTACTCCTGCTTTGCCACGAGCCACATCGACTTCATCACCAAGAGCGTCTTCAGCAAGTTCTCCCGCCTCAGCCTGGCTGCAGAGGGTCAGTGCTGTGGGATTGTCCCAAAAATGCCAATTCTTATGGGAAAAGTCCGAATTAACAAATCCCTCCACAGCGCCCAAATCGCTCTCCAGCCTCCCTTAAGAGCTTCAAAAATACGGAGGGGCTGGGGTGGGAGGGAAGCAGCTCTCTCTCCAAGATTCCCTGTTTCCACTCCACCCATGGGGTTTCTCTATTTTTAAAGGATAATTCTGGTACTGGGAAAAGGGAATTAAACAGGAGGAAGGCCTGGATGGACACGGATTGGAGCCACCTGGGATAGTGGAAATTCCATGGCACGGGTGGGATGGGCTTTAAGGACCCTCCCAACCCAAGCCATCCCAGGATTCTGTGGTTCTCAGGAATTACGGAGCCCTGAGATGTTCCCAAGAGATTCTCAGAGAGCTCAGCAAGAGCTGTCTGAAGAAGAAAATGAAACCTCTGTCCCCCCACCCCAACACACAAAAGGGTTGGGAAGCCACCTCATGTGTCCCTCTGCCCTTTGAGACCCCCTGGGTGGCATTTCGGTGTCACCCAGGTGCCCTGAGCGGTGTTTTCCCCATGGCAGATGCCAGGCAGTTCCCACCCAGCATCAAGGCCAGGTTCCCCACGGACACCTACGCTCTGACCGGGCAGCTGGTGACCCTGGAGTGCTTTGCCTTTGGAAAGTGAGTGCAGCGTCCGCGGGGATCGGGATGGGGATTGGGATGGGGATTGGGATGGGGATTGGGATGGGGATGGGGATGGGGATTGGGATGGGGATTGGGATGGGGATTGGGATGGGGATGGGGATGGGGATTGGGATGGGGATTGGGATGGGGAGGGAACGGCAGAACTTCCACACCTCCTCTCTCCGATGGAGGACCAGAGATGGAGGGAAATGGGAGAAGGGAGGAGCTGGCTAAAGCCAAGGCCCAGTGGGACAGGTCAGGGGTGGTCACATGGGGAATGAGCTCAGCCTGGGTTCACCGGCTCGGCTTTCCTGCAGCCCCGTGCCCCGGATCAAGTGGAGGAAGCTGGATGGGCCGCAGTCCTCCAAGTGGATCGGCAGTGAGCCCCTGCTGCAGATCCAGCACGCTGGATTTGAGGATGAGGGGACGTACGAGTGTGAGGCGGAAAACGCCAAAGGAAGGGACACCCACCAGGGCCGCATCATCATCCACGGTAACGCACCCAAATACACCTCTTATCCATGGGGACACACCCAAACACATCCCTTATCCACGGGGACGCACCTAAACACATCCCTTATCCAAGGGGACACACCCAAAAACGTGCTCTTCATCCCAGAGGACACATCCAAAAATGTGTCCTTCATCTGAGGGGACACATCCCTTATCCACGGGGACACACCCAAACACATCCCTCATCCCAGGGGACACATCCAAAAACATGTCCCTCATCCAAGGGGACGCAAACACATGTCCATCCAAGGAACACATTAAACACGTGTCCTTCACCCAGGGAAGTGTCCTCCATCCAAGGAACACTTTAAACATGTGTCCTTCATCAAAAGGGACACATTAAACACGTGTCCTTCACCCAGGGAACACATTTTAACTTCCCAGAGCATGCCAAGGTGCCCCAGGCGATGCTCTGAGGGTTTGGGATGAAAACCACGAGCTCTTACCAGCCCTAATTAAATCATTGCCAAGCCCCAACCAAGACCTGCAGGACTCAGGGAAACCTTTCCCCAGTGGGCACAGTTGGGCCGTAGTGAGGGGAGAGAGAGAGCTCCAAACGGGCTCTAAAATCATCACAGCAAACATCAGGGAACCAGGGAAGGAAGGAGAGTGATAAAAATCCAATTTGGCTCGTGCTCAAGATCCTCTCCAAGCCTGAGGAGCTTCCACAGGGGCTAATGCTCCGAGCTGTTAACCAGATCTAGTCAAGCTAAAAAACTTCCCATGGTTACCTTGGCTTGATCCCAGTTTTTCTTGAAGCTCAGGAACAGCCCGAAGCTGAGAGAGGGAAGGTTTAGAGGAGATACCAGGAAGAAATTCCTTAGTGCAAGAGTGGTGAGGCCCTGGCACAGGGTGGATGGGCATGGTGGCACAGGAGCTGTGGTTTCATCCCTGGAAGTGTTCCAGGCCAGGTTGGACGGGACTTGGAGGAGCCTGGGATGGTGGAAGATGTCCCTGTCCATGGCAGAAGGTGGCACTGGGGGACCTTTAAGTCCCTTTCCAAACCAAACCATTCCATGATTCGATGATTCAGGAACAGCTGAATCTCACGAAGAGAAACCAATTCCTCAGCCCTGGATTCTGCCCTGACCTTGTGCAGCTGGAGCCCAGCAGGACCCGGCCGTGCCTCTCACTGCACAAACGGCCGAGGCTGTTCCCGTGGCAGGTCCCGCTGTGCCAACGACTGTGCCGGCGGCACTGGCACAGGGACATCCTTCTGCCAGCCTGGCACTGCCACCTCTCAGCTGAGCTCCTTGGCTCTGCCCCCTCTCTCTTGTCCCCTGCAGCCCAGCCCGACTGGTTGGACGTGATCTCGGACACGGAGGCCGACATCGGGTCCGACCTGCGCTGGAGCTGCGTGGCCTCCGGCAAACCGCGGCCCACGGTGCGGTGGCTGCGGGATGGGCAGCCCCTGACGTCCCAGGTACCCTCCAGCCAGCTCTGATCCCGCTCCTCCAGCCCCAGCCCCTCCTCCTGCCTCGCTCCTGCATCCCTGCCCGGGTTCTCACCCCCGCCTCCCTCCTCCATGTGCCCCCATCGGGCTGCGAAGCGACGGCACCATCCCCAAATCCCCTCTCCTGGCGCTGCCATCCCAGCCATTGCTTCGTGCAGCTGCAGGGACTCACAGCCGGCCAGCAGGGAGGACAAACAGCGCCTCGTGCCTGTCCTGGTGTCACCTGCACCTTGCTGCTCAGGTGTCTCGGCAAACACAGCACGGCAACGTGGCAGAGTGGCTTCACAGACATAAAAACAAATCCTGTCTTTTCCCGCATGGAAAACCAGGCTGGCCTCGAGGAGTCTGTGATGAAACTCAACCCTGACCCAGCCGAGGACTGAGCTGCATATTTTTTTTTTTTTGTTTTCTCATCTAATGGGTTCACCCTCTTGTTTGCACAGAACCGCATCGAAGTGAGCGGTGGAGAGCTGAGATTTTCCAAGCTAGTCCTGGAGGACTCTGGCATGTATCAGTGTGTGGCTGAGAACAAGCATGGCACAGTTTATGCAAGTGCTGAATTAACAGTGCAAGGTAATTCCTCTCTCCCAGAGCTCTGGGTTCCAATGGGACACTGAAAAAAAAATCTCTTCCTAATATCCTGGTGTGATCCTGACATTGTGACGTCGCAGTGAGATAAGAGCAGGCAAAAAACTGCTTCGCTCACCACTGAAATGTTTTCTGGTTCAACAAGACAAGCCCTTAAATTTTAAATCCTGTGTAAATTCTGTGTGAAAGCGAACAAAAAGAAATTTGTTTGCCCACGGGAAGTGGACAGGACATCCAGCAGCAGCACTACAACCTCTCTCCCACTACAAATTCTTCCTTTTTGGAGGAAAGAGGTCCAAAACCGAAAAGTTCAGTCTCCATTCCGCCTGCTTTGATGGATGGTGACTGGAGCTGAACTGCTGCCAAACTTGTTCCATGATGTTATTCCAAAAGTTTATCTCCTCATGGAGATGCCAAAGATAAATCAAAGGCCTTGAGCACCAACTGCTCAACAACAACACACCGAGGCCAACAGGTAAATCCCAATTCCATCTGCAATTCCAGGAGGAGTTTCAGGCAAGCTGGATGTCTGTGTTGGTCAGGATATTGAAGAGATTATCCTCGACATGTTCCAAAGCAGCTGTTGTTGTGTCTCTCAAAGACCTTGCACTTGTTAGGGTCATTCCCATCGCTCCGTCCCACTCGTGTGCCACATAATTCCTGCCTGGCAGGCATCAGGATCCACCCGGCAGCCGAGGAATTCCTCCCTTATTCCGCTCTCCAGACTCTGCCTCGCTTCTCTTACCGAGCCATCCAACAACAAATCTATTCCCGCTGAAATTCCCCCCAGGGCAGCGTTTCTAATCGTGCCTTAATCCTCTTTTTTTATCCCTGTAGCTTTAGCTCCAGATTTTAGACTAAACCCGGTGAAGCGCCTGATCCCGGCAGCCCGGAGTGGGAAGGTCATCATCCCGTGCCAACCACGAGCAGCACCAAAAGCCACCGTGCTCTGGACCAAAGGGACAGAACTCCTGGTCAACAGCAGCAGGTAGCAGCACAGAGTCAGCTCCCACCTAGAAAATGCAGCTAAAATCTTTTTATTTTTTATCAGAAGACTGGACTCGATGATCCAAATCTGCTGCTGCATCCATGAATTTTTTTAGTCCTCTAATTTCCTCTTTAGCAAACTCCCACGCAATGTTTTTCTGCCTGATTTTGTCAACAGTTTCTCTAAAATCAGAGGAGATTCCCAAATCTCCAGCACGAGCGGATCTTTTAACTTTCTTTGTGTGGCTGCTCTTCCTTTGCAGGGTGACGATTACGGCGGACGGGACCTTGATCCTGCAGAACATCAGCAAATCCGATGAGGGGAAATACACCTGCTTTGCCGAGAACTTCATGGGCAAAGCCAACAGCACTGGAATCCTCTCTGTCCGAGGTAGGGATGATCATCTGGGGTCAATCGAGCAAGAAACGGCTAAGAATGAGTGATGTGATCTTTCTCCCCTCCTTATACTCCCAAAAAACAGAATAATCAGGGAATCAAAGCGATTTCAGGTAGAGCAGCAAAACTTCTGCCTGAGCCACCAACAAACGGCCCTTAAAAAATGCGTTTCTATTTCCTAATCCCTCCTCTTCCTCCTGTGAAGAGCTGCTGGAGCAGGATGAGGAGCTGGAAGGGTTTGGATAATGGGATGGGGACGTTGCAGCTAACGGCCCTTCCCGCTCCTTCCCTGCAGATGCCACCAAGATCACGCTGGCACCATCGAGCGCCGACATCAACGTGGGCGAGAACCTCACCCTGCAGTGCCACGCGTCCCACGACCCCACCATGGACCTCACCTTCACCTGGTCCCTAGATGATTTCCCCATTGACTTCGACAAGTCCGAGGGGCACTACCGGCGAGCCAGCGCGGTAAATCCGGAGGGAATTCCGGACCATCCAAAGGGATGGAAAATTAATTCCACGCTCGTTATTTGCGTGTTTGTGACCACCAAAGCTGCTCCATCACTTTGCCCAGAGAGGTTGTGAATTCTGCATCCCTGGATATGTCCAAGGCCAGGTTGGACACGGCTTGGAGCAGCCTGGGATAGTGGAAGCGGTCCCTGCCCACAGCTGGGGTGGAATGGGACGGGCTTTAAGATCCTTCCCAATTCAAACCATTCCATGATTCCATGATCACTCCCTTCCTAAACCGGAGGAGAAAGGGAAAGACCTGTGGATAACGGCAGGCAGAGATCACTCAGTGATCAATCAATGATTGATCAGTGACCACTCACTGATCACTCAATAACCACTCAATGATCAATCAGTGATCACTCAATGGTCACTCATTGATCACTCAACCATCACTCATTGATTACTCAATGATCACTCATTGATCACCATCCCAAGCCAAACAGAACCAGCACAGGCTCAGCCTTGGCCATCACTGGATCCATCTCAGATCCATCCAGCTCCATCACCCATGGGGGAATCTTTTCCCATCTCCCTCTTCTCCACCTTCACCACAACCCAACCACCCAAACCCAAACCACTCTGAACTCTGGGCTGTGACCGGGCGCCTCCTGATGCTGTGCCCCTGTGTTCTCCCGTTGCCCTGCAGAAGGAGGCCATCGGGGACCTCAGCATCTCCAACGCGCAGCTGCGGCACTCGGGCCGTTACACCTGCACGGCCCAGACCGTGGTGGACAGCGCGTCCGAGTCAGCCACGCTCACCGTCAGAGGTAATTCCCTGTGGGAACATTCCCTGCTCCTGACAGAGCAATGGCACGTGGCAACGGCCTGTGGCCTCAGCTGCTCCTTCCTTGTAACCACCTCACACCCAGGAATTCTGTCACATGGCCTAGTGGGTTTTATTTTCACCCAAAACTTGGGTTTGATTATCTTGGAGGTCTTTTGCAACCTTTCCAATCAGGCTTAGGAGCTTTTCCAGAGCCTAAAGCTGGCGGGGAGGCTTCCCAGCTTCCAGAAAAGAAAGGCCGGATATGAATTTAGGACTTGCACAGTGCACAGAGGGATAAACCTCCAGATCTTCCATGTCAGTGACACATTTCCCATCCCTCCAGGACCTCCAGGCCCACCCGGGGGGGTGGTGGTGAGGGACATCGGTGACACCAGCGTCCAGCTGAGCTGGAGCCGCGGCTTTGACAACCACAGCCCCATCGCCAGGTACCTCATTGAGGCCCGGACCCTCCTGTCCAGCCAATGGAAGCAGATGCGCACCAGTGAGTGTCCCCACGGTGGCACCGGTGACAAACCGAGGCCACCGGTCACCGGCCGGTCCTGGCTCCGTGCTGCTCCTCGCTCTATTCCTTCCCCTCTGCTGTTACTGGATTTTACAGATCCCGTAAACATCGAGGGCAACGCGGAGACAGCGCAGGTGGTGAACCTCATCCCATGGATGGATTACGAGTTCCGGGTCTTGGCCAGCAACATCCTGGGAATTGGGGAGCCCAGTCTGCCCTCCAGCAAAATCCGGACCAAGGAAGCAGGTGGGTGTGGAGACAACTGCAGGTCCCTGTCCCCGCCCGGGATGGTCCCAAGGGATGAATCATCTCCTGGAGAGTTCCTGGAGCTGAGGCCACCACAGGATTTTCCACCTTTTTGCCCATTTCTGTGTCGAAGATGAGCAGGGTTAGAACTGCACTTCCCAGCGCTACATCCAGCTGGGAATGTTCATTCCATGTCCAGCTGCTTGGACAGAAGGGATGGGAGAACAGCAGGAGAACTGCACCCAATCCACCAAATGCAAACCAGCTTCTTCCTAATAAAACTCCCCTCCACATCCCTGCTTTTGAGTTCCATCCTTGTCCTCTCCAAAACCAAATCCTTGTCCCATGCCCCTAAATAACCTGGTCGGGCACAAGCTGGAATTCCAGCCAGGATTTTCATGGCTGAAAACAGAGCCCAGACTTTTCCTGGGATCTGTCCCATCCGGTGTCACCGGTGTCACGCCGCGTTTGTGCTCCTCCATCGTTCCCACCTCCTTAACCCAGACTCTGCTTTTCTTTGGGGACCTCACAGCACCGACGGTGGCACCGTCCGGGCTTGGTGGCGGCGGAGGGGCTCCCAACGAGCTCATCATCACCTGGACGGTGAGTTGGGAACAGGGAAAGCACCACGGGGGGACCACGTGGCATTTTCTGAGGGGGGAAATCAGCGCTGCCATCCCAGTTTGGACGTGGGGATGAGCCCAGGGCTGGTTTGGATGGACCAAGCGCATGTTTCCTTCGGGAAATCAGCACCACCATTCCAATTCGGATGAACCAAAGGCTGGTTTGGATGGACCAAGGCTCCCTTTCTCTTCCCAGCCCACGCTGCGGGACTACCAGAACGGAGATGGCTTTGGGTACATTGTGTCCTTCCGGAGGAAGGGCAGCCAGGCCTGGCTGAGGGCGCGGGTGCCGCACGCGGAGTCGCTGCACTTCGTGTACCGCAACGAGAGCATCGCGCCCTACACCCCCTTCGAGGTGAAGATCAAGGCCTACAACAGGAAAGGGGAGGGCCCTGAGAGCCTCACGGCCATCGTGTACTCGGCAGAGGAAGGTAAAGAGCAGGGGGAGAGCTGGGGATGTCCAGCATGGAGAGGAGAAGGCTCCAGAAAGAGCTCAGAGCCCTTCCCAGGGCCGAAAGGGGCTCCAGGAGAGCTGGAGAGGGGGCAAGGGATGGAGGGACAGGATTCAGGGAATGGCTTCCCACTGCCAGAGGGCAGGGCTGGATGGGATCTTGGGATGGAATTGTTCCCTGTGAGGGTGGCCAGGATGGAATTCCCAGAGCGGCTGTGGCTGCCCCTGGATCCCTGGCACTGTCCAAGGCCAGGCTGGCCAGGGCTTGGAGCAGCCTGGGACAGTGGGAAGTGTCCCTGCCATGGCAGAGGGTGGCACCAGATGAGCTTTAAGGTCCCACCCAAACCATTCCATGTCTGCTCAGACTCAGAATTCCCCAGCTTTGTCCAACCCACCGCCTTTCCTCAGCCAGACACCTGCAGATCCGTGTCCATCCAGGAGCTCCCAGAATGGCTTTTCCAGCACAACATTCCTCTACTCCTCCGAAGACGCAGAGTGACAATTCCCTGAGCCCAGCCCCGACCACCCCAGAGCCTGGGGGCAGACACGGATCCCAGAGCTCACAGCTGTGGCCCTGCTCGTCCTCCTAAATCCCTAAATCCCTTCCCCTCGCTCCGTAACACAACACCAGCTGTCTGCCCGCGGGATGATGCTGCGGGAAAACCTTTTGTTCCCAACAGGGCCCAAAGTCAGGAAAAGGATTTTATTCCTGTTTTTCAGAGCCCAAAGGGGCTCCTTACAGGGTCATCGCCAAGTCTGTCCTGTCCTCGGAGATGGATGTGTCCTGGGAGCCTGTGGAGCCGGGAGAAGTGACCGGAGTGCTTTTGGGATACGAGGTAGGAGATTCCAATGGGAACGGGAGACCCTGAGAGCCCAGCAAGGGAAACTCCCCCGGGTTATGTGAGGTGAAAGGAAACAGCTGTGATTCCAGAGGTGGGGATAATTCACACCACGTGGTTCTAACGGGGCTGGCACTGCTCTCTCAGGAGAGATTAAAGGGATTCATCCCGTTTTTCCTGCCTGCCTTTCCCAGGAGGCCGTGGCCTCATTCCTGGGCACACACAAAGCAAAATACACGGACACAAACACCCAAAGGCCCTTCAGCATGGGCTGACTCGGGATTTGCAGATCTCCTTCCTAAACCCATCCTGTCCTTCTCCATGCAGATCCGCTACTGGAAGGACGGGGACAAGGAGGAGGCGGCTGACAGAGTGAGGACGGCAGGGCTGGTGACATCGGCTCATGTCACTGGCCTGAACCCCAACACCAACTACCACGTGTCCGTGCGAGCCTACAACCGGGCAGGGACCGGCCCCCCCAGCCCCTCCACCAACGTCACCACCACGAGACCTCGTGAGTGAGCCCTGACCCCTCCACTTTCCACAGGATCCCCCAAAATCACCCAAGCTTTGATCTCAGTGCTCTTGTTTGACGTCCTTTGAATGCCCCGTAGAGCTGACAGCCCTGCCGAGGCTCGGGGGACAGCAGGACCAGCACAGCCTTCTCCTCACTCCCTCATTTACCCAATCCCTGTCTGCTCTTACATCCCTCAGCACCAAAAAGGCCACCTGGGAACATCTCCTGGACTTTTTCCGGCTCCACAGTCAGCATCAAGTGGGACCCCGTGGTGGCCAAGGCAGACGAGTCGGCAGTGACGGGGTACAAGGTACGGCCAGCGTGGCTGGGCTTCTCCTGGAGGAGATCCAAGGAAATCACAGGAACTCAGCGTTCCCTCTTCCCACAGATGCTCTACAGGCAGGATTCCCACTCGGCCCCCACCCTGTACCTGGCCAGCAAGAGCCAGATCGACATCCCCATCCCCGAGGATTTCACCCACGCCTTTGTCCAGATCCGGGTGACCGGACCTGGCGGGGATGGGACGCCGGCAGAAGTTCACATCCTTCGGAACAGCGGTACCTGTGTTCCTCCTGCCACGCCCACCCACTGA
Organism: Cyanistes caeruleus; assembly: GCF_971803275.1. Classification (NCBI taxonomy): domain Eukaryota; kingdom Metazoa; phylum Chordata; class Aves; order Passeriformes; family Paridae; genus Cyanistes; species Cyanistes caeruleus. The sequence goes on from NC_141724.1 coordinate 1,767,476, forward strand.
CCACACCCACCCATTGACCACACCCACCCCACTGACCATGCCCATCTACTGACCCCACCCACCCCACTAACCACACCTGCACAACTGACCACGCCCATCTACTGACCACACTCACATCATCCCACTGACCACCCCCACCCCCACTGACCACACCCATCTGACCACACCCACCCCACTGATCACGCCCACCAATACGCTCCTCTGGCCACACCCATCAATGTGATTCCATGATTGCCCTCTCCATGCCCAAATTCCCCTTTCCAAGGTTCTCCCCAGGCTCTGGAGCTCCGAGACAGGAGCTCAGCCACAGGAAGGACTCAGTCCGCCCCTCCCATCCTGGCCACAGCACAATCCCAATAAATTGTGTTTTAAAATCCCTCTCTCCCTTCCAGGGCCATGGGAGAACATCCTCCCGCAGTGTTTTAGGTTGAGACTCTGGAACTGGGCTTTTCTGGAATTGTTTTTTCCTGGAATCAGCCTTTGGTTTCCTTGTGCTGTTCACTCATAGGAATTCCTGACTCTTCCCAAACTCAGTCCAGCCTGACCCAGCTTTAGGATTTGCAGCCTCGAGACCCCACAACACCCAACTTCCCAAGAGTTAAGAACTAAAAACCATTTAAGTTTTCCACTAAGAGTGAAATCCCAGCTCCGTGGGGCCACAGCTCCAGCAAATTCCCTAAATTCAGGGCTGAATTCTCAGTGCCCACCCCCAAATTCCTGCTCCCAGCATTCCCAGGAGTTTTATCAGTGCCAAACACACAAAAAAACCCCACAAAACCTCACTTCCCCCAAGTTCCCCGCAGTGTCCGCACCACCCCACAGCCGCCCCTTCCCTGTTCCCGGTTTTTCCAGGGACGAGCATGATGGTGGAGGACTCGGGGACGAGGCCAGCGCCACACGTCGCGGTCATCACCACCAACTCCCTGCTGATGGTGGCCCTGATCAGCTCCCTGGAGCTCTGACCGCGCCCCGGACGCGGCTCCGGACACGATTCCTCCCGATCCCGCGGGAACGAGGCGACGTTCAGCAAATCCCACTTGGGAGCGGGGCGGCACCGTGGGGAAAGGATTGGACCACTTGGTTGGAAGGGAGGAAGAAATTAAAAACAGCTTTTTTTTTGTCTTTTTGGTTTGGAGGAACAGAAGCTTTCGTACAAGACATGGGTCTTTAACCGATTAAATGTTTTTTAAGGAAAATGAGGAAAACGAAGAATTCTCCAGGAATTCTGCAGCCAACTGCCCCACTCCCCCTCACTGTATCCATAGGTTTTCTGCCTTATTGAAGCCATGTATGAGATAACCAGACTGCTAAATTTGACTTTTTTTTTAACTCTGTACAGTGAATTCCATGTGGGGACGGGGACTGAGGAGTTCAGGGACACCCATCCCACCACAGCCAGCTCGGAGCATCTGTGGGACGGGATTGATCCTTTTTTCCACCAAAAAAAAAAGCGCCAAATCCTGCAGGAACCAACCCAAGGAGACAAATCCTTGGGAGGATCAAGCTCTGCCCCAGCCTGAAAAGCTTTTTTTACAACTCTGGTGTTCACTTGCCGCACCAGCCTGGTGCTTGTCTCAGCTGTGAGGTGCAAATTCCGTGTTTTCCCATATCCCACCTGCTTTGGGGGTGGATTTGCCACCCTGTTTGCCTCTTTCCTTTCTGTTTGGAGAGAAGGGGTTCCTTTCCCAGAATCCCTAATTCGGGCAGCTCTGCCTAAAAATGGAGGTGCCAATAAATCCGATTTCAGAGGAGTTGAGAGAAGGACTTTTAAAAAAAGACAAAATGAAAAGAGGAATGGGAAACTCCAGGAAGCCACCGCTGGAACAACAAGGAAGATTTGGACTCAGATTCATCGCCCCGCACTGAGAATTCATCCAGCCAAAATTCCAGGCTGGGATTGGGACTGCAAAGGCTGAGATCCAGCCAGGAAGCGGCTCTGAATTCCATCTGCGATGGCTGCCGGACATCCCAAGGAAGCACTGGGATGCTGAGGAGCCCCCTCCACTCCAGAGGCTGGGAAAAGCAGGAACGCTGAGCTGAGCTCCCACAGGACTGGTTGGGAATTGATGTTGCCTGTTGAAATCTCTGTCTCCCAGTAAAGCAGTTGACCAAAGTTAACGAGAATTGATTGGTGTTGCCACTGGTTTCATCCCAAGGGTGGTTTTAGGGACTTTTCCCCGGCTCTGATTCCTCAATCCCAGAGAAAACAGCGCCAGCCTGGGCAATCCCAATCCCAGAATTTCCTGGCTGAGCCCTGACGAGCAGTTTTCCCTTTAAACGCCAGTTCCTCATTCTTTTTAGCCCAGGTGGTGGCAAGGAAATCCCTCTCCAGACAGGGCAGCTCAGGCTTTGCTAAGCCCTGTTTTGGGCAGTCCCTTCTGCCATTCCGTTGATCCAGGGTTGGGAGAGCCACGGGGAAGGATCTGCACCTGCAAATCCGGCATTCAGACCTCGGGAAACGACAAAAACCTACGTTTAAAGCCCAGCCAGAGCCACCAACAGGAGGAAAAGGCTTGGGATCCTCCCTAAAACCTCTCAGAGCTTCCTAAAATACAGCCCAGGGGTTAAAGGTGTGCAGAGACAGGGAGAGAACTGGAATGCCTGGGATTTGGAGGGAAGGATGGAGAGAGGGAAGGATGGAGAGAGGGAAGGATAGAGAGAGGGAAGGATGGAGAGAGGGAAGGATGGAGAGGAAAGGAGCTCCTCCCAGCTCCAGCCTCTGGTGATCCCAAAGATCCCGGAGCTCCAGGCTCAGCTGGGCTGAGGCAGCTCCTGCCTTGTCCCCAGGAGCTGCAGGGACAGCCCTGGAAGCTCCTGATGCTTCCTAAAGCTTGGGACCGCGGAAATTCCTCCTGCTGGGAATGGGGAGCACAAAGAATTCCCAGAAAGTCCAGGGTTTCCAAGGAGTTCAGAGTTCCCAGGGTTTCCATGGAGTCCAGGGTTTCCATGGAGCCTGTGCCATCATTGTCTCCAGGTGAAAAATTGGGAAAAAGGAGTTCAGGCACCAATTCAGAGCAGAGAGACACTTTTTTCCTAAATTCCTGCCATTTATGGTGGGAATTCAGGGGCAGTGATGAAGAAAAGATGATTTTGCAGGGAGAGATGGAAAAAAGGAGGGATGGGGATGCTCTTCCAAGGGTTTTTACTTCCCTGCTTGCACTAAGCTCCAGCCTCTGCTATTCCCTTTTCCTTTTCTCTCTCCTTCCCTCCTTCCCTCCTTCCTTCCCTCCTTCCCCTGTTAAGATGAACATCCCTCAATCCTTAAAATCCCTTCAGAAATCAAAGAGCACCCCAAAAAAATCCCATTAAAGGCCCTTTGTGACAGCTGGACCCCAGTGGCCATCCCAGCCCTCGGTCTTCAAATCAAAACTCCAATTACGGATTCGTTTTCCCTGCTCTGGGCATCTGCCTCCCCTTAGAAATTAAAAAAAAAAAAAACGCAATCCAAAGATGAAGGAGATTTTTGGCTCCCGCCCTGACTCCCCCAGCAGAGCTGGATTGTGCCGGAGCTTTCATCCCGCTGGATTTGGGAATCCCAGCTGGGCCCAAGACGCTGAAATTTCCATGACAAAGAGCAGAGAGGGTCCTGCAGATGGGGCAGCTCTGGACCATTAACTCCCAGCCCGCTGTGATGGGTCATTCCCAATTTTTCCACGTCCAGGAGGTGAAAAAAAAAGCCCTCTGGGAATCAGCTCTGGAAAGTGCCTGGTTTGGTTTTCATTCAAATAAATAAAATTATTTCCCTCCGTGTCCATATTATTCAACATCAAAGCATTTTTGTGTCATTCTGGTAAAAGGAAAAACTCGGGAATTTTTGATTTTTAATGTGCTGTGGTTTTCCCTGGATTTGAGTGTCCCTGTAGCTCACAGGAAAAAAGGGAACAAACAGCAAATAAGGAAGAAAATAGAAAAAAATGAGGTATTTTTTAAGTCACTCCATGGATTCCACTCCCTGCAGAATTCCTGGTTTATCCTCATCAATCACCGGGAAAAATGAAAGATCCCAACCCCACTGAGGAATCCCGTAAGGGTTTTAGGGATGAGCTCAGCTCTGATCTCATCTCCTGCTTCCCGGTGCTCCCTGCCCTGCACAAACCCAGGAATATCCCAGAAAACGCTTTTTCCAGGATCTCATGGAAGGGAATAAACTTCCAGAGGGAAGTGGGGCATCCCTCACCCCCAGAGCTTGGATCAGAGGGAAATGACGCCGGCTCAAAAATCACCACATTCCTCACCCCTGACCTGGGGCAGCTCCATCTCCCCAGAATTCTTGGAAAAGTGGGAGAAATGGGAGGAAATTTGACAGGAATAAGGATGGGAAGTTAAATTTAAAACCCCCAAACACCTCGAGGTAAAGCACAGCCCCTTCAGAGGAGCTGGCAGCTCTCTGCTGTGGCTCAGGGTGATCCAAAGCCTGGCTGGATCATTCCAGAATTCCACTGGAATCATCTCCAGCCCTGTCCCAACTTTCCAGGCTCCAAAGTGGCCGAAAATATTCAATAATAAACCTCGTCTGTTGAAAATAAATGATAAATATTCCTTTAAATTCCATGGGATCCATGGAACGCCCCGAGTTGGAAGTTGGAAAATCCAAAATGTAGATGACTCCCAAGAATCCCATCCTGAATTCCTAATCCAGGCTCCAAAGTGGCTGAAAATATTCAATAATGAGCTGTGTCTGTTGAAAATGAATGATAGATATCCCATTAAATAGTTATGGGATCCATGGAATGCCCCGAGTTGGAAGGATCACCAAAATCCAGCGGTGATTTCCCAAGAAATCCCAAGAATCCCATCCTAAATTCCTGAATTCCTAATCCAGTCTCCAAAGCGGCCCAAAATATTAATTTACCAATCTGCTGCAAACAAAAAAATCCCATTAAACAGTTACGGGATCCATGGAATGCCCCAAGTTGGAAGGGAAGGATCATCAAAATCCAACAGCGGACGATCCCGAGAATCCCAGCCTGAATTCCTGATCCTAATAAAGAGCGGAAGACAGGGAATTGCATCAAAGTCTGTTCATTTCCCGCGCCGCTCTGTTCCTGCACATCCTGCCCAGGCAGCAGAACCCGAGGCTGAAGAGGATCCCCAGGATCACCCCGCTCCCAACTCCCAGCACCGCCTCATAAATCCACTGCTTCTCCCACGGATTCCGCCAGCGTTCCCGCTCCGCGGCGCCGCTGGCGTTCCCCGGCGGCTCCTCCCCGTTGGCCGCCAGCTGCTGCTCCCAAGTCAGGGATTTCTGGAAGTCGAGATCCACCAGATCCCTGGGGATCACCCTGAGGCCGAAGTAGATCCTCTTGACGAGCTGGAAGGAGCTCAGCACCTGCACGTCGCAGCGGTAGGTCCCGGAATGCGACTCCAGAGCCGGCGAGAAGCTCAGGGAAGGGTTGGGATTGTGGAAAGGATGGAACAGGAGGTCGTTGGTGGTGATGAGCCCGTGGGCGAACCTCCAGGTGTAGCCGAAATTTGGTCCCTCCAGGCTGGCGGCGTCCGGGGAGAGGCAGGTGAGGCGGATGGGATTTCCCTCGGGAACGCTGAGGTGCCGGAGGCCGCAGATCCAATGGCTGAGGCAGCGGGAACGCACCAGGGAGCAATTCCGGCGCTCCCCGGCCGGGCTGACCTCGCACAGCCGCTCCTCCTTCACGCCCAGCCCGCAGGTGACGCTGCAGGGCGTGGAGTTCACCACCACCATGGCCTTCAGCCCCAGCGGGATGGGCTTCGATCCCGCGGGAAGCTCCGAGCCCGATCCCGATCCCGCGGGAGGCTCCGGCTCCGAGGGAAGCGCCACTGGAATGCACAGGGCGCACAGCAGGATCATCACCGCCATGGGGCTCTGCTCCATCTCTCCGGGTGGTTTTGCGTCTGGGTTCAGCGCTCCAAACCCCCCAGAATCATTCCATAAATCTGCCGGATCCTTTGGGATGTCTCTGACATCCCGCCAGATCTAATCCTTACACCTGGGAAAATCCTCCCCAAATGGAGCTGGAGGCACAACTAAAAAAAGACACGGCAAGGAGTTACTGGATCCAGCAGGGCGGGAATTCCAGGAATTCCATTGGGAATGTTCTTCCAAGAGGACAGGATGTTCTGATCCATTGGATCCAATCCAACTCTGCCTAAATTCCATCAGTTTTGGGTGTGTTGGGCAATTTAAGAGTGGAATTCTCCCCTCTCCTTAAGACTTCCCACAGGATTTTCGATGGATTTTATTTTAGGTGGATTTCCACTGGAAAAGGAGTGGCTCCAGTTTCGTTTTCCCACCAAACTCCAAACTTCCAGCGGGAATTCCTGCAGGAATCTCCCAAATAACGCTGCGGAGTGTGAGGAAACCCCAAAATCCCAATTCCTCGTGGTCCAATCCCGACTGACACAAACACATCCCAGAGTCTGGAGCACTCCCAATCCCAACATTCCAACCTCTATTCGGGCTGATCCATGGGAATCCGGGGTCGGAGCTGCTGTGGCTCCGGTCACTCTGTGTCCACACCAGGCCCTAGAGCTGTTCCCATGGGAGCAGCTCTGACATCACAGCCGGGGCACAACGGCCCCAAACATTCCAAGGAAGAACTCTCAAGGAAGGCCGAGCAAATCCTGGGAGCTGAGGGCTCCCAAGGATTTCTGGAAGCTCCAGGTGAGGCTCTGGATAAAATTCCCAGCCTTGGAAAGAGACACAGGAGTTGGGAGAGCACCCAGAGCCCTCATTCCCAAGGGGTACGACCCCAAGCTTCCACTGATGGATCCACAGGAATCATTCCCACGCTGCCATCCCAGGAAAACGCTTGGAGAGGAGATTCCGGCGGGATCCGTGCGGTGCTCAAGCATCCCAAAATAATTATGCAGTGCCAAAGTGGTCTTCCCTGGAAAATCCAGGTTTTTTGATGGAGGAACCTCCCCTAGCTCTATGGAACCACGTTCTCCATAGTTTTTGACGGCAATTTTATGGAAAAGGCATCCCATAATCTCCTGCTGGGCATCCCTGGATTCCCACAGGGATTTGGGTTTTCCGAGTTCTTCCGCAGGTAACGAACATCCGGATGTTTCCCTTCCTGACATTCCTTAAACTGAAGAATTCCCAAAGCTCCAAGAGGATTTTCCACCCCCGGAGTTGCCCTCCCCTCCCAGCTCCGTGTCCAGCTCCCCTTTCCCAGCCTGGCTCCCAAGGCACTCAGGGATCAGGGAATTCCTGACTGGTTTGGGTGGGAAAGAACCTTAAATCCCACCATTCCACAATCCCAGGATGCTCCAAACCCCGTCCAGCCTGGCCCGCGACACTTCCAGGGATGGGGCAGCCACGGATTCTCTGGGAATTCCATTCTCTGAGCGGCCAGGGTTTGGTTTTACTCTGGATTTCCTCCTCTCCCTTCAATAAAACCAACAAAAAATACTCTAAAAACCCCAAACTCGGGGAATTCCCAAATTCCCCAACTTTTCCATGGAAAAGCCAAGATTTACCCGTGGATTTTAGGAAATGGAAGGTACCTCTTTATTTACAAACACAGAGCCATCACCACTGCCGAAGCTGATCCGATATTGTACAAAAACAGGGAATAAAATAAGGACGGGAATAACTCGGGAAAGAGAATAAGGATGGGAATAAAAAGGAAATAAAATAAGGATGGGAATAAGGCGGGAAATACAATAAAGATGGGGACAAAGTGAGAAACAAAATAAAGATGGGAATAACCAGGACAGAAAATAAGGATGGAATAAAGTGGGAAATAAAATAAGGATGGAAACAAACCGGGAAATAAAATACGGATGGGAATAACAAGGAAATAAAATAAAGATGGGAACAGACCAGGAAATATGGATGGGAATAAAGCAGGAAAGAAGGATGGAAACAAAACAGGAAATAAAACAAGGATGGGAATAAATTGGGAAATAAAACAAAGATGGGAACAAACTAGGAAAGAAAATGAAGATGGGAACAAAGTGAGAACTAAAATAAAGATGGGAATAAAGCAGGGAAGAAAATAAAGATGGGAATAACCAGGACAGAAAATTAAGGATGGGGAATGAAGCGGGAAATAAAATAAGGATGGAGAATGAAGTGGGAAATAAAATAAGGATGGGAATAAAGCGGGAAATAAAGATGGGAATAAAACGGGAAATGAAGGAAGGGCTTTAAGCCAAGCTGCAGGAGCTCGGCCTGTGCCGCAGGAATTGGGGTCAGGCCCAGCCAGGGCAGGTTTGGCACGGCAGAGTCGCCCCACAAGCAAAAAAGAACAAAAATCCCAATGGGAATTGTACACTCGTGGTCAGAAATGTCCCAAAATGAACCCAAACGTCCCCAAAGCCTGGAGCGGAAATGTAGAGTTTTGAAGAATTACGAAAGCTCTGATTTCCAAATGTTTTCTCTCTCCTGGATTTTGTATCTGCATGGTTCTGGCTGAAAACTCATCCCTTCCCAACTCCCCTCCTGCCTTTTCCCGCAGGACACCCAGGAAATTTAAATACCTCCTGATAATCCCAAAAATTCCACCCGGGGGGAACACCGAGAGCAACGAAACGCCGAAGTCTGGGGGGAAAAAACGGGGATTTAGGGGTGAAATTTCCTTTTTTCGGGATGCTGGTGTGGGTAAGAGGTGCCAGGCTGTGGGTGCTGGACAGGGAAAGTGCTATTCCCATTCCTACAGGGAATCCTGAAGGAATAAAAGGTTGGGAATGAGCTGGCAGCTTCCATTTTTAACCCACGAGTGGGAAAAAAATAGAAACCCCTTTTGGAAAAGTTCTGTTTCAGTTCCGAGAAGAAAAAAAAACTGGGTTTAATTTATCTCCCGGTGAGGGAGGAGCCCGGATATTCCCGGGGCATTTCCCAGGGAAGAGAAGGAACAAAACCACTGGAAAGGACGGGAGGGAACTGCAGCAGAGCTTTGGGAATCACAGGCTGGGATAAAAACCATTGGAAAATGAGTTTTTTTATCTAAAGCTGCCCCTTCTGCCACCGGCAGAGTGGGAGAAATAAACACCAAAGCAAGGCAGATTCCAGAGGGGCCACAGCTCCTCACATCCCACCGGAAATTCCTGAAAATCTGGGCTGGGATCAGCGGCTCTGCCCTGATCCTGTCACCCAGGGAAAAGCTGGGCAGGAATGGGCTCAGCGAGACAGGAATTCCCAGCTGGAAAAGGGGGGCTTTGCAGGATCCAGCCAGGAATCCAAATTCACTCTTTGGGGTGTTCTTCCATCCGGGAATGATGCGAGATTTTGGGAGATAAAGGTGGAGAGGCTCTGGAGTGGCGGGGAAGGGGCTCAGGTCACTTGGGGACAGGGATTTGTCCCCGGAATTCCCAACCGGAGCTCGGTCCGAGCCTTCTCCGCGCCAGCTGTGCCTGATCCACGGAGAGGCAGCAGGAGGGCGGAGGCTGCTCCCTCTTCCAGAGTCATTCCTGCCCCAAATCACTCCCTGAATCCATGGAATTCAGTCTGTGCCAGTCCTGACTGAGAATTCCAGCGTTTCCACGCTGGGGAGCCAAGAGAGGAAAGGAGACAGGGAGAGAAGGAAGAGTCTTCATAGCAACTCTGAGATTGCACCACCTGCTAGAGAGAGCAGAGATGGAAAAATGAGTGGCCGGCCCCATCCGGAGGCTCCCAGAAAACCAGAGAGCCCCAAATGGAGCAGGAAAAAATGGGAAATGCAGGAAAAAAACTGGGAAATGCAGGGGGGGAAAAAAAAACTGGGAGAGGGCAAGATTTTTGTAGCTAAAACCCTAAATTTCAGCACCGGGAGGCTGCTCTGGGGTTGATTTGAGATTCTGGGAGCGCAGCACAGCTCGGGAATTCTTCATTCCCAAACTTACCTGGTGGCAAATCATTCCTAATTCCCAAATTTTCCGAACAAAACCCAAGGAAATCGAGGCCCACCCTCAGCGTGGGTGAAACCAGAGTGGAGGATTTCATCCTCAGCTGTGAAATGATGGGATTGCTCTGGGTTTTTTAAGCCGAGTTTAACACAAAAAATTGGATTTTAACGTTTGCTGCCAGCACGGAGAAATGAATCCCAGTCCCAGCCATGAAGCTCCCACGTGGAAATCCCAAAGATTTTCCAGGAAAACTCTCCCTGTGCAGCTGCTTCAGCCCCGAGTTAGTCCCTGCAGCAGAATTCCCGGAATTCCCACTCTGTGCAGGGAAAGGGAGCCTGGATCCAAATTCCTTGGGAATTTGGGATGTGCTGGAACCCCAGGAAAAGCTGGCGGCCCAAAATTTTGGGAATTTTAGCTACAAGGTGTGAAGAGAACAAAGGAAAGAGCGAATTCCACGGAATTCTGTGGGTTTGGGAAGAGCCAAGGAATGGATTCTTTCCTCTCCCAGTGTGGCTCCCACAGAGTCCAGCACTGGGATCCACTGGGAATCTGCTGGATCCTCCCAGGTCAGGAATTCCATGGAAATACGGATTTTCATGGAATGCCAGGGTTTGGATGGGAAAGGGCCTTAAATCCCATTCCATGGGTAGGGACACCTCCCACTGTCCCAGGATGCTCCAACCTCAATCCTCGGACGTTCCCAGGGATTCCTCTGGGAACACCTCACCATTCCAGGCAGGAATTTTTCCCTATTTCCCTTCATCCCAAACCTGCATGGAAAACACCTCCAAGCCAGCACAGGCAGCAGAGCCTAAAAGCAGATTTCAGGGAGCTCTGCCAAATCCAGCTGATGGGAAAAACCGAGCGGAATTCGAGTCTAAACCCATTTTTGAGGAAAACGAATTCCCAGGTTGGCTCAGGAATCTCATCCCAACCCAAAAGCAGGGAAATAAATCCCGGGGTTTCCTGCACCAACAGCAAATCCACACCAAAAATCCTTCCAAACAGGGCTGGGAAAGGAGGGGGAAAAGCAGAAAAGCTGGGAAAGGGATTTGGCTGCTGCATCCGGAACGTTCCGGAGGGGTCAGGATGGGATTTCCCAGCCAGGAAGGAATTCCCAGCTCTACAGAAAACAAGGAATTAGGAAGAGAAAGTTAAGAGTCAGCAGCCCCTGGCAGTGCTGAGCAAAAATGGGAATTAAAGACGAAACGGGAATTAAAAATTAAATGGGAATGAAAGATTAAACGGGAATTAAAAATTAAAGCGTTTTTCTGACAGCGCCCCCTGCTCATCCAGCCCCTCCAACACGGAAAATCCAAGGATCCAGCACAGTCTGGAAGCCCAGGATTGGGATTCTCCTCGGAAATCCCAATCTTCAGGCTCCAGGCCATGATCCTTCCTCGTTTCTGTTATTAATTTTATTAATTAGCAGCAATGGATGCAATAATTAACATGAAATTAATAACCTCCAAACCAGCCCTGTGAGGATCCAGGTGATCCCTGCCATCCTTGAAAACACCCGAAAATCTTGGAAAATCCCCCCCAAAAAATTCCCTCCCTGAGGCAAATCCCACCCAAGGATGCTCCAATCCTGGATTTTTCCAGGTGGAAACATTCCCAGACAACATCCCCGAGGTTTTTCCATAAAAAAATTCCCATTCCTGGAAGTAACAGAGATCAGGACAAGCAACAGCGAGGAGCTGAGCAGGAAGGAGAGGAAAAGAGGGAATAAATCACTCCTGGAAAGCCTAAAATCCACGGCAGCAGCTGCTGGAATCAAGGAAATGCAAAATTTGATCCTTCAAATCCGACTTTGGAGCTGGTTTTTATCCCAGCTCCGAGCTCTGGGTTAAAATCTGGTTTAAAAATCATCACTGCAGCCAAAATTGTGCTCTCTGTGCTGAGCCTGGAGGAGCTTTTCCCAAAAAAAAGAAGGAAATTGGATAATGGGAAACGTTTAGGACTCAACAGAGGTAAAATGTGGCCAAAAAAAAGGGGGAATCCAGATTTTTTATATATATAATTACATATATTATTATAGTATATAATTTATGTATATGTGTATATAATATATATTATGTAATATATAATATTTAATTGTATCTGTTCATTATATTATTAATATTTAATAATATTATAATTATATAAAATATATGTATTATATATTACATATACATAATATATTATATATATTATATATTGTATAATATAATATATAATAAATCATATATATTATATTGTATATTATACATTATATATAATATAATTATTATATTATATATTATATACATAATAATATATTATATATATTATATATAATATATATTATATATTACAGATTTATTATATTATTATATACACATATATATTATATACATACTATATACATAATTATATCTATATTACTATAAATAATTATAAAATAATTATCATGTAACACATAACTCAATTATAATTATATAAATACAACCTACATATAATTATAATTATATAAAATAAAGACAATAATAATTATAATTATAATATAATTAATGATTATATAATTAATATATAATCACATACTTATTATTATATAATTAATAATTATATAATTAATATATAATTATATACTTATCATTATTATAATAATTTATAATTATTAATTACAATAATACATTTATAATAATTAATATAATAATTATAGTAAATAATGATTTAATGTATTATTAATATAATAATATTTAATAATTATTATTAATTATACTAGTATAATTACTATAATTAATATTAATTGTAATATAATTTTTAATTACATTATAGTTATTAATTATTAATTAAATATAATTATTATAATGATTAATAATTAATATAATTATAGTAATAATCATTATTATAATAAATAATAAAGGTGCTATATTATTTATAAATATATAAGTTATATAAATAATGATTATAATAATTATAATTAATATATAATTAATATTATAATTAATAATTATATAATTAATATATAATTATTTATAATTATCATAATAATTATAATAATTAATATAAATTATAAATATATACATTATACAAATAATAATTATAATAATAAATAGATATAAAATAATTATCACTCCCACCCCAGCTCAGCATCCACCAATCCCCAGCACCTCCCACCATCCCTTCAACTCCAATTCCCTACACTAAAAACCCAGAAAAACCTCAAAAAAACCCAAAAAAAACCCCAATTTTGCCTCTCCTTGCCAGCAGCTGAGCGGGACAGGAGGATTTCTGGGAATTCTGGGGAATTCTGGGAATCTAGCGAGGCCTCTAAGGAACGAGGGACGACAAAGCAAGGCCACCGAGGGGGTGGCGGCGGTTCCTTACCTGTCAGGGGCTGGCCCAGCTCCGCCTGCACCTTCCCCTTGGCCGCTCCTTCCAGAGGTAAAGAACCTCTGTCCCCTTTGTAGAGTTTCGGTTTAAATGGAGAATCTTTGTCTTTACCTTTTGATCCTTTGGGCCTGCCTGCTTGCTTCTTCTTGGATTTACCGTCGCCCTTGACGCCCAGCAGCGGGTGCACCTCTGGGAAATCACGGGGTTTGGGGTCAGGTGTTGGGGGAAAATATAGCGGGATTTGGGGTGGGGGGTAACGGGGTTGGGGTGAGGGGTGATGGAAGGGGGGCCGTGGTGGAGTTGGGGGTGAGTTGTGGTTTAAAATGTGGGGGGAGTGGGGATTTGAGGTGAGTTGTGATTTAAAATGTGGGGGGAATAGAGATTTGGGGTGAATCATCCCTTCAAATGTGTGGGGAATTAAATTATGGGTCAATTATCCCTTAAAATGTGGGGAAATGGGGATTTGGGGTGAGTTATTCCTTAAAATGTGGAGGAATGGGGATTTGGGGTGACTTATGCCTTAAAATGTGTCCACAAGAAAATTCTGTGTGAGATATCCCACAAAATGTGGGATCAGATCCCTCCCAGTTCCCAAAACCCTTGGGACTGGATCTTTCCCAAACCCCAAAACCCTTGGGATGGGCTCCCTCCCAAAGCCCCAGAACCCCTGGGATTAGATCCTTCCCAAAGCCCCAAAACTGCTGGAATTGGATCCCTCTCAAACCCCAAAACCCTTGGGACTGGATCTTTCCCAAACCCCAAAACCCTTGGGATCAGATCCCTCCCAAATCCCTTGGGATGGGCTCTCTCTCAAATCCCAAAACCCTTGGGACTGGATCTTTCCCAAACCCCAAAACCCTTGGGATTGGATCCCTCCCAAATCCCTTGGGCTCCGCAGGCCCCCGAATCCCAGGAATAATCCACCCCCGAATCCCAGGAATAATCCACCCCCGAATCCCAGGAATAATCCACCCCCGAATCCCAGGAATAATCCACCCCCGAATCCCGGGAATAATCCATCCCCGAATCCCGGGAATAATCCACCCCCAAATCCCGGGAATAATCCATCCCCGAATCCCGGGAATAATCCACCCCTGAATCCCGGGAATAATCCACCCCTGAATCCCGGGAATAATCCACCCCCGAATCCCGGGAATAATCCACCCCCGAATCCCGGGAATCCGCCACCCACCGTCGTTGGGGACTCCCTGGAGCTCGATGTTGGTGGTTTTGGGTTTTTTCTTGGGGTTCTGGGGCCCGTCCGAGGAGCTGGGGCGCTTCTTCTCGGGGCCCAGCCCCTCGTCGGGCAGCGCGCTGGGCAGCGCGTCCGGGGGCGGCCCGTAGGGATTCTCCTCGGGATCCTCCACCTCCGGAGCGATGGGAAGGTAGAGCAGCGCCCGGGAATCCTCCAGCTCCTCGTCGCTGCGCCCGGAGAAACGCCGGGAATGTCGGGAATTGGGGTTGGTGGGGTTGGCAATGGGGTTTGGAATGGGTGGTGGGGATTGGAATGGGGGCGGTGGGGTTATAATGGGAATTTTGGGGTTTATAAAGGGAATTTTGGGGTTTATAAAGGGAATTTTGGGGTTTGGAATGTGGATGTTTGGTTTATAAAGGGAATTTTGGGGTTTATAAAGGGAATTTTGGGGTTTATGAAGGGAATTTTGGGTTTATAGAGGGAATTTTGGGGTTTGGAATGGGAATTTTGGGGTTTGGAATGGGTGGTGGGGTTTGGAATGGATGGTGGGGTTTATGAAGGGAATTTTGGGGTTTATGAAGGGATTTTTGGGTTTATAGAGGGAATTTTGGGGTTTGGAATGGGAATTTTGGGGTTTGGAATGGGTGGTGGGGTTTGGAATGGATGGTGGGGTTTATGAAGGGAATTTTGGGGTTTATGAAGGGATTTTTGGGTTTATAGAGGGAATTTTGGGGTTTGGAATGGGAATTTTGGGGTTTGGAATGGGTGGTGGGGTTTGGAATGGATGGTGGGGTTTATGAAGGGAATTTTGGGGTTTACAGAGGAAATTTTGGGGTTATAAATGGAATTTTGGGGTTCATAAAGGGAATTTTGTGGTTTATAAAGGAAATTTTGAGGTTATAAATGGAATTTTGGGGTTATAATGGGAATGTTGTGGCTATAACGGGAATTCCGGGTTTTGCAACAGGAATATTTAAGGGCAGTGCTGGGAATGCTCCACAGAGGTTAATTAATCCCCGTTAATGAGGTTTTTGGCCCAGGGGCTCCACACCTGCTGCAGAAGGCGGCGATGGGATCCACGCTGGTCACGTCCACCTCCTCATCTTCTGCAGCATCGGCACCTGGGGCCCGGAAAAACGGGAATTAAAGGCAGGAAAACCTCCTGGAGCGGTTCTTGCTACAGCAGAAAATAACCTGGGGTAATTGTTATTGCAGCAGGGAAAAACCCACTGAAATATTTCCACTTAAAGAGCCTGAAATAATCTGTATTAAAGCATAAAATAGATTTAAATATTTCTTACGAAAGCAGAAGAAAAATAATTAAAATTATTTGTATTAAAGGATGAAACAAATCCAAAATATTTCTTATTAAAGCAGAAAAAAATTAATTTAAATTATTTGTATTAAAGCATAAAACAAATCTAAAATATTTCTTATTAAAGCAAAAAAAACCTGAAATAATTTGTATTAAAGCGTGAAACAAATCTAAAATATTTCCTATTAAAGCAAAAAAAAACCCCTGAAATAATTTGTATTAAAGCATAAAACAAATTTAAATATTTCCTATTAAAGCAGAATGGGAATTTTAATTTAAATTTTATTTCTATTTTATTTAGAAATAAAATATTTCCCATTAAAGCAAAATACAAAATTTAATATTTCTCATTGAAAAAAAAAACCAACTAAAATAATTCCTATTAAAACAGAAAATACAATTTAATTTAATTTGCTAAAATCCAATTAATTAAATTCTGGGAAGCACTAAAGTCTGCAAAAAGGAGAGCCAGGAAAAATCCTTATTCCCATCGTTTTTCACTTCACAAGATCTTTTTTTTCCTTGTTTTTGGGCACCACCACGTGGCCAAGAGGGATCCAAAGGATCCCAGGGAAAGCTGGGAATTCCCTGGGAATTCCCTGGGAATGGTTTGGGGCAGCACCTGTCTGCTCTGGCTCGCTCTTATCCTCGTCCTCGATGTCGAATTCCGATTCCCGCTCCTCGTATTCCACGTTTTCATCCAGCTCCTTGAAATCGGGGGCAAAAGCGCTCCAGTTTTCCTGGGAAAAACGGCAAAAAAAAAGCAGTTTTGGTCTGAACAGCAGCGGATTCCTTGGATCCTGCAAATTCCAAGGAATTAAATATCCTGGAGAGGGTTTAAAAAATGGATCTGGCATCTGGGGATAAGGGAGAGAGTTGGGAATGGCTGGAATTGGTTGAGTTGGGAATGGATGGGATTGGTGAACTGGGAATGGCTGGAATTGGAGAGTTGGGAAAGGCTGGAATTGGGGAGTTGGGAATGGCTGGAATTGGTGAGTTGGGAATGGCTGGAACTGGTGAACTGGGAATGGCTGGAATTGGTGAGTTGGGAATGGTTGGGATTGGTTGAGTTGGGAATGGCTGGAATTGGAGAGTTGGGAATGGCTGGGATTGGTGAACTGGGAATGGCTGGAATTGGTGAGTTGGGAATGGCTGGGATTGGTGAACTGGGAATGGCTGGAATTGGTTGAGTTGGGAATGGTTGGGATTGGTTGAGTTGGGAATGGCTGGAATTGGTTGAGTTGGGAATGGCTGGAATTGGGGAGTTGGGAATGGCTGGAATCGGTTGAGTTGGGAAGGTTTTTCCAACCGGAATTACTCTGTTCTACAATCTCACTGAAATCCCATAAAAGCACCAAAAATCAAGGAAAAATCCCATAAATGCATGGAAAATCCAACCTCCTTTAGGTCCATGGAAAATAAGAGGCTGGAAAAATGAATTCCAGTGAAAATCCAGCATCAAAATATTCCTTAAATATTGCAGTGGACATCGCAAACCCCAGCTGAGGGTTCACATCCTGGAATTAAAGGAGGGGGGAATTCCATGGAAAACGTCCCTGGGATGGAGTTTAAGGATTAATCCAAAGCTGAGCTGGAGTTTTGAGCTCAAAATCCCAAATTAAAATGAAGCAGGAAAAGCCAAAAATGTGTTGGAACAGGAATTCCTCAAGGATTTAAACACACAAAAATTGAGTCCGTGGGGAATGATGGAATGATGGAATTCCAGACTGGTTTGGGTGGAAAGGGAGCTTCAATCCCATCCCATTCCATGGGCAGGGACATTTCCCCATCCCAGGGTGCCCCAGCCTGGCCTGGGACACTCCCAGGGATGGGGCAGCCATGGATTCTCTGGGAATTTGGGAATTCCCAAATTCCCAAAGCTGGGAATGAGTCAGGAATGCTGAAACTGGGAGTCTTTATGGAATCGTGGAATGGTTTGGGTTGGAAGATCTTAAGGATCATCCCATTCCCACCCCTGCCGTGGGCTGGGACACTTTCCATGATCCCAGGTTGCCTCGGGGACTCCCAGGGATGGGACAGCCACGGATTCCCGGTCCCTGGGAAGGATTTATTCCCAATATCCCACCCAAACCAGCACCAGGAATCCTGGAACGCTTTGGGGGCTGGAAGGAATCATAAACCCCACACTTCTCCTTATCCCAGATCGCTCCAACTCCAGGGATGGAGCAACCAAAATCCCTCAGGGCAGGCGCCATTCCCAAGGGAACGATCCCAAAAGCCTCACTCACCACCTGGTTCTGAGCCCATATGGAAACCACCCCGCTGGAAATGGAGGCGATGATGGGCCGCACCGGATGCCACTGCAACCAACCAGAGGACACAAAAAACCCCTCAAAATGAGCCAAAACGGGGCCTCATTCCCAAATCCCGAGGAGAGCCGGGGGGGTTTCCGTACTGCCACGTCCAGCAGGAGCTCGCCGCGCGTTCCGTGCAGGATTTTCACCAGGTTGCCGATGCTCTTTTCCCAGATGTAGAGCGCGTGCTGCCGCGCCGAGCCCGCCACGATGTACTCGCCATCCCCCGAGAAGCAGCACTTCTTCCAGGGGGTCCTGCAGCCAGGGGAAATCGTGGAAATTGGTTTGGGATCAGAGAGATGAGGTTTTTTTCTCCCTCCCGCTCGGTGTTTAGAGTTGAAGCTGTTCCCAATCCCGGATGAGGATTTGCATCCTCAGCGTGGGATGTGGGATGGGAATGTCCCCAGGCCACATGGGGTAGGGAATATCCCGAGTGGATGAAGAGCCATCAGGATCATTGATCCAACCCCCAGCCCTGCACAGGCCCCCAGAATCCCCACCCTGTGCCAAAACCTCTCGCTGCCTTTGGGGTCTGACAATTCCATGGGAAGCCTTTTCCAGTGGCTGAGCAGCCAGGGAAAAGCAGCCATCCCTGTGCCCCAAATCCTGCAGCCATCCCTGTGCCTGTCCCTGTTCCCCAAATCCCTCCCTGTGCCCTCACCCGTTCCCTAAATCCATTCCTGTTCCCAAATCCCTCCTTGTGACCCTCACCTCTTCCCTAAATCCATCCTGATTCCGAACCCCTCTCTGATCCCAAACCCTGTTCCTGTTCCCTCCCTGATCCCAAACCCCTCCCTGATCCCACTCCCTCCCCGTTCCCTCACCTGTTGACCAGGTCCTGCAGTTTCTGCATGGGCTCGGGCTCGCCGTCGCGCCCGCAGGTGAGGATCTCCCGCCCGTCGTACACGCGGATGATCCGGTCGGCCGTGTTGATCAGGAAGCAGCTGCAGGAAAACGGGGATGAATCCATGAGAAGCTGTTAAAGATCCCATCCCGTGGAGGAGCCGGGGGCTGCGAGCAGCTCCCTGCGGGTTTGGGATCGGCCCCGGAGGCGCTCACCTCCCTTTGCGGGCGAACTCGATGGATTTAATGGCCGTGGTGTTGCTGGTCCCTGTGGTCACTCTGAAGGAAGCAACAAGATCCTGAGTGTCTGTTTTTAAGACCAAGATCTGAAGATTGAGCAGACAGAGAACAATCAGTGGCTTCACCTGAAACAGAGCCCTGGGAGCCCACCCGGGGACACTGCGGGAGCTGCTGAGACACAAACGCCAGGAAAACATCCCAAAAACGCGTCAAAAACAGAGTCAGACAAAGATCCCAGAATCCCTGAGGTTGGAAAACCCCTCCAGGATCATCAAGAAATCCCTCACCTGTTCCCCAAACCATGCAGCCACCTCTGCACCTGTCCCTGTTCCCCATCCCTGTGCCTGTCCCTGTTCCCCAAATCCATCCCTGTGCCCCTCTCCTTTTCCCAAACACATCCCTGCACCCTCACCTCTTCCCTAAATCTATTCCTGTTCCCCAAATCCATCCCTGTGCCCCTCTCCTCTTCCCAATCCCATCCCTGTGCCCTTGACCTCTTCCCTAAATCCAGTCCTGCTCCCAGATCCCCTCCCTGTGCCCCTGACCTGTTCCCAAACCCCTCCTGTGCCCCTGACCTGTTCCCAAACCCCTTCCTGTGCCCCTTACCTGTTCCCTAAATCCATCCCTGTGCCCCTCACCTCTTCCCAAGCCCATCCCTGTGCCTCTGACCTCTTCCCTAAATCCATTCCTGTTCCCAAAACCCCTCCTGTGCCCCTGACCTGTTCCCAAACCCCTCCCTGTGACCCTCACCCATCAATCCCCACCTGGAGCACCGAGCGCCCCCAGGAATTCCTCGGACACCCCAAACCTCCCTGATCACTTCCACAGCCTGAGCCCCTCCCCTTTTCCAGAGGGCAATTCCCGGAGGGGCCCAGGGAGCGGGGCTGACCTTGCCCTTGGCGTTCCCGGTGTAGATGTATTCCCCTCTCCGGTCAAACGACGCCACCACGTTGAGGTCGGAGTCGTCGTCCACGGGCAGCACCACGTGCTTGGAGTCGGAGAGCGTCAGCATCACCGGGGCCGACTTCATGGGACACACCAGCACCCTGTTCCTGCCAAACACGGGAAACTGGGAATGGCTGCCTCTGGAAAGGGAGCTCCAGGTGCAGAGTGACAAAAAAGCGTCCAGGAGTTCAGGGTATCCGGGATTTCCAGCATAAAAACATCCAGCTGGAACGAGGAATTCAGGGTATTCAGGATTTCCAGCATAAAAAAAATCCAGCTGGAGTGAGAAATTCAGGGTATTCCAGATTTCCAGTATAAAGATATCCAGCTGGACTGAGGAGTTCAGGGTATCCAGATTTTCCAGCATAAAAACATCCAGCTGGAGTGAGGAATTCAGGATATGTTGGAAAATAATTTCCAGTGAAAAAGATATTGGGCTGGACTGAAGAATTCAGGGTATCTTGGAAAAGGACTTCCAGAAAAAAAAATCTCCAGCTGGATTAAGGAGTTCAGGGTATCCTGGAGAAGGATTTCCACATAAAAAACATGGAGTTGGATTGAGGAATTCAAGAGATCTTGGAGAAGGATTTCCAGCATAAAAAACATTGAGCTGGATTGAGGAATTCAGGATATCCTGGAAAAGGATTTCCAGCATAAAAAACATCCAGCTGGAATGAGGAATTCAGGATACTCCTGTTTTTGCCGTCTCATTTTCAGTACTCAGACAGCAAAACCAATTTCAGCTGGATTTTAACCTCCCTCCCTCCTCCGAGTTTGTGCAGGGATTTGACACCCAAGGAGACATTCCCACGGCGATTCCCAGGAGTTTCTGCCATCCCAGAAAGGCGGGGGGGCAGCGGGAGGCACTTACTGGTCGCGGGGGTGGTACTGCACTTTGAGGATGGGCGAGGGGAAGCGGAAGCGCTGGTCGCAGTCCCCGGACAGCACGTCCCACTGAGACACGATGTTGTCGGTGGAGGCACTCACCAGCTTGTGCCCGTCCCGGCTCCAGCTGCGGCACAGGGAGGGAATTCCCGGGAAGTTATTCCTTGGAAGGGTTAAACGGGGCTGGAGGGGGAAAGGAGCTTGGGAATTCCCAGGGAAGTTATTCCTGGATGGAATTCACTGGGGATTCCCTGGATGGAATTCCCTGGATGGAATTCCCTGGATGGAATTCCCTGGCTGGAATTCCCTGGAGATTCCCTGGAAGGAATTCCCTGGCTGGAATTCCCTGGATGTAATTCCCTGGGGATTCCCTGGATGTAATTCCCTAGCTGGAATTCCTGAGGATTCCCTGGATGGAATTCCCTTGAATCCCCGAGGATTCCGGGCTCACCACAGGGAGCAGACGGGGTGGATGTGGGCGCTGATGATCTTGGCGATGCCGCGGGTCAGGAAGTCCCAGATGACGATCCTGCCGTCGTTGCAGCCCACGGCCAGCAGCGTGCCCCAGCGGTTGAAGGTGCACGTCAGGGCCATGCTGATGCAGTCCAGGGTCCCGTCAGCCTCCTGCCGGGACAGTGGGGACCAGAGAGAGCCGTGAGAACCGGAGAGAGCCGGGAGAACCGGACACGGCCATGAGAACCGGCCAGAGCCGGCCGGACCAGGGGGGGACCCGGGGGGACCCAGCCCGACCCAGCCAGACCTGGGGGAACCCGCTCGGACGCAGTGACACCTGCTCAGACCCAGCCAGACCCGGTGGGACCCAGCCAGACCTGCATAGACCCGGTAAGACCCGGTGGGACCCTCTCAGACCCAGCCAGGCCCGGTAAGACCCAGCTCGGACTTGGTGAGACCTGCTCAGACCCCGTAGGACCCGCTCAGACCCGGTGGGACCCCCTCAGACCCAGCCAGACCCGGTGGGACCCGCTCAGGCCGCCCGGGGTGGGCTCGGGAGCGGCTGTGGGCCGGGAGCGCCGTTACCTCGGGGTAGTTCTGGCCGAAGGACTCTGCAGAGGAAGGGGAAGGCGGCGGCTGAGCGAGAGGCGGCCCCGGTACCGAACCTCCCCCGGTACCGAACCCGCCCCGGTACCGGTCCTGCCCCGGTACCGAACCCGCCCGGTACCGAACCCGCCCCGGTACCGGTCCAGCCCCACTCCCTGCTCATTCCCACTCTCAGCCGCGCCTCCTCCGCTTCCCGTTCCCGTTCGCACCGAGCAGCTCCAGGCTCACCCCCGCCGCCCCCGTTCCCAGCTCCCTCCCCATTCCCATTCCCATTCCCATCCCCATTCCCATTCCCGCCACCTGCCGGTCCCGCAGCGCCGCCCTCGCACCCCATTCCCGGTCCCATTCCCGCTCCGCTCCCGCCCCCACTCCCAGTCCCATTCCCGCCCCCATTCCCGGTCCCATTCCCGCTCCCGCCCCCATTCCCGGTCCCATTCCCGCTCCCGCCCCCGTTCCCGGTGCTATTCCCGGTGCTATTCCCGTTCCCGCTCGCACCGAGCAGCTCCAGGTTCATCGCGCCGCCGATCCCGCTCCCTCCGCTCCCGTCGCCGAAGGACCCCACGGGGCCCTGCCCGGTGCCGCCCCGCGCCGTTCGCCTGACAAACCGCCGCTCCTTTCCTCCGCCCCCGCCGCGCCTCCCGGCGCCTCCCGGGCCGGCTCCGCCCGCCGTTCCCAGCGGGCTCGGGCAGCGGCGCCGCTCGCTCCCGGGGCGGCGGCGGGAAGGGGAACGGGAAGGGGAACGGGCGGCGCGGATCAGGCAGCGCGGCGGGCAGACCCCGCGCGGCGCGCGGAAGAGGCCGGGTGGGCCCCGCGGCCGCGCAGAAAGGTTCCGGGTACGGGGAAAGACCCGCAGGGGGCGCTAATAAGGGAGCACTACTAATTAAAATAATTTAAATAATTCTTATTATTCTAATAATTAGCTAAAATAGCAAGGGGAATCTGGGCCCTTGCGGGTATTGCCTGGATTTCTACTGGATAGAGCTGTCTGCTTTTGGAAAAAAAGG
The DNA here is from genome assembly GCF_971803275.1 of Cyanistes caeruleus. Lineage (NCBI taxonomy): Eukaryota > Metazoa > Chordata > Aves > Passeriformes > Paridae > Cyanistes > Cyanistes caeruleus. The sequence goes on from NC_141724.1 coordinate 1,790,441, forward strand.
GAAAAAGAAATAAATAAAAGAAAAATAAAAGAAAAAATTTAAAATAAAATAATAAAAGTATAAAATAAAATATTAACAATAAAGAAAAGTTAAAAATAGAAGAAAATAAAATGCTTTTAAAATAAAATAATAAAAATGTAAAATGAAATATTAAAAAATAGAGAAAAAATATAAAAAAATAAAATAAATTAAAAAAATTAAAAAATAAAATAAAAAAATAAAATAAAATAAAATAAAATAAAATAAAATAAAATAAAATAAAATAAAATAAAATAAAATAAAATAAAATAAAATAAAATAAAATAAAATAAAAATAAACCCTGATTTTAGGGATAAAAAGCTCTGGAATCTCCCAACACCAACTCCAGGCAGGCAGAGAAAATAAACTTGGGGTACCCTGGAGATTCCCACATTCCACCCCAAAATTCCCCCTGAAAGATTCCACAGGGAAATTCCCAAAGAAACCCCTCAGGGAATTGTGTGGGATGGGGCCACACAAAAAGCTCAGGAATTGCAGACACAGAGCTTGGCCTTTATTCCAGTTTATTATTTCCACACCTCCCCGCGCCATCCCGAGGGCCATTCCCGCTTTTCCAGAGGTTTTCCAGAGGTTTTTTTTCCCCCTCCTGGGGTCGGTGCTGCCTGAGGGACGGGGCTTTGGAAAAGGGTTGGGAATTCTTGGCACGAGCAGCTGGATTGGGATGGGACAGAGGATGGATCCATAAAAAAAACAAAAAACCCAACCAAAACTCAGTTTTGGAATGCCAGGAGAAAGGATGGATCCATAAAAAAAGTACCCTGGAATGGCAGATGGAGTTTGGATCCATAAAAAATCCCACTTGGGAGGTTGGATCCACCGGGAATGCCTGGGAAGGAACAAAACAAAGCCGAGTTTTGTTGTGGTTTTTTTTTCCTCCATAAAAAAAGCTCCTGAATCCGTTTATTGCACAAAGAAAGGGGAAAAAAAAAAATCAATCCCACCAAACCCAACCTCGGCCACGGGCAGCTGGAATTTCAGCCGAGGAATTCCACCTTCCCTGGGAATTCCAGGGAGAATTCCCAACTCCCCAGGTTCCTTGTGGAGCCAGCAAGGGGCGTTTCCTGCTCCAGATCAGCCCAATTCCACCCCAAAAATGCAGGAAGCAAACTGGGATTGCCAGGAATTTGGGAAAGACGAATCCCCCTCTTCCCCTATCCCCACTTTTTTTTTATTCTTTCCCATCCAATTCCAGTTCTGGAGTGAAATTGAGGAGAAGAAGGAAGGATTTTTTTCTTCTCTCCAACTTGGAAAAAAAAAAGCTGGAAAACCCTCATTATTTAAAATATTCCTGTGCATTCCCCAATTTAAAACTGCCACGACATTCCCATGAATTCCATGCCCCAGATCCTGCTTTAAAAGGAATTTTGGCACTTTCCCCTGGGAGGAAAAAAAAGATAAATTGGATAATTTGAAGGACTTTTTTGTGCTGCTCCAAAGCGGAACCTCTGAGGAACGGAGCGTGGAAACAAGGGAAGGTTTCTCCAGCCATTCCAAGGAATTTAAGGAAGCAAAGGAGAAGGGGGGAAGAAAAAAAAAATAAGAGGAGGAAAAGGTGGGATTAGGGATCAATAGCTTATCCAGGTGGGGTTTTCCAAATCCCCGTAGAAAAAACACGGAAGCTTTGCTCCTGTCCATGTAAACATTTCCAGCTCCTTGGAGCTTCCCAACACTTCCTCATCCTAAAGTTTTGTGCCTTTTCCTTCCTCTCCCAGCGCTCTGGAATCGCTGCCAATGGCTGAGGGAGGAGCGGGATCGTTATCCCGGAGTTTTGGGAAGGGATTTTTCCCATCCCATGGATCGCCCACGAGGCTTGGGATGGGATTGGTGAAGCCTCCAGCGAGTCCCAAGGGTTTGGATTTTCCATGCCTTGGCCGAGCAATTCCAATGGGATTTTCCATGCCTTGGCCACGCAATTCCAATGGGATTTTCCATGCCTTGGCCACACAATTCCAATGGGATACAGGGCTGGGATTGGGATGGAGCCATCACCCCCCTGAGCCCCCTCCGAGCTCCTCCCTGTCCCCCTCGGGGCTGGCTCGGAGCTCCACGGCCGAGGCAGGGCTGGAATTCCCAAATCCCGCCGCGATTCCCGAATTCCTGCCGCGCTTCCCGCTCAGGTGGAGTCGTCCAGGCCTTTGTTGGGATGCTGGGAGCCGGCCCGGCAGAGCCTGTCCATGATTCCCTGGAGCATGGGCTGCACGATTCCCAGGAGAGGCCGCTGGGAGGAGTCCCCCGCCCAGCAGGCTTCCATCAGCTGCCAGCATTCCTCGTCAAACACCGGGAGCCGCTCCGGCCGCACCCCTGGAAACACAGCGGGATCAGCGGGAACGCCAGGATCCTCCAGGGAGAGCCCGGCCCGCTGCTGACATCCAAGGGAGAAGAGCAGAGGGGTGGGAGCTCCTGGGAAAGGGGTGTGTTCCAGCCAGGGCGCTTCCAGAGGGTGGCCAAATCCAGGGAATTGGGGGTTTAAACTCATCCCATTCCATAGGCATGGACACCTCCCGTGATCCCAGCCTGCTCCAGGGATGGAGCAGCCATGGATTCTCTGGGAATTCCATCCCAGCCCCTCCAGGGAAGGATTTATTCCCAATATCTCAGCCAAAGCAGCAGAGGAATGGTTTGGGTTGGAAGGGATCATCCAATCCCATGGGTGGGGACACCTCCCACTATCCCAGGCTCCTCCAACCTGGCCCTGGATGCTCCCAGGGATGGAGAAGCCACAAATTCTCTGGGAATTCCATCCCAGCCCCTGCCCACCTTCACAGTCATGAATTGCTTCCCAAAAGAATCCTGAGGGATCTGGGAAGGGTTTGGAGAATCCTGAGGGAGCTGGGAAGGCTCAGCCTGGAGAAAAGGAGGCTCAGGGGAATTCCTGGCTCTGCACAAGTCCCTGCCAGGAGGGGACAGCCGGGGGGGATTTGGGATGTTATCCCAGGGAACAGGGACAGGAGGAGAGGGAACGGCCTCAGGCTGGGCCAGGGGAGGCTCAGCTCGGACAGCAGCAGGAATTTCCTCATGGAAAGGGCGGCCAGGCCTTGGAAGTGGCCAGGGAGGTTTGGAGTCCCCGTCCCTGGAGGTGGCAGCTGGAGGTGGCACTCAGGGCTCAGGGTGGGCATCGGGCACAGCTCGGACTCATTCCTGGAAATCTTCTCCAACTTTTCAGGGATTCTGGGATTTTTCCCTTTCACCTCCCCACCACCAGAATAAAACTGGATTTTCCCAGCAGCTGAGGGGTTTCAGAGCTGAGCCAAGCCCAGGTACCTCTCCTGACGTTGTTCCACAGGTGATCTTTGCTCGCACACCTCTCAAAGGCCTCGGGTAACTTCACGTGGCCCGAGCACAGGTACCAGAACAGGATCCCAAAGGCATAAACATCCACGGAATTGTCGTATTTCCCTGGGAAAAAAACCCACGTGGGATCAGCAGGGAAAAACCCTTGGGAGCTGGGCAGGCTGAGAGGTGATTCCAGGCTCGCATTTCCTCAGATTTAAACCTCAGTTTCATGGCAGGAAGGTAAAATTTGTGTGAAACCCAGGAAGGCAGCAGGAACTGGGATCAAGGTTAAGCTTTTCCAATTCCCAGGATTTATAAACTTAAGTTGTACCAGGAATTCACAAACTGAACTCAGGTGTATTTTAAACACCTGTAAAGCTCAGCTCCATCAGTGCCAAACATCCCAGAAATATCCCAGATATTCCCTAAATTCACTCAAATGGAGATGCTTCCATTTGATCCCAACCTCATCCAAGCAGGAGCAGCTCTGACAGACAAAAAGGATTTGGGTAAATTTAGTTAAATTTGGGATTTGAACTTCCAAGTGGTTCCAAAACTCAGGAAAAGCCCTCTGAGCAGCTGCCAGAATTCCCAGCAAATCCAAACTCACTCCAAGTTAGTAACAGCCTGGAAATTCCTTACAGGGAATCCTTCCTGCAGTATTTCCCTATGAAAACCAAGGATTTCCAGCTTCCTACTAATGACAATTTACCTTTCTAATTGCAAGGGTGTTAATTAATTCAGCAGAGCTGATCAACCCCATTACCCTCTGCCAAGAGCGGACTTAAAATACAGGAAAAATCCACAGCATGCATTGAAAACAGGGAATTTTCTGGTGCTGGAATGGCCTTGGGAGCAACTGAGGGATGAATTCCAAGGAATTGCCTTCAGAATTCCAGGCAGAGCTGTGGATTCAGGGGGAATCCTACCTGTGAAGAGCTCGGGAGCCATGTGGATGGGGGTGCCCACGATGCTGCCAGACATCATCGCCTCGGGTTTGCAGAAGCCCAAATCCGTGATTTTGGCCCGATTCTTTTTGTCCAGCTGGGGAAAAAGCCACAGGCGGGTGGGTGAGAAGCCCGTTTATCCCATAAAATACTGATTTTTGATATGGATTCCCACTGGGAGGGCTGGGCAGCTGGTTTTAAATCAGTTTCTCTGATTTCCTGGCTGCTCTTCCCCTGGGAGGCACCGCTTGTCTCCCACACCAGGGGCGTGGCTGGGATTTCAGGGAAGCAGGAACTGGAAATCCTACTCATGGATTAAATTGTCTACACTCCAAAGGAATCATTCCCTGCTCCCTTTGCCCCAGGCTTCCAGCCAGGAAAGGAGGCAGTGAAACCTCCCTGTGGCTGACACCAGCACAGCTTAAAATACTCTGTGTGGAGAAAGCTATTCCCTCATTTAAATCTTCTTTTTTTCCCCACTAAAAAAGGCTCTGGGATGAGGCAGAGACAGGGATTTTCCTTACCAGGACGTTTTTGAGTTTGATATCCCTGTGCACCAAGCCCTGGCTGTGCAAGTACCGGATCCCTTCCACCACATCCAAGGCAATCTGCAACCGTGGCTCCAACTCCAGCCCAGCCTGAGGGGAAAAACATGGATTTTATTCCTAAAAGTTGCTTTGGCCTGCTCTTCTTTACCAAAATGCTGAAAATCAAGGAATTCTACCTTTGTTTTATGGTTTAATGGGGATTGTTTTAAATTAGGGAGATTAAAACTCATCCCATGGGCAGGGCCGCTTCTCACTAAACCAGGTTTAGTCTGAGGGAAAAAACACAGATTTCATGCCTGAAAGTTACTTTGGCCTGCTCTTCTTTACCAAAATGTTGAAAATTGAGCAATTCAAGTTTTGTTTTATGGATTAATGTGGACAGTTTTAATTAGAGAATCAGTTTTGGGTTGGGAGGGTGATTAAAGCTCATCCCATGGGCAGGGCCACTTCCCACTAAACCAGGTTTAGTCTGAGGGAAAATACACAGATTTCATGCCTAAAAGTTACTTTGGCCTGCTCTTCTTTACCAAAATGTTGAAAATTAAGCAATTCCAGCTTTGTTTTATGGATCATTCGGGATTTTTTTTTAAATTAGGGTTTAAATTAGGGAGATTAAAGCTCATCCCATAGGCAGGGCCCACTTCCCACTCAAACCAGGTTGCTCCGAGCTCTCTCCCAGCACTTCCAGGGATAAAATAAATATGAAATAAATATTCAGCAGGAGGATTTGGTACCTTCAGCCCAGTGTAGAGGTCCCTGTGCAGCCTCTCCATGATCAGCAGCACAGCAATGCTGGAGCCTCCTCCGTAGCCGTAATCGATGACGGAGCCGTGCAGGTGCACCAGCCTCTCGTGGGACTGCAGGGACCTGCAGAGAAAATTTGGGGTGATTTTTGGCCCCTGAGTCCCTTTAGGGACCTGCAGAAGGTTTAGCACACAAAATTTTGGGTAATTTTTGGCCCATGAATCCCTTTAGGGACCTGCAGAATGTCCAGCAGAGAAAATTTGGGTAATTTTTGGCCCCTGAGTCCCTGCAGGGACCTGCAGAATGTCCAGCAGAGAAAATCTGGGTAATTTTTGGCCCTTAAGTCCCTTTAGGGATCTGCAAAACGTCCAGCACACAAAATTGGGATGATTTTTAGCCCTGTCCTCCAGCCCAGGCCAAGGGAAGAAGCCCCAGAGCTGCAGATTTAGCAAGAAACCCCAGCTCAGCTCAGAGCAGCACAATCCTCAGCTGTCTGAGCCAATTAAACTCAAAAAAAAAAAAAAAAAGAAAAAAAAAGCCTTTTTAAAGGTTAGAGTCACAAAAAAAACCCCTATTCTTCTCTCAGCTGGCTGTGCCTGCAGCTGTTTCCAGCAAAGCAGCTGCTCCCTGCACTGCACAGCCACCCCTGGCTTTTTTGGGATTCAGGCAGGAAAAAGGGTGGGAAAAGAGGATTCACCACCTGCAATCAGGGGAGGAGAATTGCTGGTTTTTAGGGTTCGTAAATTTGGATTTATTCTGAATTTGCACAGCACAGGCAGCAGAGAATCCAATTAAGGCAGGAAGGAGCATCCCTGCCCAGGCTAGGAATGGCTGAGCATTCCAGGAGCTCCAATCCCAGATTCCTGCAGCAAACCCGGATGTGGCACTCAGAGCTCTGTGACAAAGGGGGACATCAGCCACAGCCTGGGGGCTTGTCCAGCCTGAATAAAGCTGGGAAATCCATCAGATCCTCATGGAATTGGGGAAGCACTCGGGACACAGACCTCATGTAGTGGAATTCCAGCGCCAGGTCGTTCCAGTGCTTCTCATCCGGAGGGACGACGGATTTGAGGGCGCAGGGGAAGTGTCCCCCCCAGCTGTCACACAGGTACACCACCCCGTACTGGCCTCGGCCCAGCTCCCTGCCCAGCCTGGGCTTCCCTGCAAGGCACAAATCCCGGGAAATCAGCGCCCAGATCCGATGCTGGAAAATCCAACGGAAATCCAAACTCCTCTGGAGCCCTGGGGGAGGAGGGAGGAGATTCCCTGCTCACCGTGCAGCAGCACGTCCTGCAGGGATCTGCTCTCCAGGGACAGGCGGGCCAGGCGTGGAGCGTGCTCCTTCCTCACCTTCAGCCACAGGTCCTCGGTCCTCTCCAGGCGGCCCGAGTGGCCGTCCTCCAGCTGCGGGGAACAGCTCAGCTCCTGGGCACTTCTTCCATTCCAATTCCTCACTCCCAGCCCAAATCTGAGCTCCTGGGCACTTCTTCCATTCCAATTCCACATTCCTAACCCCAACCTGAGCTCCTGGGAACTTCCTCCATTCCAATTCCACACTGCCAGCCCAAATCCGAGCTCCTGGGCACTTCTTCCATTCCAATTCCACACTGCCAGCCCAAATCCGAGCTCCTGGGCACTTTTTCCACTCAAATTCCACATTCCCAACCCCAACCTGAGCTCCTGGGCAGGTTTTTTAGTTAAAATCCCGCATTCCCAACCCCAATCCAGAGCTCCTGAGATGTTCTTGCAGTTCAAATCCCACATTCCCAACCTCAACCCGAGTTCCTGTGCCCTTTTCTCCATCCCAATTCCACATTCCCAGCCCACATCTCAGCTCCTGGGCACTTTTTCAGTTAAAATCCCACATTCCCAACCCCACTCGGGCTCCTGTGCACTTTGCTCCATCCCAACCCCACGTTCCCAGCCCCAGTCAGGTTCCTGTGCCCTTTTCTCCGTTCCAGTCCCACATTCCCAACCCCAACCTGAGCACCTGGGCACTTTTTCAGTTAAAATTCCACATTCCCAACCCCAACCCGAGTTCCTGTGCACTTTTGTCTGTTCCCACCCCACATTCCCAGTCCCAGTTAAGTTCCTGTGCCCTTATCTCCGTTCCCACCCCACATTCCCAGTCCCAGTTGAGTTCCTGTGCCCTTTTCTCCATCCCAATCCCACATTCCCAACCCCAGCCTGGGTTCCTGTGCCCTTTTCTCCATTCCCAGCCTGGGTTCCTGTGCCCTTTTCTCCATCCCAATCCCACATTCCCAACCCCAGCCTGGGTTCCTGTGCCCTTTTCTCCATCCCAATTCCACATTCCCAACCCTAGCCCGGGTTCCTGTGCCCTTTTCTCCGTTCCCACCCCACATTCCCAACCCCAGCCCAGGTTCCTGTGCCCTTTTCTCCATTCCCAGCCCGGGTTCCTGTGCCCTTTTCTCCGTTCCCAGCCCACACTGCCATTCCCAGAGCCCCAGGTTTTCCCAGACCTGGCGCAGGGAGGAGGCGAAGGCCTCGTGGGAGCTGTTGAGGCGCGTTCGGAACTGGCTGCAGATGCTCTTGGCCAGTTTGGAGGCGCTGAGGCTCTCGATGGCGTCCTGGGCCACCTTCCTCTTCCACTCGCTGCTGATGGCCGGGGGGCTCACCCACGTCAGCCGCTGGATTATCTGGGAAAAGGCAGCGCAGCTCAGCAGGAGAATCGCCTTAATTAGCTCGTTAATTATTTAATTTGGTGGTTATTTATTCGCAGGGCGGGCTCTGGGAATCTGTGGATGCCAAGGATTGAGCTCGGGGCAGACTGGGATTGTCCATGGGATGGGATGAGCTTCGAGTCCTTCCCAAACCAATCCAGCCTGGAATTCTCCAGTATTTAATTGAGTCATATTAAATATTTGAATAAATATAATTAATGTGTAAATAATTAATAATTAATGTGTAAATAATATGTGATTAAATATAATATTTAATTATATTTATTAATTATTTTACTTAATGATATTAAATACTTGATTTAATGATATTTATTATTTTATTTAATTATATTAAATTATATTTATATTACTTTATATAATTTAAATAAATTAGAATTTATTAATTTATAGAATTTAAAGAATTTAAAGAATTTCTATCATTTATACAATTTATACAATTTATATCATTTATACAATAATTAATGATATTAACTATTATTCATTCATAATATTTATTAACTAATTAATTTGGTAATGTTTATTAAATATTTGTGTTTCTTAAATATTTAACTATATTTATTCAATATTTGATTTAATGATATTAAATAATTAATACTGTAATATTTATTAAATATTTTGTGTTTATTAAATATCTGCAAATTATTTATAAATATATATATATATATTTATATATATAAATATATTTTTTAAATATTTTATTTAATGATATTTATTATATCTTTAATAATGTTTATTAAATAATTTGATAATATTAAATATTGTATTTGTGTTTACTCAATCTTTAACTTAATATTTATTACATTTTAATATAATAATATTTACAAAATACTTTATTCAATAATATTTCTTTAGTATTTAATGGTATTTATTACCTTTTAATTTAATGATATTTATCTCATATTTTATTTAATAATATTCAAGCATTTAATTTAATAATATTTATTACATATTTAACTTAATGATATTTATAACATATTTAATTCAATGATAATTTAATAATATTTATTAACTGTTTAATTTAATTATATTTCTTAAACATTTATTTGAAAGCAAATACCTCTTGAAGGGGTTCTTTGTGTCCTGGAGGAGTAAAGAAATGATTCCTGGTTTTTTGGGAAATGAGGTTTATTTGGCTTCCTGAGGTTTGGTTTGCTGTGGGATTTTCATTTAGGACAATTCACTCTTCTCCCCTCAGATTTGCTCTGGTTTGGTTTCAATTTCTGGCTGTTAAAGCTTTCATTTCCAAAACATTTAATTTCCAAAACATTTAATTTCCAAACCATTTAATTTCCAAAACATTTAATTTCCAAACAATTTAATTTCAAAAAAAATTTAATTTTCAAACAATTTAATTTCCAAAAAGTATAATTTCCAAAAAATTTAATTTCCAAAAGATTTCATTTCCAAACAATTTCATTTCCAAATTACATATCCAAATTTCATTTCCAAAAAAAATTTCATTTTCAAACAATTTCAAAATTTAATTTATTTCAAATAATTTAATATTAATAATAATAATAATAATTTAATTTAATTCAAAATTAAAATTTAGCTGCTCTGAGCAGCTGGGACTTTATTCCTCCCTCGGATGGATGGGCAAGAACTCAACTTTTCTCAACAAATCCCAGTTCCCAGTGGGAACAAAGCACAGATTCCTCCTCCTTTCCAAGATCAGGGATCCGCTGGGAATTCCGTGCTGGCTAACGAAGGCTGAGGCACGGCAATTTAATTAATATAATTCATTTAATTAACATAATTACCCCAAGTGCTGCGCCCAACACCTGGAATTCCCACACCTCAGCCCAGGAAAAAGCTGCTTCCCTGGGAATTCCACCCATTTGGGAACACCTCTCCCTGATTTTTCCACTGAAAAATCCCCTCTGGATGAGAATCCCACAATCCCAGAGAGGTTTGGATCGGGAATTTTATCCCATTCCACCACCCCAAAGTCACTCCCATCTCCATCCAACCCGGCTTGGGGCACTTCCAGGCGTGGAAATCTCCAGGAATAAACTCCAGGAATAAAAATATAAGAGTGAATTCAGGGAGCAGCTGAGATGAATTTTTTTTCTCCCTCTGAAATTCCCTTTTCCGAGCTTTCCCACCTGTTTGATCTGTTCCCAGAGCATCCTGGTCACCGTCGAGCCCGAGTGGAACGTGACCTCCACGTGGTAGGCTGCGTTCAGGATCTGGAAAATCAGGGAAAAGAGGGGAAAAAATGGGAATTCTGACAGCTAGGAACTTGGCTACAGCCTGGGAAAATGGAAAAAAATTGGGATATCCCAATGATCACTGGGTAAATTGATTTATTGCGTTATTTTATGGGTGGTTTTAGGCTGTAATTTGATTATAATTGATTTATTGCCTTATTTTGTGGCTGTTTTTAGGCTGTAATTTGATTATAATTAATTTATTGCATTATTTTATGGGTGGTTTTAAGCTGTAGTTTGATTAAAATTAATACATTTTTATTTTATGGGTGGTTCTAGGCTGTAATTTTATTACAATTGATTTATTGCGTTATTTTGTGGCTGTTTCTAGGCTGTAATTTGATTATAATTGATTTATTGTGTTATTTTATGGGTGGTTTTAAGCTGTAATTTGATTATTTTATACAGATTTAAGAGATAATTTGATTAATTTGTACAGATTTAAGAGATTATTTACTTATTGTGTTATTTTATGGGTGCTTTTAGGCCATAATTTGATTATTTCATATAGATTTAGAAAATAATTGATTTCTTGTACTATCTCATAGGTGTTTTTAGGCCATAATTTGATTAAAATTGATTTATTGTGTTATTTCATGGCTAGTTTTGGGCCATAATTTGATTATTTCATATAGATTTAGGACATAATTGATTTCCTGTATTATCTTATTGTGTTTTTAGGCCATAATTTGATTAAAATCAAGTTTTTGTGTTACTTTATGGCTGGTTTTAGGCCATAATTTGACTATAATTGATTTCTTATGCTATTCCATAGCGGTTTTCAGTCCATAATTTGATTATTTCATACAAATTTTGGAAAATCTCTGTTCCACCACCCCAAACCCCCCTGATTTCCTTGCCTGGAGCACCCCAGACCTGTTTGAGATAGTTGCTGGTGATGTGCACGGAGCCATCCCTGGCTATAATTTGATTAAAATTGATTTCCTATATTATTTTATGGCTGTTTTCAGGCTGTAATTCCATTATTTGATACAAATTTTTGAAAATCTCTGTTCCACCACCCCAAACCCCCCTGATTTCCTTGCCTGGAGCACCCCAGACCTGTTTGAGATAGTTGCTGGTGATGTGCACGGAGCCATCCCTGGCCGTAAATTGATTAAAATTGATTTCCTATGTTATTCCATGCCTGTTTTTCATCTGTAATTCCATTATTTCACACAGATTTTCAACAATCTCTGCTTCACCACCCCAAACCCCCCTGATTTCCTTGCCTGGAGCACCCCAGACCTGTTTGAGATAGTTGCTGGTGATGTGCACGGAGCCATCCCTGGCTATAATTTGATTAAAATTGATTTCCTATATTATTTTATGGCTGTTTTCAGGCTGTAATTCCATTATTTGATACAAATTTTTGAAAAATCTCTGCTTCACCACCCCAAACCCCCCTGATTTCCTTGCCTGGAGCACCCCAGACCTGTTTGAGATAGTTGCTGGTGATGTGCACGGAGCCATCCCTGGCCGTAAATTGATTAAAATTGATTTCTTGTGTTATTCCATGACTGTTTTAGGCCATAATTTGATTATTTCACACAGATTTTTGACAGTTGCTCTTTCACCACCCCAAACCCCCCTGATTTCCTTGCCTGGAGCACCCCAGACCTGTTTGAGATAGTTGCTGGTGATGTGCACGGAGCCATCCCTGGCCGTAAATTGATTAAAATTGATTTCCTATGTTATTCCATGCCTGTTTTTCGTCTGTAATTCCATTATTTCACACAGATTTTCAACAATCTCTGCTTCACCACCCCAAACCCCCCTGATTTCCTTGCCTGGAGCGTCCCAGACCTGTTTGAGATAGTTGCTGGTGATGTGCACGGAGCCATCCCTGGCTATAATTTGATTAAAATTGATTTCCTATATTATTTTATGGCTGTTTTCAGGCTGTAATTCCATTATTTGATACAAATTTTTGAAAAATCTCTGCTTCACCACCCCAAACCCCCCTGATTTCCTTGCCTGGAGCGCCCCAGACCTGTTTGAGATAGTTGCTGGTGATGTGCATGGAGCCATCCCTGGCCGTAAATTGATTAAAATTGATTTCTTGTGTTATTCCATGACTGTTTAAGGCCATAATTTGATTATTTCACACAGATTTTTGACAGTTGCTCTTTCACCACCCCAAACCCCCCTGATTTCCTTGCCTGGAGCGTCCCAGACCTGTTTGAGATAGTTGCTGGTGATGTGCACGGAGCCATCCCTGGCTATAATTTGATTAAAATTGATTTCCTATATTATTTTATGGCTGTTTTCAGGCTGTAATTCCATTATTTGATACAAATTTTTGAAAAATCTCTGCTTCACCACCCCAAACCCCCCTGATTTCCTTGCCTGGAGCACCCCAGACCTGTTTGAGATAGTTGCTGGTGATGTGCACGGAGCCATCCCTGCTTTTCTCGGGCGCCCTGCTGGGATGCGCCGCGCCCTCCCAGGACTCCTCCAGGCTCCTGAGGCAGCGCTCCAGGGTCCCCACGAAGCTCTCCCGCAGATAATCCACCGAGCTGATGAGTTTGTTGGCCACGGCCTGGTTGAGGCGGGAGATGATCAGCTCCTGGATCTGCTGGATGCAGCGTTTGATGTCCCGGGAGCTGACGGGATCGCCGCTCTCGGGGATGATGATGTCTGCGCGGGAAAGGGAAACGCGGGTTTGGCACCGGTGGGAGAATGGGTGGTTGAGGTGGGTGAAATGGTCTGGATGGTGGGTTAAAAATAAGGGTTTTTTCATCTGTGAGCGTAGAAATGAGGTGGTTTTGTTTTATCCCAGATTATGGTAATTTTATTCAAGATTTATTAGTAATTTTATCCAAGATTATGATAATTTTAGCCAAGATTTATTAGTAATTTTATCCAAGATTATGATTGTTTTATCCAAGATTATGATAATTTTAGCCAAGATTTATTAATTATTTTATTCAAGATTTATTAATAATTTTATCCAAAAATATGATAATTTTATCCAAGATTTATTATTTTATCCAAGATTTATTAATATTTTTTCCAAGATTAGGATGATTATTTTATCCAAGATTGATGATTATTTTACCAAGATTATTATGATTATTTTATCCAAGATTTATTAATCATTTTATCCAAGATTTATTAATCATTTTATCCAAGATTTATTAATTACTTTATCCAAGATTATTATGATTATTTTATCCAAGATTATTATCATTTTATACAAGATTATGATGATTATTTTATCCAAGATTATTATCATTTTATACGAGATTATTTTCATTTTATACAAGATTATGATCATTTTATCCAACATTATCATTCTTTTATCCATGATTATGACCATTTTACCCACGATTATTCAACTAATTAATAACCAAGCCAAATATCCCTTCATCCAAGCCCAAAATTCCTTCATCCAAGCCCAAAATCCCTCCATCCAATCCCAAAATCCCTTCATCCAATCCCAAAATCCCTCCATCCAATCCCAAAATCCCTTCATCCAAGCCCAAAATCCCTTCATCCAAGCCCAAAATCCCTCCATCCAAGCCCAAAATCCCTCCATCCAAGCCCAAAATCCCTCCATCCAAGCCCAAAATCCCTCCATCCAAGCCCAAAATCCCTCCATCCAAGCTCAAAATCCCTCCATCCAAACCCAAAATCCCTTCATCCAATCCCAAAATCCCTTCATCCAATCCCAAAATCCCTTCATCCAATCCCAATATCCCTTCATCCCCCACCAAAACATTTCCAACCTCCCACCACCACCTCCCGCATCCACCCCAAAACCCACCCCAGGCACAGGACCCACCTCGGAATTCCATGCTGGCAGCGTCCTCCAGCAGCTCCTCCTTCATACTCGCCAAGGTCTCCACGATCATCTCCTTCATCTCCTCCTGCTTGCGGTTGGCGATGCCCATCAGCGACTCGTAGAGCTCGTTCTCCTTCCTGCGCGTGTACTCCAGCCGCTTGGGCGTGATCTGCAGGTCCCGCGCCATGTCGAAGGCCTGGTTGATGAAGATGTTGAGGCAGCGCCCGTGAACCTCGCTCAGCCTGGTGGCCAACCCCACCAGGTGTTGCTGCAGCACCTGCCTGGCGAAGGCGCTCAGCAGCCGCAGCTTCTCCGGCTGCTCCGCCAGCACCGAGGAGCCGGGAGCGCCGCAGGAGCCGGAGGGGTGCAGGTATCCCAGATCCAGCAGCTGGCGGTGGAGCGGGGATTTCTCCTTGGTGGGTTTTTTGGGAGAGCTCGGCTCGCTGCCGGGCTCGGGGATTCGGAGGAAGAAGATGGGGAGGGAGAATTTTTCCTTGATTTCCAGAAGTTCTGCCTGGTCCGATGGGGACAGCTGGGGCTCGCCGATGGCGAAGGTGACAACGGGCAGCACCTGGTTGACAAACTCGGCCAGGGTGGCCTCAGCTGACTGGAAGCCACGGCACGGAGCCACCACGATGTCCACTTCCTGGGAAAAACAAAAAAAGGAGAAGGTTTGGAGAGGATTTTCTGTGGGATTCGTTCACACAGCAAAAAAACCCAGAATTCTTCAAAGCAAATCTGGAGTCTCACCTGCAAGGCTGAGCTCAAACTCCAAATTCCTTATTTTGGATCAAATCCTTGGAGTTTTAGCCCAGATTAGGACAAGGCTGATCCCTTAACTCCAAATTCCTTATTTTGGACCAAATTCTTGGAGTTTTAGGACAAAACTTAGGAGAAGTGTCCCAGGAAAGAGCCAGATTGGGAATTTATTGATCAGGGCTGTGGAAGGCTCCCCACAGACCAGAGCAGGGACAAGTGGGGAATTGGGAATTTATTGATCAGGGCTGGAAATGTCACATCCCAACTTCCCTATGGACCAGGGCAGGGACAATTTGGGAATTTGGAATTTATTGATCAGGGCTGTGGCAGTGCCACCCCAAGCTGCCCACAGACCAGGGCAGGGACAATGAGAATTGGGAATTTATTGATCAGGGCTGTGGCAGTGCCACCCCAAGTTCCCCAGGGACCAGGGCAGGGCCAGTGGCAGTGCCACCCTCACCTTGAGCAGCGCGTGGGGCAGCACCACCTCCAGCTCCGCCACCCTCTGCGCGGGATCCTCGGCGTCGCCGGGCACCTGCAGGTCCTGCTCGGGGATGGTGTCCCAGTGCCCGCTGTGCCCCGCCAGCGCCTGCACCAGCTCGTACTGCCCGGGCAGCGCCAGGCTGAGCCGCGTCCGCACCCCGTGAGTGAAGCGAACGCGGCGGCGCCGGCAGCGCTCCTCCGTGCCAGCCCTGGGGCTGGGCAGCAGCTCCTCCGTGCCAGGGGTGGGCAGCAGCTCCTCCGTGCCAGCCCTGGGGCTGGGCAGCAGCTCCTCCGTGCCAGGGGAGGGCAGCAGCTCCTCTGTGCCAGCCCTGGGGCTGGGCAGCAGCTCCTCCGTGCCAGCCCTGGGGCTGGGCAGCAGCTCCTCCGTGCCAGGGGTGGGCAGCAGCTCCTCGGTGTCAGCCCCGGGGCTGGGCAGCAGCTCATGAGTGTCAGGGGTGGGCAGCAGCCCCTCGGTGCCAGCCCCATGGACAGCACCAGCGATGGGCAACAGTCCCTCGGCATCAGGGGTGGGCAGCAGCCCCTCGGTGTCCGGGGTGGGCAGCAGCCCCTCGGTGCCAGCCCCAGGGACAGGCAGCAGCCCCTCGGTGTCCGGGGTGGGCAGCAGCCCCTCGGTGTCCGGGGTGGGCAGCAGCCCCTCGGTGTCCGGGGTGGGCAGCAGCCCCTCGGTGTCAGGGACGGGCAGCAGCCCCTCGGTGCCAGCCCCAGGGACGGGCAGCAGCTCCTGGCCCAGCAGCAGGTTCAGCAGGCGGCACTTGGCGCGGCAGCTCTGGCCCAGGATCAGCAGGCACGGCCGCCAGCTCACCGAGCGCTGCAGCTGCTCCTCCTCGTGCGGCGGGAACGAGACGGGGCCGTGGCCTGCAACGGGGACAGCAGTTAGGGCTTCATCCCTGAGGGGAAAAATTGGATATTGCAGCCCTACAAATGTCCCTCAGAGCCCACAGGCTTCCCTCAGACCAAACAAACTTCCCTCAGAGCCCACAGACGCCCCTTAGACTCCACAGACTTCCCTCAGAGCCCACAGACTTCCTTCAGAGCCCATAAATGTCCCTCAGAGCTCATAAATATTCCTCAGAGCTCATAAATGTCCCTCAGACCCCACAGATATCCCTCAGACCCCATAGATGTCCCTCAGACCCTACAGACGCCCCTCAGACCCCACAAACACCCTTCAGACCCCACAGACTCCCCTCAGATGTCCCTCAGACCCCACAGATGTCCCTCAGATGTCCCTCAGACCCCACAGCTGTCCCTTAGAGCCCATAAATGTCCCTCAAACCCTAGAGATGTCCCTCAAACCCCAGAGATGCACCTCAGACCCCACAGACTCCCCTCAGATGTCCCTCAGACCCCACAGATGTTCCTCAGACCCCACAGACACCCCTCAGACCCCACAGATGTTCCTCAGATGTCCCTCAGACCCCACAGATGTCCCTCAGATGTCCCTCAGACCCCACAGACACCCCTCAGACCCCACAGATGTCCCTCAGATGTCCCTCAGACCCCACAGATGTTCCTCAGACCCCACAGACACCCCTCAGACCCCACAGATGTCCCTCAGATGTCCCTCAGACCCCACAGATGTCCCTCCCTTGCTGCTCCAGCAACAAACAAACACGTTCCCCAAGCTGGCACCGTTTGCCAGGGGTGGCTTTGGAGGGGAGAAAAGGGAATTACTCAATATCTGCATCTCCTCCAGAGCTCGCTGTCATCACCCTCCTTACTCATCCTCCCTCTGCGGCATCACGGGTGAAGAATTCCACGGATGGAATTCAGTGGGATGGAACAAACCCCCTGCCCTCACCTGGCCGCGCTAATTCAGGCTCAGGGCTGAGTTTAGCTCCCGTTTTGTTTGAAACAAGTCCTAAATCCAGCTTTGGAAAGATCTAAATTCAGTGTTTCCCTCGTGGCGCAGCGGTAGAACGACTCTGACAGCCCCAAAAATCACGGACACAAACAAATCCCTCATCTGCTGCGCTTTGGGAATACAAAAATTCCAGGGAACACGGCCCAGGAATGAAGTTAAATGGGAAATGGAGCCGCCAGTCCCTAAAAATGCCCAATTTGAGAGTTCCAAAGCACCAGGATTGCTCTGACACTGGAAGGAACAGCAGGAATTTTACAGGGAAGGTGCTGTTAAAATTCTTTTTTTCATGAGTCATGTTCTGGCAGCCGAAATTGTCGGGAAAACAAGATCCTCCCCTCCACCAGGATCCTCCTCACTCTCCAAACCTGATTAAAGAGATCCTACAGCACATCCTGCTCCTCACTCCGACAGCTTCATCACTCCACTTTAATTAAAATCAGCCAAATTTGGAGCACTTGGCCTAGTCTTAAACTGGTTTAAAGCTTCTTTAAAGCCCTGCCCAAGGTTTGACTTCCTCTCAAATCTTCCGGCTGGAAATAGGATTTTGGAGTTTTTCCACCCCAAAACTGAGGAAAAACTCTCTTTGTGGCTCAGCACTGAACCTCTGTCCCACAGAACCCCAATTCTGAGCCCCAAACCCCGAGTCTGGGAACGGTTTAAGGGAGGAATCTCTCCTTGGAATGTGATTTTTTTGGAACTGTTTTCCAAAACAGCCTTTCAAGAGCCGCATCAAGTGACCAAAGAGCTGGAAGCTGACCAGGAGCTCACAAAAGATAAGGATCTGGAAAAATCCCACAAATGGCACATTTGAGCTATTGGATGAAGGATGGCTTTGATCTGGGAACATTCCTTGGAGTTTCTCCTGGGATTCAGGCTCCGGAGCATGAAAAAAGCAATTCAGGGAGGGCTGCACAGGCAGAGCCTTTTCTCTGCTGAGGCTTCTGAAGGGAAAAGAGGCAGCAGAGTTCCCTCTCCTCGTTCCAGGCAGGAATTTGTGGATCCTTAAGTCAAGCAAAAATATCCCTGAAAAACTGCTGAGATTCAACAGCTCAATGGGAATTATTTTGCAGTGGGAAGGATTTTTTTTTTTTATATGGATGGAGAAGCAGAATCCTGGGATGGTTTGGGCTGGACCTTAAAGCTCATCTTGTTCCTCAGGGACACCTTCACTATCCCAGGGTGTTCATGCCTGGCTTTGGACACTCCCAGGATTCCCTGGGAATTCCACCAAGGTGTCCCCACCCTCGCAGAGAGGAATTCCTCCCTATATCCCATCAAAACCTTCCCTTCTTCAACTCGAGGCCATTCCCTTTATCCATGTGAAAATTCCCTTTCCAGCCTTCTTGGAGCTCCTTTGGCTACTGGGAAACTGCCCCAAAATCCTCCCAAATCCATCTTTTCTCCAGGATTTCTGGTTAAAACACCTTTCCTTTCCCAAGGTCTTCCCAAATCCATCTTTTCTCCAGGATTTGTGGTTAAAACACCTTTCCCAAGGTCTTCCCTTTCCCAAGGTCTTCCCAAATCCATCTTTTCTCCAGGATTTCTGGTTAAAACACCTCCCCCGTGATTCCACACCCCGTGACCAGCACGGACGCGGATCCAGGGTGGGAGGGACTCGACAAAAAGTGGGATCAGGAATTCCCAAAGGGACTCAGCGACATTCCCGTGCCCACAGGAGCAGTGCCAGGGGCTGGAGCCGGAGCTCCATCCCAAATCCATCCCGGATCCATCCCGGATCCATCCCGGATCCATCCCAAATCCATCCCGGATCCATCCCGGATCCATCCCACGTGAGGAACGCTTCAAGCCCCGGGGCGCGCGCATCCCATGAATTCCCCGGGATGAAAGGAAGCCTGTCCAGGGAACAAGGGCGGCTCTCACCAGGATTCCTCTCCAAATCCTCGGCAGGACAAGCTCAGCTGGGATTTATGGAATCTCTAAAGCTCCCAAGCATTGGCTCATCCCTTTTCCTACACTTTGATGGCCTCGCCCGTCGTTATCCCGTTTTCCAGGCTGTGTTTTTGAGGGTTTTCCAAGGATTCCAGCCATTCCCGGGCTGCTGGCTGTGCATTCCAACAGGCTTTGACCGCCACAAGATTTAATCTCAACACATTTGTGTCAACTGAGGCGTCCAAAAGCTGCTTGGAGCAACCTGGAATGTGAGCCTGGATGGGATTCAAGGTCCTTTCCAACCCAAAGCAGCCTGGAATTCTGAATAAACCCACTTTTAGTTCCATAGCAGCACAGAGGTGTTGATTCCAAGAGGAAAAAAAAAAACAAATTAATCCAAATTTCTGCTGCTCCAGGGTTAATTCCATGAGAAGAAAAAAAAAAAATCCAATTAATTCTGATTTCAGCAGCTCCAAAGGCTGCAGAGCCAAATTCCATCCTCTGGAGCTCCTTGGGAAATCCTCCTTTCATCAGCCTGAGGAGTTATTACACAAATTCCACCTCTCCATTGCTCTTAAATCCAAGTTTTTACCCCTGAAAGGAGCGCTGATCTTTAGGGGAACAGACTTGAAGAGGATAAACCCCTCAATCAGCACAAAAACACCTCCAAACCCTCTGGATAACTCCCTTAAAAAAATCCATTTATTGCAGGAAGCTGAGCCCCAGCACACACCATCAAGGGTAGCTTTGATTGCTGCCCAAAACTCTGGGGATTTTCCCAAAAATTCCTAAAATAAATCAAAAGAAACCTCCAAAGCCTCAGGTTTTAATTGTCCCAATTCTTACAGGCACAGCACAAAGAAAACAACCCCGAGGAGCAGCAAATAATTTGATTTTTCTTTTACATTTTTACCTATTTCATGCTGCAAGTCCCTAACTCGGGATTTGTTTTTACAGCTCCCCAAGAAGCCAAAAACATCAGGATTGGAGGAAAACATTCCCAAAAGGCAATTCCTGGAACACCATCCCAGGATTCTATCTGTTCATCCAAAGAAATAATCCATAAATAATATAAATAATAATATAAATAATAATAATGGTAATAATAATGGTAATAATGGTAATAATGGTGGTAATAATAATAATAATAATAATAATAATAATAATAATAATAATATAAAATATATAATCTTTCAGTAACTCCAGTGCATCTCAGTGATTTTTGGGGGGGATTTTTTTGGCTGGAATAAAATGATCCATAAATTCCCAGCCTGCCTGGGATGAGGAGAAGGAGCAAAATCAAAACCTCCCCATCTCTTTGGCTTCCAGCACATCCAGGTTTCTTTTCCAGGTTTATTTTCCCATGGGAATTGTGTCCTGTCCACTCCTCTCCACATCCCAGTTCCCTCTGTGCTGCACAAAACTGACCCTGCACAAGTCCTTGGAGAAAATTCCTCTACTCTGGTTCCACCTGAAGGGCAGATTTGGGGGAAAAGTCAAGGAAAACTGCACTGCTGAAACTTCCTGAAACCTAAAAACCTCCCCAGGGGAAAAAGGACGATTTCCACCTTCCTGCTTTGATCCCAGCCACATCCAGCCTGGCTCTGGGGACTTCCAAAAATGGGGCAGCCACAAATCCTCTGGGAATTCCATCCCAGCCCCTCCCCACCCTCCCAGGGAAGGAATTATTCCCAATATCCCACCCAAAGCAGCAGAGGGAATCCTGGAATGGTTTGGGTTGGAAGGGATCATCCAATCCCATGGGTGTGGACACCTCCCACTATCCCAGGCTGCATTTTATCCAACTTTTCCATTTTATCCACTATCCAACCTGGCCTGGCACACTCCCAGGGATGGGGCAGCCACAGCTCCTCCGGGAATTCCATCCCAGCCTCACAGAGAAGGATTTATTCCCCAAATCCCGTCTATCCCTGTTCTCGGGCAATGGGAAGCCATCCATCCCTTGGAAATATTCCGTCTTTTCTCGCCAGCTCCTTCAGATCACCCCAAATCCTTCTCTTCCCCAGGCAGAACAATCCCAAATTCCAAACACCACAGACTCACCTGTCCTGGCTCTGCCCCTTCCCAAAATCCCATTCCCCACCCCGCCCACTGAGAGGGGCAGCAACCACATCCCAAAATCCCAATGTGCTCCCAAAAACCTTTCCACAAGGGGAGAATGAACCCCAAACCAGCCCAAAACCAATTTAATTCTTTTTAATAGACAGACAGAAAAACCCAACGCTTCAACCGTGAAACCAGGACTTGGAGTGCAAGACAAGAACCCTGGACAAGAGATGACTCAGGAGCCATTTGGAGATGAATGAAGATCTTTAGGGACGTTTCACGTTAGTCAACAGCAGCAGATGCTCAGAGAGCCCCTGAGCGAGGCTGTTATTCCCACAGAACCCCGGGATAACCCGGGAATGCAATCCCCTCATCCCACCCTGTCCACTCTGTTCCGAATCCCCCTCCCTGTGGGGCTGGAGCCGCAGGTCAGGGAGAGGAGGAGAGGATCCCCATCAGCAAATCCCACAGGGATCATGGATCCAGCGGGAGCCGCAGGTCAGGCAGAGGGGGAGAGGATCCCCATCAGTAAATCCCACAGGGATCATGGATCCAGCTGCTGACACCCCAACAATCCCACCCTGTGCTGCCCAAACACTCCCGCAGATCAGCGCTCAATTCCCCGGGGAGCCTGCTCAGCGCCCCAAAACCCCCCCGGAGAAGAATCTTTTCCTCGCACGCCTCCTAAATCCCCCCTAAATCACGCCCTGCCCTCCTCCCTTCACCCCACAGAGCCCCTCACACCCTCCAGGCACCCCCATGCCAGGAACCCCCATTACAGCCCCCCCAAGTTGGACGCTTCACTCCTCACCGCAAGGCTCCCAAGCCCCCCAGAGACCCCTCACCCCCACAGATTTCCCCTTTTACCCCCACAGACCCCTCACCCTCACACCTCCCGCCCCAGCGCGGCCTCCCCGGGCCCGCCCGCCCCGGCCTCTCTCACCGCCGTCCCCGGGACCCCCATCCCCGGCGGAGGGGGGGCCGTCACCGGCAGGCGCCGAGGCGAAGGGGTGTCCCTGGGAGAACTTGACATCGCGGAAGAACCTCTTGGTCTCTCGCAGGTTGTGCTGCAGCCGCGCCAGGTGCCGGTTGTAGTGGCAGAAAGAGCGGCAGAGCTCCCGCACGGCCCCGCCGGGACCCCGCCATGACGGGGCCCCCTCGGCCTCCATGTCCTCCGGGTCCGCCCCGCTATCCCCTCCCCACAGCGGGCCGCACTCGGGCCCTGCCAGGCTGCCGCCGCTCAGGGAGGAACCTCCCCGAGGATTTCCTCGCCTCCCGACCCCCCCACCCCCCGCCCCTCCCGCCTCCCCGACCCCCGCGGCCGCCGCCTTCTCCCGAGGGGAAGCGCCTCCACCAGCCGCGCTGCGTGTGCGCGGAACGTTTGTCGGCGCGCCGCAGGGCAAACGGGGGAGGAGGCCGGGCGCACCCCGCGCGCGAGGCACTCCGGGAGATGTAGTTTATTTACGTTTAACTGTAGTTCATTATCCCGGCCCGCGGGGGGACGCCGGGAGTTGTAGTCTGTTGTGCCACAAAGCCTCATGGAAATTGTAGTCTCTGGAAGAGCGGCCGCCGACCTCTCTCTACGAGGCCTCTGCGCACACCCGCGAGGGACGAGAAAAAACACTCCAAAAACAGAGAACGAGCATAAAATGACGTATTTCAAAAGGGGAAGCAAAAGGGGAAGGTGAAACGTCGCCCGCTGCTCCCCCATCCCGCGCTGCGCGAAGGGGCTCGGCAGGAGGCGGCGCGCCCGTCTCCAGCCCCGCTCCGCCTCCGCGAATCACCAGCGGCGGCCCCGCCCTCCGCGCGTCTCCATTGGTGAATTCCCCCCGCCAGCACCGCCCCCCGAGCACCCTCCGCCAATCACCGCGCGCTTCCCCTCCTCACTCGCGCCGCCATTGGCCGGCGGCGCTGTCCGTCAGGCGCGGCGGCGGCGGCGATGCCGGTGCCGGCGGCGGGCGCGGAGCCGCCGCGGCGCGGAGCCGCCGCCCGGCCCGGGCTCGGCGGGGCGGGCGGGCCGGGGCCGCGCAGCCCGCGGGCCCCGCAGCGGCCGCCGGGGCGCCGCCCGCCGCCGCCGCCGCGGCCGTAGGCGCCCCCCGCGAGCCGCGGGCACGGCGCTCCCGGGATGAAGCGGTGCCGCTCGGACGAGCTGCAGCAGCCCGAGGAGGATCCCGGCGCCGCGGGGGAGTCGCCCGGTCACGGCGTGATGGAGGGCAAGGCCGGCGAAGCGGCGGCGGCCCCCGAGGCGGGCGCTGTCCCGGCGCCGCCGCGCTCCAAGCCCCCCGACCTGAAGGTGAGCGGCGGGAGCGTCCCGGTGGGAGACGGGAAAATCCCATGGGATCGTCCCGGGGTTCCCGGTGGTGGGGACCGCTGTGGGGAGATCCCGGTGGGGTCACCGGAGCGGTGGAGCTCGGGGGGGTGCCACCATCCCCACCCTCCCCGGTCCTACAGGTGTGACCTTGGAGAATGCGGGATGGCTCCTGGATAGGGGCGCTCCGGGATCGGGATAATCCTGGGAATGGCGTGATCCTGGATGGGGGCAGCGCTGGGAATAGCGTGATCCTGGATGGGGGCAGCGCTGGGAATAGCGTGATCCTGGATTGGGATGCTCCTGGGATGGGGACGGTCCTGTTGCGGGGATCCTACTGGATGAGGATGCTCCTGGGATGAGGATGCTCCTGGGATGAGGGAGGATGCTCCAGGGATGAGGATGCTCCTGGGATGAGGATGTTCCTGGGATGAGGATGTTCCAGGGATGAGGATGCTCCTGGGATGAGGATGCTCCTGGGATGAGGATGTTCCTGGGATGAGGATGTTCCAGGGATGAGGATGTTCCTGGGATGAGGATGCTCCTGGGATGAGGATGCTCCTGGGATGAGGGAGGATGCTCCTGGGATGAGGATGCTCCTAGGATGAGGATGTTCCAGGGATGAGGATGTTCCTGGGATGAGGATGCTCCTGGGATGGGGATGTTCCTGGGATGAGGGAGGATGTTCCTGGGATGAGGATGCTCCAGGGATGAGGATGTTCCTGGGATGAGGATGTTCCTGGGATGAGGATGCTCCTGGGATGAGGGAGGATGCTCCAGGGATGAGGATGCTCCTGGGATGAGGATGCTCCTGGGATGAGGGAGGATGCTCCAGGGGTCGGGATGGGGATGTTCCTCGAACGAGGCTGGTCCCAGGATGGGGCTGGTCCTGCAGTGAGGACACTCCTGGGATAGGGATTCTCCTGGGATGAAGAATTTTGGGGGCTGCCCCATTGCAGAGGGGCTGCGCAGATCCCGGGAAATCCCTGCCGGGAGTCGCGGGGATGTTCCGGGAGCATCCGGGAGGATCCGGGGCTGCGGCAGCCGGGAGTGACGGTGTGGAAATGGCCCCGAGGCTGCTCCTGGGGGCCGGAGGATGAGCAAAACAAATCCCGCGGCACTGCAGCGCTGCGGGAGGGACAGAGCCCGCCCCGGAGCGGGGATCCGGCCTGAAATCGGCAACACAATTCCCCTGCGACCGGGGAAGAAGCAGCTCCGGCCGTTCAACAGGGGTTTATCCCGCGGGGATGAATTCCCAGCGTGGAACTGGGGGCGTGGGAATGCCGTGGGACGGGCTCAGAGGCACCCCGTGCTGGGACGGGCGGGATGCTCCCACTCCTGGCTTCCAAAAAACCCTGGGGAAAGTGGGAAATGTCGCTGCTGAGCCGTGGGATCCCGGAGGGAGCCCCTGGCTGTGGCAGCCCAGGTGGCCCTGAAGGTGTCAAGGTCACCAGAAGTGGCCAGGACAGCCAGTGCCTGCAGCCATCCCTTCCAGACAGGGAAGAGAAAATCCCTGTTCCCGGAGGAGAACTCGGCTGCTGGGAGCACCGGGAGCCCCGTGACTGCAGGAGCTGCTGGAGGTGACACGTGGGGCCTTCCCTCCGTGTCCCTGAGGCTGCTTGGGCTGTGCTGCTGTGGGGGAACAGCTGCTGCTGCCCCAAAACCAGCCCGAGGGGCCAGGCACAGCCGTGGGCTGGGAGGGTGGCACAGGCTATCCCAGAGAAATCCCTCTGCCTGCCCCTGGATCCCTGGAAGTGTCCAAGACCAGGCTTGGAGCAGCCTGGGATGGTGGGAGGTGTCGCTGCCCACCCAAACAGGGTGATTTTTACCCAAACTGGATGAGCTTTAAGGTCCTTTCCCAGCCAAACCATTCCATGATTTTCTGATGCTGTATCTCCACGATCCGTGAGGATGTGAAGCTCAGGACCGCGCTGGGCTCGGTGGTTTGGGACATCCCGGCTTGCCCAAGGCGTTGTTTCCCACCCTCATCCTTCCTCCATCCCACCTGGGCCACAGAGGCTCGGGAAGGGGTGGGAATGTCGGGAAAAAGGAGCTGCAGCTTCCCAAGGCTGCTCCCACCACCCCAAACATTCCAGGCCTGGCACATCCCAGCTCCAGCGGCTCCTCAGCCTCCTCCAGCAGCAGCATCCGAGGCCAAATAAATCCCCATTGATTTTATCGAGCTGGCTGTGCCACCCTCCCGCAGGTTTGCTGCCAGTGCTCACCTTTAATGCGTTTGGAGCTCGGCAATTCATTAAAATAAATCCTCCAAGCGGGCAGAGCTGGGGCTGGGCACCGTGCCACCGCCACCCCGATTCGGAAATCCGAGTTTTCCTGCCCCAAACCCCCTCTGGAGCTGCTGCTGCTGGTTCAAGCTGGTCCTGTCCCTGCTCCAAATCCAGATTCCTGTTCCTGTGGATGGGGAAGGATCAGAGATTCCTGTCCAAGGATCAGAGATTCCTGTCCCATGGATGGGGAAGGATCAGAGATTCCTGTCCCATGGATGGGGAAGGATCAGAGATTCCTGTTCCCATGGATGGGGAAAGATCAGAGATTCCTGTCCAAGGATCAGAGATTCCTGTCCCATGGATGGGGAAGGATCAGAGATTCCTGTCCCATGGATAGGGAAGGATCAGAGATTCTTGTCCAAGGATCAGAGATTCCTGTCCCATGGATGGGGAAGGATCAGAGATTCCTGTCCCTGTGGATGGGGAATTATCAGAGATTCCTGTCCCATGGATAGGGAAGGATCAGAGATTCCTGTCCCATGGATGGGGAAGGATCAGAGTGAACTCTTTGCTGCCAGGTGCTGGAGATGGATTTGAGGTGTCCCCCTGGGAAGAACAGCCTGCCTGCTGTCACTTCCATCCCTGAATTCCAGCAGATCCATGGTTCTGGATCTCCAGCCCTGGCTCCTGCTGCTCTGCTGGGGAGAGGGAAGGAAGGAAGGAAGGAACAAGTCCTGGCAAGGAGCGGAGCTGGGATGTGACAGCTCTGCTCAGGAATCCCTCGGTGGTGGCAACTTCTGCAGGAGTGATGGGATCCATCCAAAACCCTGCATCCAAAACTGACACTTTTCCTGAGCCAAGGTTTTTCCCTGGATTTCTGTTTTCCCTGGCTCTCTGTTTTCCCTGGATCTCTGTTTTCCCTGGATCTCTCTATTCCCTGGCTCTCTGTTTTCCCTGGCTCTCTCTTTTCCCTGGATCTCTTTTCCCTGGATCTCTCTTTTCCCTGGCTCTCTCTTTTCCCCGGATCTCTCTTTTCCCCAGATCTCTCTTTTCCCTGGATCTCTCTTTTCCTGATCTTACATTTTGACATATTTTTATTTTGGATTTGGATTTTTTTATGGGAGTTTGGGCATGGAAGGGGCTCCCCAGGGAATCATTCCCAGAGCATTCCTTGTTATTCCCAGTGCATTCCCTGCTATTCCCTGAGCATTCCATTATTCCCAGAGCATTCCGTTATTCCCAGAGCATTCCCTGTTATTCCCAGTGCATTCCTTGTTATTCCCAGTGCATTCCCTGCTATTCCCAGAGCATTCCATTATTCCCAGTGCATTCCCTGCTGTTCCCAGTGCATTCCTTGTTATTCCCAGATCATTCCATTATTCCCAGTGCATTCCCTGCTGTTCCCAGAGCATTCCCTGCTGTTCCCAGTGCATTCCCTGCTGTTCCCAGAGCATTCCCTGTTATTCCCAGTGCATTCCCTGCTGTTCCCAGTGCATTCCCTGTTATTCCCAGAGCATTCCCTGTTATTCCCAGAGCATTCCTTGTTATTCCCAGTGCATTCCCTGTTATTCCCAGAGCATTCCTTGTTATTCCCAGTGCATTCCCTGTTATTCCCAGAGCATTCCATTATTCCCGGAGCATTCCCTGCTGTTCCCAGTGCATTCCCTGTTATTCCCAGTGCATTCCCTGTTATTCCCAGAGCATTCCCTGCTGTTCCCAGAGCATTCCGTTATTCCCAGAGCATTCCCTGTTATTCCCAGAGCATTCCCTGTTATTCCCAGAGCGTTCCCGAGCCGTGCTGCCGTGCCATCGTGAGTCACGTTTGTCACATGCCGCTGTCCCCGGAGCAGCAGCGGGTGTGGGGGAGTGCTGGCTGTGCCACTTGGGAACATCCAGACTTTTTCCTCGGCGTTTGTGGCAGCGGGAGCAGCGGGAATTCGGGATGCTGCTGGAGGAGGGGCTGGCTGAGCCTGTCCCCAGCCCGGCTGGAGGGTGCTGGGTGCTGGCAGGAGCCGTCCTGAGATTCCTGAGGTTTTTCCAGAGGAGAATCAGCTGGAAAAGCAGCAGCAGGAATGGGGAGTGCACACGGGGATGAGCAGGATCTGCCGGGATCCTGCTGCTGTTTGGGGGCTGTGGCCTTCCCCCTGTGCCCTAAAATATGGGATGGGATGGGATGAGAGTTCCCCATTCCCTAAAATATGGAATGGGAGGGATGAGAGTTCCCCCCATGCCCTAAAATATTGGATGGGAGGGGTGAGAATTCCCCCCATGCCCTAAAACGTGGGATGGGAAGAGGTGAGAGTTCCCCCAGTGCCTTAAAATATGGAATGGGATGGGGTGGGAAGGGGTGAGACTTCCCCATTCCCTAAAATATTTAATGGGAAGGGATGAGACTTTGTGCTGTGCCCTGAAACATGGAATAGGAGGGGTGGGAAGGGGTGGGACTTCCCCCTGTGCCCTAAAATATGGGATGGGAAGGGATGAAAGCTCCCCCCATGCCCTAAAATACGGAATGGGAAGGGATGAGAGTTCCCCATGCCCTAAAATATGGGATGGGATGGGCTGGGAAGGGGTGAGACTTCCCCCAGTGCCTTAAAATATGAAATGGGATGGGGTGGGAGGGGATGAGACTTCCCCATTCCCTAAAATATTTAATGGGAAGGGATTAGAGTTCCCCCTGTCCCCTAAAATATGGGATGGGATGGGGTGAGAATTCCCCCCGTGTTTGTGCAAACGCTCCAAGGATCCTGTCTGAAATCCCAGGAAAGGCTTTGGGTGTCCGGGAATCCTTCGGAGAGGAGCCTGGGGGAGGTTCCAGGCAGGAAAACCACCCTGGAGAGCCTGGCACGACTCATTGCCAAAGAATCCAAGACAAAACCGGCGTGCAAATCCCAGTTTTCCTGCAAGATACCCTGGTTTGGGTTAAAATGGGATTTTTTTTCCAGCTCTTCTCGGTGCAGTGGGACCTGGAACAGGTTTTGAGGTCCATAAAAACAAGTCCCCGGCACCAAGCAGGAGAGCCTGGCTGCGCTGATGCAAAATTCCAAAGAAATAAAGATATTTTTGGATTCACCTCGGTGTTTTACAGCTGAGAAATTCAATCCGTGCCCATTGCCATGGCTGCTCCAAAATAACCTCTGCTCTGAGCCACCAGCGCTTCCGTGCCAGGAAAGCTTTGGAAGTGCAGGAATATCCTGGGAAAACACGAGGGAACGGAGCTCCCACGGCAGCAGAGGATTTGTTTGTGGCCACCACTCAGGGCTCTTTAAAAAAGCTGGAATTCACCGGGTTCCAGCCTGGAGAAACAGAACTGGGATCTCTCCTTCCTTCCCTCGTTTTTTTCCACGCAGATCCCGCTCCTGCCGAGCCCATGAAAGCCTCTTTCAGGAAAACTTGCAAAGAACCTGAGGGGAGTTTGCTTGAAAAGGTGAATTTTGCTCAGTTGGAGCTGTCAAAGAAACCCTTTGAGGGCATCTGGTTCCCAAAATCCCCCATCTGGTTCCCCAAAATTTCCTTCCAGCTCCACTTTTAGTTTGTTTTCCCTCTCTTTGTTTCTTTTCTCCTGGACCTCGTGGAGCTCTGGCCGTGCCCTGGATGGGAGGAATCTGGGGGTTTGGAGTTCTTACCTCTCCAACGCTGCCTCCGTTTCCATAGAGACTCTATAAATAGAGGGAAAATTTCCATCGTTATTTCCTCCAGAAGCCGCTCAGCGCCGGGGATTTGTTCTGGATTTCCTAGGAAGAAGCTCAGAGGAGGGAGATTCGCCTTGTGGATGGCTCAGGGGGAGGAGGAAAGGCTTTGCCCGCGGAGTTTGGGGATGCAGGATCCCGACTCCTTGTCAATATTCCAGGTGTGGTGGGAGAGAGGGATTTGGAGCTTCCTTAGGAGCCCGTTCTGAGGATCCCAACTCCTTGTCAATATTCCAGGTGTGATCAGAGGGAGGGATTTGGAGCTTCCTTTTGGATTTTTAGGGGATGGAGCCTGTTCTGAGGATCCCAACTCCTTGTCAATATTCCAGGTGTGGGCAGAGGGAGGGATTTATTTTCCTTTTGGATTTTTAGGGGATGGAGCCTGTTCTGAGGATCCCAACTCCTTGTCAATATTCCAGGTGTGGTTGGAGAGAGGGATTTGGAGCTTCCCTGGGATTTTTAGGGGATGGAGCCCGTTCTGAGGATCCCAACTCCTTGTCAATATTCCAGGTGTGGGCAGAGGGAGGGATTTGGAGCTTCCCAGGGATTTTTAGGGGATGGAGCCCGTTCTGAGGATCCCAACTCCTTGTCAATATTCCAGGTGTGGTGGGAGGGAGGGATTTGGAGCTTCCTTTTGGATTTTTAGGGGATGGAGCCCGTTCTGAGTATCCAACTCCTTGTCAATATTCCAGGTGTGGTCAGAGGGATTTGGAGCTTCCTTTTGGATTTTTAGGGAATGGAGCCCGTTCTGAGGATCCAACTCCTTGTCAATATTCCAGGTGTGAGCAGAGGGATTTGGAGCTTCCTTAGGGATTTTTAGGGGATGGAGCCCGTTCTGAGGATCCCAACTCCTTGTCAATATTCCAGGTGTGGTGGGAGGGAGGGATTTGGAGCTTCCTTAGGAGCCTGTTCTGAGGATCCAACTCCTTGTCAATATTCCAGGTGTGGTCAGAGGGAGGGATTTATTTTCCTTTTGGATTTTTAGGGGATGGAGCCCATTCTGAGGATCCAACTCCTTGTCAATATTCCAGGTGTGGGCAGAGGGATTTGGAGCTTCCTTAGGGATTTTTAGGGGATGGAGCCCGTTCTGAGGATCCCAACTCCTTGTCAATATTCCAGGTGTGAGCAGAGGAAGGGATTTATTTTCCTTTTGGATTTTTAGGGGATGGAGCCCGTTCTGAGGATCCCAACTCCTTGTCAATATTCCAGGTGTGGGCAGAGGGAGGGATTTGGAGCTTCCCAGGGATTTTTAGGGGATGGAGCCCGTTCTGAGGATCCCAACTCCTTGTCAATATTCCAGGTGTGGTGGGAGGGAGGGATTTGGAGCTTCCTTAGGGATTTTTAGGGGAAGGAGCCTGTGTGGCCGTGAGATCCTCCTCTTCCTGGAGCTCCTGGAGATCCCATCTGGAGCATCACAGCTTTCCCAAAATCCCAACTGCGAGCCGCTGGAGCTCTGAGGAGCTCCCTGCTCCCGCTGCTTTGGGAACAGGAATATCACGGAGCAGCATCCCTGGGTCCTCACAGGACAAAACCAGGCCAGCTTTGCTCCTCGTCACCTGCCAGCTCCTGCCACAGCCCGCTCCAGGAGGGAGAGAGTTCTTTTCCTTATCCCAAATCATTTCTTGGCTGCCTGGGAGCGGTGCTGGAGCGGGATCTGGGATTTGGGATGCTCTGGACACTTTGGAAATGTTGGAAGGTGCTGCCTCACCCCTGATCCACTTCACACAGGGGATTGTGGAGAGCACGGGGAAGAAATCTCCTGGGAGGCAAATCTGGGTGTTCCAGGGGAAAATCTGGGTGTTCCAGGGGAAAACCTGGGTGTTTCAGGGGAATTTCGGGTGTTCCAGGGGAAAATCTGGGTGTTCCAGGGGAATTCTGGATTTCCAATGACAAATCTGGGTGTTCCAGTGGCAAATCTGGGTGTTCCAGTGGAACTCTGGGTATTCCAGTGGCAAATCTGGGTATTCCAGTGGCAAATCTGGGTGTTCCAGTGGCAAATCTGGGTATTCCAGTGGCAAATCCGGGTGTTCCAGTGGAACTCTGGATTTCCAGTGGCTGCAGGGAACCCTGGCCAGGCTGCCCTGGCCGCAATCGGGAGCGGGATCTGTTCCACCATCCATATTTATGACTTCCCCAGGGCCCTGATTCCCAGGACGCTGTTTCCTGGGAATGTGGGAGACCTGGGAATCCTCGGGGCAGCACCGTGTGTGGTTCATCCCCAGGAGCTGGAAAATGCCACGGGGAAATCTTCCTGATCCACACTGGAGCTCGTGTGGCTCTTGGTCCATGGCTGGGGCCACCAAGACTCAGCAATTCCAGTATTTCCACTAAAATTTCGTATTTCCAAATACTGATATTTAGTATTTCCAATATTTCCTTTAATATTTAGTATTTCCAAGTAGTAATACTTAGTATTTCCAGCATTTCTGCTAAAATTTAATATGCTATATTAATACTATATACTATATTAATATATTAATATAATAATATATTGTGTATTATATTATATTATATTATATTATATTATATTATATTATATTATATTATATTAATTATTATATTTATATAATTATTATATTTATATAATTATTTTATTTATATAATTATTATATTTTATTATAAATGCTGTTAATATAGTATATTTTAATATATTATAATATATTTTATTTATAGATATTTATACATTACATATTATTTATATATTATTATATTATCATATAATGTATATATTTTATATACACTATATATTATCATTAATAAGTATATTAATTATATATTACATATCTATTACATATATATATTACAATATATATATATTACAATATCTATAATATATTAGATATATAATATGAATTTAAAATACTATAGTATTTCCAATATTTCCACTAATATTTCCTAATTCCAAGTACTAATGATTCCTATTTCCAAGTACCAATATTTCCAATATTTCCACTAATATTTCCTATTTCCAAGTACTAATAATTCCTATTTCCAAGTACCAATATTTCCAATATTTCCACTAATATTTCCTAATTCCAAGTACTAATGATTCCTATTTCCAAGTACCAATATTTCCAATATTTCCACTTATATTTCCTATTTCCAAGTACTAATAATTCCTATTTCCAAGTACCAATATTTCCAATATTTCTACTAATATTTCCTAATTCCAAGTACCAATAATTCCTATTTCCAAGTACTAATATTTCATATTTCCATTATTTCCACTAATATTTCCCATTTCCAATATTTCCACTAATATTTCCTATTTCCAAGTACTCATAATTAACACTTCCAATATAAATATTCCCATCTCCCAATAAATTCCGACATCAGGGGCCTCGTTCCCTCCCCAGCTCCCTCCAGAGGGTCCCCGGAACCTTTCCAGAATCCCTCCGGAGCTTTGATTTGTGCTCGGGGCTCTCCCGGCCGCCGTCCCCAGGGCGATCCCGGTGATCCCAGCAGCCTTTCCCTCCCTTTTCCCGCAGAAAATCCAGCAGCTCTCCGAGGGCTCCATGTTCGGCCACGGCCTCAAGCACCTGTTCCACAGCCGCCGGCGCTCGCGGGAGCGGGAGCAGCAGAGCTCGCAGGACGCGGCGCCGCACGGCGCCTCGGACCACGACTCCCCGGACGAGAAGGAGCGCTCCCCGGAGATGCACCGCGTGTCCTACGCCGTGTCCCTCCACGACCTCCCCGCCCGGCCCACCGCCTTCAACCGCGTGCTGCAGCAGATCCGCTCGCGCCCCTCCATCAAGCGCGGCACCAGCCTGCACAGCGGCGGGCGCCGCGCCAAGAGCGGCTCGCTGGAGCCCCAGAAGGGCAGCCCCCACCTCGGCCGCAGAGCCCCCCAGGACAGCGGGCTCACGGCCATCCTGCACCAGCACCAGGGCAGGCCCAGGTCGTCCTCCACCACGGACACGGCCATCCTGCTGGCCGAGAGCGGGGCTGTCTACCTGCTGGCCGAGGATGGAGAGGGGCTGGCGGATAAGGTAGGGGTGGAGGGGGTGAGGGAGGTGGGAAGGAGGATCTGGAGGGGTTTTGTGGCTCTGGACAGTGTAGGGTTTTCAAGCAAGGCAGACACTCTGGTTCAGAAGCCAGCACGGTGGCCCCACCTTGGCCACTCAGACCGTTCTACCCACAAGACATCAATGGGATGGATGGCGAAGCAATGGCGTTTATTGCAGGGGAATTTAACATTTTATAGCCTGGGGTCACTGTGTTACTCCCATCTGCTCACATCACACATGGGTGCTATTGGCTAATTGCAGGAGGTTTTACTGTCCTAACAGAGAAAGTTTATTAACTTTCCGTTACATCCCAAAATCTTCAGATCACAAGCCCTTAAACTACAGCAGGACAGCTCCCTGATGGGAGCTGAGGAGGGGTCGGGCTCTGTTCCCACAGACATCACTTTCATCTCTACCTCCAGAGGTTTAGGTTGGTGGCAGCGGGAATTTCTTCCTCTGAATGGTGAGGAAGGGGCTGTCCAGGGGGGTTTGGGGTTCCTGGAGGTGGCACCTGGAGGTGGCACTCCGAGCTCCAGGTGGGGATCGGGCACAGCTTGGACTCGATGATCCCAGAGGGATTTTCTAGCCTCGGTGATCCTGGGCTTCTGTGGCTGCGCCTGGGTTGGGGAGCACGAGAAGAGAGAGGGGAGCCAGGGCAGGACTGGGTGCAGAGCACCCCACAATTCCCTTGGGATGAGGTTTTCCCTCGGTGGCACTGAACAACCCTTGGGAACCGCTCAGATCCAGAGGCTCCTCTCCTGAGGAATTGAAGGCAGGGACACAATTCCCAGAGTGGGATTTGAGGGATTAAACCCCTCAAAGATTTGGCCCTGGATTGACTCTGTTCCAATGGGATGGGGGGATCCAAAGGCACCTCCGGGCTCAGCCGGGCAGCTGCGATTTGGTCCCATCCTGAGTGATTTTGAAACCAGTCTGACAGGCAGGATGGTGTTTCCATCTAGTGTTTAGTGGCATTAATTATGCACCAGCCCAATTAGCACACGCTGAGCTCGAGGGACAGGCGCTGAGAGGTGCTCCGGGATCCAGGGGGGATTTTCCCTCTCGGCTTCTCCCCTTGGCCTTGGGAGCTTGGGCGTGCAGCACACCCTGAAGCTGCTCTCAGGAAAATGAGAATCCTTCTTTTTGTGTTTTTAATTCACCTGAGAGTAGCAGCAGGGAATTGGGAAAGCTTGGGATGGGGAGATGGCCAGGCAGGCTCCGGCAGGGACGTGGGAATGTGATCCCAGAGGATAAAAGTGTCACTCTATCAGCAGCTTCCCAAGGAGCTGCCCGGAATCTCCCCAAATCAGGGCTCCCCAACCCTTCCCTGCTCCTCCCTCCTGGAATATCCCAGCAGGACCAAGCGATGCAGGAGCATCAGGTCGTTCATCTCAGCATCTGCAGCCAAAATTTCTCCTCTGGGGCTCGTCCTTGCGAGGATCCCAATCCCGCTGGGATTGTGGCCAAAGCCTCCATCCCACTGGAAACATCCGGAGCAGATCCGTGTCCGCTCCCAGAGCAGCGCAGAGAGGGGATGGATGAATAATTAACTGCATATGACACAAAGAGTAATCAGAAGAGAGGCAACACCTTTGTGAGGCAGTGGAGAAATAACTTATTTAGAGAAACACGAGCCAGGCGATATTCCCGAGCCGGATTGTTTTTCCAGGAGCCCTCAGGAAGCCCTCGGCCTCCTGCCTGCAGCAAAGCAGCTCCTTTTCCTCAGGGGTGGGCTCCAGAGGGGGGGTTTGGCATCATCCCTGCCTTGTCCCCAGGGATCTGGCACCTCCTCCGTGTTCCCTGTCCCTTTGGGATGCTCGGGGCTCCTGGGAAGGAGCCGTTCCCACCACACACACACACACACACAAATTTCACGCTGGATTTTCCACCCCTTCCACGAGGAGCTGGATGGGTCCCTCGTGGGACCTCTCAGCAAGTGTTTTTTGAGCAGTTATTGGTGGCATTTGGAGGGTTTTTTTCCCCTTTTTTTCCCCTTTTTTTGAATTAATTAAGTTCCCGCAGTTCTGCCTTCCCTTTTCCTGCGCTAATTCCTCACCCCATGGACCCAGCCAAAGGCTGGCACACCAAATTCCTCCCCCCTGCACCCCCTAATTCCCCCCCAGGAGCAGCCTGTGGTGGCAGGGGACACCCGGAGGGGCTCCAGGGGGTCGGTGGGACCATGGAACACTCTGGGAATTCCGTGCTGGGAGCCACTTCTGCCTGGGGTTTGTGCTTTGGAGTCACCCCCACCAGGGCTGCCCACGCTGGGGACAAACCTTCCTCTGCAGCTCGGCTGTTCGCGGTTTTCCCTCTCCCCAGCCTTCCACGCCCTCCCTTTTCCCACCTTGTGCGTGCCAGGAGCTGCGGATGGCTTTGGGATGAGCCGGGAATGCCCGGGCTCCCGCTGGCAGCTCGGGAACCTCGGGGTTTGCTGGCCCGCTCTGCTCCGGGGGTCACCAGGAGCTGCCTCTGCTGTGCGGGCACAAAGGAGGAGCTCCTTCCCTGGGGCTGCAGGTTCCAACAGCCGGGAGCATCCCTGCATCCCAAAAATCCCTTTCCCGTGTGTCCCACGGAGCTCTGAGCTCCTTCCCCAGGGCCGGGAGCATCCCTGCATCCCAAAAATCCCCCTCCCGTGTGTTCCATGGTGCTCTGAGCTGCTTCCATGAGGACTGGGAGCATCCCTGCATCCCAAAGATTGGCTCTGCCCTGTGTCCCACGGAGCTCCTGGCTGGAGGAGCTCTTTTCCCAGGCTCGGGAGCATCCCTGCATCCCAAATATCCCCTCTCCCGTGTGTCCCACGGAGCTCCGAGCTGGCAGAGCTCCTTCCCTGGGTGTCGGGAGCATCCCTGCATCCCAAAAATCCCCCTCCCGTGTGTCCCGCGGAGCTCTGAGCTCCTTCCCCGACAGCCGGGAGCATCCCTGCATCCTAAAACTCTGCTATCCTGTGTGTTCCATGGTGCTCTGAGCTCCTTCCCTGGGTGTCGGGAGCATCTCTGCATCCCAAAACTCCGCTCTCCCGTGAGTCCCGCGGAGCTCCGAGCTCCATTCCCAGGCTCGGGAGCATCCCAGCTCCGCCCGGAGCGCGGCTCCCGTTTGCCCCGGGGTTTTGCCGTTCGGGGCGTACCGGCCGTGCCCGGAGCCGGTTCCGCCGCTGCCCACGAGGCCGAACCGGCGGCCCGCGTGCCGGTGCCGCTGTGGGTGCCGGGGGAGGCGGCGGCAGCAGGGAGGGCGCACGGCACCGGGAGCGTGCCGGGGAGCTTTCTCCTGATCTCCCTAATCTCCTGCTGGTGACCCGCCAGGCAGGGGCGGGCACACGGGAATTAGCGGCTGCAGCGCCCGCCGAGGCCCCGGCGCGGGCGGCAGCGCCCGGGGGGTGTCCCCGCAGCCCCCCCGGTGGCCGCGTTCGGGGCTCGCTCGGTGCTGGCGGGGCAGAGCATCCCCGGGGGCCCGCGCTCCCCGGCGGGGCGGCCGGAGCTGGAGCGGGGCGGGCGCGGGGTGCTGTGCCTGGTGCTGCCGGGGAGCTGCACGGACTGCGGGGACTGCGGCATGGTGCATGTGCAGGTGAGCCCCGGGGGGACAGCGGGACCCCGCGGGGGCACGGCCGGGGGGGAGCCGGGGAGAGGGGTGGGGGCCGCCGGCCGTTAGAGGGCGGCGTTACCGCGGCGGGGCCGGTCGGCCGGCTGTCTGTCTGTCTGTCTGTCCCTCTGTCCGTCCCTCTGTCTGTCCGGCTATCTGCCCCTCTGTCCGTCCCTCTGTCTGTCCGGCTGTCTGCCCCTCTGTCCGTCTCTCTGTCTGTCCGGCCCCCTGTCCCTCTGTCCGTCCCTCTGTCTGTCCGGCCCCCTGTCCCTCTGTCCGTCCCTCTGTCTGTCTGTCCAGCCGTCTGTCCGTTCTCTATGTCTGTCCGGTCGTCTGTCCGTCCCTCTGTGTGACCGTCTGTCCGTCCCTCTGTCTGTCCGTCCGTCTGTCCGTTCGTCCGTCTGTCTGGCTGTCCTCTCTGTCCGTCTGTCCGTCCATCCCTCTGTCCATCCCTCTGTCGGTCCGTCCGTCCGGCCGTGCCGCCTCCTCCCCGCTCCCCCCCGAGGTCTGGCAGTGTCACCGGTGTCACCGGTGTCCCAGCCCGGTCCGGACCCGCCGGGTGTCCCCCCCCGCCTCACCCCGCGGGCGGTCAGGGGCCGGAGCCGGTCGGGCTCGGTGTCCCTCGGTGTCCCTCGGCAAGTGACAGCGCCAGCTGCCACCGCGGGCCGTGTCCCCCTCTCCGTGCCCCTCCCGGAGCAAATGCTTCTCCCGTGAGGCGCTGGGGGCACGGGGGGGAGCTGGGAGCCCCCCTTTTTTTATGGAGTCACAGCCCAAAAGCGCCGTTCCCCTGCTCCAAACCCCTCTCTCCGTGCCCGTGTCCCTGTCCCGGCCCTCAGGGGTGTCCTGGGATGGGGGGGACGTGTCCCCGCAGCCCCAGCCCGGCTGTTGTGCTGCCCCAAGGGCAGCGGCTCTGGGGACACAGGGCAGGATTCATCCCGCTAAATTTAGCTTTCCCCCGGCTCAGCGGCTGTATCAGAGCCCGAGGGATTAGCGGGAGAAACCCGGAGTTCCCCACCCCGGGGTGGCCTGTGGGGACACAGGGGTGGCCGGGAGGCTGTGGGGTGGCTCGGGGGTGTCAGGGAGAGCTGCTGCTGTCCCTGCCCAGGCTCTGCTCCCTGCCTGGGGCACGTCCAGCCCGGCTCTCCTGGCATCCAGCCCCGCGGTTCCAGGGGGAGGATGTGGTTTCTCCCTCCCACAGCTCCTGGGCTCGGTCAGCAGCTGGGACAGGGACTCTGTGAGGATTGTCCCCCACATCTAACCCCGGGCAAAATTTCCCCGGGCGGGAGTTGTGCCTCGCTTCCTGCCTCAGTTTCCCCAGTTGGAATCCAGAGCTAACCCATCCATGAGTTCGGTGGAGTGTCTTGGATCTCCTCGGGAGGATCTTGTGGTGTATCCTCCCCTCCCAAAACCCCAAAATCCCGGGGGAGGAGGTGAAATGGGCAAAGGGAGCAGAGGGAGCGGTGTAAAGCCGCCCTCCCTGCACCCCCCCTGGCTGAGCTGGGCTGTGGGGACCCTACAAATGCCAGGGGTTTTGGGGGGGATGTCCCAACCTGGATTTGGAGGTGGGAGAGCCCAGGTGAGCTCCCACTCCCCACCTCCATCTCCCCACACGTGGCAGGGGAACGAGTCTGTGAGCCAGGGCTGGCGCTGGGAGCTCGTTCCCGCACTCCCGTTGGGATGAGCAGATAATAGCTGGAAAGACAAAGACACCCGAGATTGCTGCTTAATTAATTCAGGAGGAGAAGAAGAATATCAGACTCTGCTACTGATTCACCCCTCGTGAAGACATCGTGTTCCTCAGCCTCGGTGACATATGGCTGTTGATTGCAGCCCACCAGCAGCTCCCGCTCCCGGCAGGCAGCGCCGCGATCCCGGGGGATTTGGGGGTGGATGCCCAGGGTGCAGGGCAGGATTTGGGGTGCAGGGTTTGTGTCCCTGCCCTGATCTCTCCAGCTCGTCCTGCTGCTTTGGGCTTGGAGCGGGATTTGGCTCCGGAGGCTGGATGAGGATCCTGTTGACCTGGCTGAGGCTGTGGCTCGGTTCTCTCCTTGCTTCCCCCTTAAATCTTCCCCAAAAATCCCCCCTGGCCGCACAAACCCTGCTGGAGGTGCCGAATTGTCCCTTCAGAGCTGTCCCTTGCCCAGCCCAGGGCACAAGGGACAATCCCAGCTTGGAGGATGTGGCGTGGAGTTGGCCAACACCGGGTTCCACATGCATGAAGGGGCACGGAGACCCAGGAACTCCCCAAGGGAGAATCCCGGGGTTTTTCCATCCCCTTCACAAGAGCCCCGTGGGATGGTGGCACCGTCCCAGCCCCGATGGGGACCGGGAACAGTGGTGGCTCTTTGTTGGCTCCCTTTGGGAACCAGCGCTTGGCGGTGCCGTTTGTTCTCCCGGAGGGTTGGGATCGGCCCCGTGGCACCCGGCCTGTTCCTGCTCCCCCGGGCTCCCCCCACCAGCCTCTGCTGCTCCTTCTTGGCTGCCCTGGAGCCTCCTCTGCCAACCCTCTGCCCCTGGAGCTCCTCGGCCATGAGGGAGGGAGAGGATCCGGCCGCTTCCCGCAGCTCCGGCCCCGCGCCCTGCAGGAGCCGCCCTCCCAAACCCTGCCCTGGGAAAAGGACGCTGATCCTAAACTCCCTGCTGGGTGTCTTTGTGAGTATCCCCCCGTCCTGCTCTCCCTTCCAGGCATTTGGGATGTGCAGGGATGAGGGCTGAGGAGCAGGGTGGGACCTGCCCAGAAGCCGCTTGCTCCAGACACCGAGCCCGCTCGGGAATGGGATGCGAAGGAGCGCTGCATTTGGCAGATTTCCACCTGCATCAGCATTCCCAATGATCCATAGGCAGTTTTCCCAGTCAAGGAAGGTTCTCCTGCTGCTTTTAATTCCTGCTCCTCTGTGCTAAGCCCAGCCCCAGGCAAAGCAAAGCCCCAAAGCTTCCCCGAGCTCGTGTGGCAGCACAGGGGGACCCAGCTGGTGCCCAGACCAAGGCTTTGGAGCTGGGTCCTGCCCAGCACCAGCACACACCAAATCTGCCAGGATTTTCTGGAAAATCCAGGGTTTTTTCTTTGCATGGGAGCTGGTGTTTGCTTCTAAATTTGCCTCGTGCGGTCAGGCCTGAAGAACAGCTGCCAGGGGGGGAGGAGGATGGGTGACACCAACCTCTGGGGTAATTCCCTTGCAGAATTCCCCGTTTTTCCCATGCCAGGAGGGGTTTTGCATCCTGTGGAAGGGAGTCTGTGCCCTTGGGGCAGGAGATGCTGCTCCACTGCTCCGCCTGGCTCGGCTGGGGCGTTCATCAGCGATGCTCTTTGTTGTTGGCAATGATTTGTTAACCTTTCCCTGCTGCTGGGGAGCTGGGAGCAGGTGTTTTCCTGGGAATCCAGCACCTGAGGTCCTCAATAAGGCACAGAAATGCTCTGCAGGGCTCGCTGCAGCAGCCTGCCTGCACTGGCTCCTCCTGAACGTCCCAGCCTTTATCAGCTCGGCCTTTATCAAGTCCTCGCTCCATCAGCCTCCTCGGGGAAATTCCTGCTCCTCCACCTTTTCCCAAGGCCAGGAACGGGGTTTGTGGGGGCTCTAGGGCTGGCCCCAGCGCCTTCAAGAGGGAACTGGCGAGCAGGAAGGGGCTTTTCTTCCTTCTCCTGCCTGCTGAGACAGCACAAGAAATGGGAAGTGACCTCTGCCTGCTGAGCTGAAAGCAGAAGTGATGCGATGACAGACACCAGAACTGCCCTGGTCACTGCCCCGTGTCATGCCAGAGGCATCTGGGGCTACTGTGACCACCCCTGACATCCAGGGATGGGCCAGGAGCACCAGGGATGGACCAGGAGCACCCAGGGATGGGCCAGGAGCACCCAGGGATGGGCCAGGAGCACCCAGGGATGGGCCAGGAGCACCAGGGATGGACCAGGAGCACCCAGGGATGGGCCAGGAGCACCAGGGATGGGCCAGGAACACCCAGGGATGGGCCAGGACCACCAGGGATGGGCCAGGAGCACCCAGGGATGGGCCAGGAGCACTCAGGGATGGGCCAGGAGCACTCAGGGATGGGCCAGGAGCACCAGGGATGGACCAGGAGCACCAGGGATGGGCCAGGAGCATCCAGGGATGGGCCAGGAGCACCAGGGATGGACCAGGAGCACCAGGGATGGGCCAGGAGCATCCAGGGATGGGCCAGGAGCACCAGGGATGGGCCAGGATCAGCACCTGCCCACCAGGGAGGGGAGGAGCTGGTGCCACCCCTGGGGACAGCTCTGCGGTGTCACCACCAGTCCCCGGATGGCACCAGCAGGAAGCTCTGCCCCATCCTCACCCCACCCTGAGCACCTCATGGCAGGCACGGCCATGGAATTCCCGGGAATTCCCGGGAATCCGCGTTTCCCTGTGCCTGTGGGCACGGCCGGGATCGGGTGGGGGCCGGGGCTGGCAGGGGATGAGGATTTTGGTGTTTGGCAGCGCGGATGGGGCCGGGGCTGCCGTGCTTGCCATGGCTCGGGGGGCTAAAGCAGCACAGCCCGGGGTGCCAGGTGGTGCCAGGCAGTGCCGAGCTGTGCCAGGAGGTGCCAGGCAGTGCCGAGCTGTGCCGAGCTGTGCCAGGCTGTGCCAGGCTCTGGGGCCAGCCTGGGGGGTCATGGCTGTGCCAGGCGGTGCCAAGCTGTGCCGAGCTGTGTCAGGCTGTGCCAGGCTGTGCCAGGCTGTGGGGACAGCCCGGGGGGTGATGGCTGTGCCAGGCAGTGCCAGGCGGTGCCAGGCTGTGCCGAGCTGTGCCAGACTGTGCCAGGCTCTGGGGACAGCCCAGGGGGCCATGGCATTGCCAGGCTGTGTCAGGCTGTGCCAGGCTATGCCAGGCGGTGCCAGCCGGTGCCGAGCTGTGTCAGGCTGTGCCAGGTGGTGCCAGGCTGTGCCGAGCTGTGCCAGGCGGTGCCAGGCGGTGCCAGGCGGTGCCGAGCTGTGCCAAGCTGTGCCAGGCGGTGCCAGGCTCAGTGTGGGAGCAGCACAGGCTGCCCCAGCAGCCGCTCGTGCCTCCCAAGGCTCCTGCAAACCCATCCCGAGCTGCTGCCGGGGTTTTTGAGGAAGAACCAAAGCGGTGGCTCTGCCACCCTGCTCTCCGTGCCCACGCTGGCTCGGAGCTTTCAGCCGGGAGGGATCTGCACGATGCTCTGGGTTTCCACTCCGCTTCCCCGAGCTCCTCGGATCCCCCAGCCCCTTTGGGCCGGCTCAGGTGCTCCAGCTCAGGTGTCCTCGGTGCTCTGAGCTGGCAGGAGCGCGGCTGGGCCCGCTCAGGTCCGTCCCTGCTTTTTCCGTCTGTCCTGCTGAACGCTTTGGGCGCTGCTGGGAGCCTCCATCGGTGTCTGGGCAGGGGCTGGAGGAGTTCTGTGTGCCGGGTGTGTTCTCCCTGGCAGAATGGGGTCAGTGCCACCCCCACTCTCCCGGGGCGACAGGGACAGCTCCAGCTCCTGCTCCAAGACCCCTCCTGCTGCTGGCACGAGTGGCTCATTCCCTGGTTTTAACTCCCTCGGGCCGCCCAGCTCCTTGCTCGATGACTGGGTTTGTTTTTTTTCCTGTTTTCCACTCTCATTTTTCCTTTCTGGATGCCTCCGCCTGCCTCTCCCAGGCTTTTTTGTCCCGCTGTGTGACACAGCAGATGACAAGAGCCCGTCCCGACCTCCTGCGTCAGGGCACAGGCAGCGTATGGGGCTGGAGGC
The DNA here is from genome assembly GCF_971803275.1 of Cyanistes caeruleus. Taxonomy (NCBI): domain Eukaryota; kingdom Metazoa; phylum Chordata; class Aves; order Passeriformes; family Paridae; genus Cyanistes; species Cyanistes caeruleus. The sequence goes on from NC_141724.1 coordinate 1,833,288, forward strand.
GTGTGAATATCCCGGCACGGGGACGAGGGGGGTTTTGCATTACAGCCCTGAAAGCTCGGCTGGCTGGGAGCTGTAAACAGCTCGGGCAGATTTCCTGAGTCGGCAATCCCTCCGGAGCCTCGCCTCCATCCCTGCGCGCCGGGATCGCGCCGGGAGCGCTCCGGGAGCGCTCCGGGAACGCTCCGGGAACGCTCCGGGAACGCTCCGGGAACGCTCCGGGAACACTCTTGGGATGCGGTGCCAGCCCTGACGGGGTCTGCAGGAGGCTTCTCCCCCTCGTCCCTCCCTGCTGCTCCCCCCAAAACTTCCCTGCCGTCCGTCACCGCCTTCCCGAGCCGGGAGCTGTGCCATGGCAGCCGGCAGTGCCCGGGCAGCGCTGCCAGCCTTGGGGACACTGCGGGGACACGGCCGGGCAGCCCACACCGACTAGCCCCGGGCCACCCCAGCGCTGCCCGCCATGGAGGTAGGTCCTGGCAGCTTTTGGGGCTCGGGGAAGCTGGTGGGGAGGATGGTGATGGGCAGAGAGAGCCGCTGGGGAGGTTTGCGGTGCCTCTGTTCCTCGGGGAATGAAAGCAGGGAGTGAAACCCCCCCAGCGCCAGCCGTGCCGGGTGGGAAACTCGGCTGCAGCTGGAAGCCTGAACGTTAATCCCTGCATTATGTAAGGAAAATCGCTGTCAGGCTGGGAATGAGTGCGGGGAGCTGCTGCCAGCCCGTTGTGCCCATCCAGGGGTGGCACAGAGGGGGACACGGCGCCGCCGGCCCCGGGCGCTGCTGCGGGCTCGGAGGGAGGCTGGGGGTTGTGAGTCAGGGCTCCTGCTGCTATTTTCAACACCTGGGCTGGGTCTGGTGGCACTGACAGCTCAGCTCGGGGAGGCACAGGGCTGGGAGCCCGTGTGGGGACAGGGACAGGACACTCGGGGTGTCCCCGGCTCAGGGGATGCTGTGCTGGGAAAGCGCTCCGAGGGACGGGGGCCACGTTCCATGAAATGAAATCCATGGAATAACCGCCCCAAAATCCCCCTCCCCACGTCGGCCACACACCTGGATTTCTGTGCCGGCCGTGGCCCCTCCCTGCTTGCATCCCACGGCCACCGAGTGCCACTTGTGCCGCGGAGCTGATGGATCGGGGCTCCCTGGATCTGCCCCGGATTCGGCACCAGTGGCGCTTGTTCTTGTTGTTGCCGTGCTGGAAGGTGCGCATGGTCCTGTTCTGTCCCGCTGATGGATTCCAGCCAGGAATCACAGCCACCTCCTGGCGTGGGGTGGGAGCCAGGGCTCGTCCCCACCGCGCTGTAGGGCAGGGAAAACAGAACAGTCCAGGGGGTGATGCCAAAATTTGCGCTGAACTTTGCGATAATTGTGCGATTTCTTAAGAACGGGGTTAAATCCAGGCGTGGATGTGCTGGGACAGCCACGGCCCCGAGCTGGGGACACGGACCCGAGCTGGGGGCACGGACCCGAGCTGGGCACACGGACCCGAGCTGGGGACACGGACCCGAGCTGGGGACACGGACCCGAGCTGGGGACACGGACCCGAGCTGGGCACACGGACCCGAGCTGGGCACACGGACCCGAGCTGGGGGGACATCCCCAAGGTGGGGGACACAGCCCTGAGCTGAGGGGACACATACCCAAGGTGGGGGGACACATCCCCAAAGTGGGGGGACGTCCCCAAGGTGGGGGACACAGCCCTGAGCTGGGGGGACATCCACAATTTGGGGGGGACACATCCCCAAGGTGGGGGGACACAGCCCTGAGGTGGGGGAACATCCCCAAGATGAGGGGACATCCCCAAGGTGAGGGGACATCCCCAAGGTTGGAGGACACATGAGGGGACATCCCCAAGCTGGGGACACAACCCCAAGGTGGGGGGACATCCCCGAGGTGGGGGGACATCCCCGAGGTGGGGGGACATCCCCAAGGTGAGGGGACATCCCCAAGGTTGGAGGACACATGGGGGGACATCCCCAAGGTGAGGAAACATCCCCGAGATGAGGGGACATCCCCAAGCTGGGGACACAACCCCAAGGTGGGGGGACATCCCCGAGGTGAGGGGACATCCCCGAGGTGAGGGGACATCCCCAAGGTGAGGGGACATCCCCGAGGTGCCACCTGGGCTCAGCTCCATCCAACCTGCATCCCCAAATAAGCCAGCATTGCATGATTGTGCCCGGCCGTGGCCCTCTGAGCGCTGTTTGCTCAGCTCATTAGCTCCAGCCTTTTGCAGATCTCAGCTCTCCTGGCCTCAGCTCCGTTGATAAGAAATGATTTCCCTCCCCTCGTCCTGCATTCCTCCCGCATCCCACATGGGCTCTGCCCTCCCAGCCCGCCTGGAAAACAAGCTCTGGGAAGCAGGGACGAGGTTTTTGTTTCAGCCGGTGCCTCCCCGCGGGTTTGCTGCATGTAGGGAAAGTGTGGCTTTTCCTAATCCCCCCGTTAAATCCCCGGCACAGGCGTTCAGGCTCGCTGGGATTTAGCAGGCAGGGTCTGTTAATGCTCCAGGGATCCACATTGTGGGGGTTTTTTTTGGGGGGTTGTTTTCCAAGCGAGGACCTGCTGTGCCTTCCCCAGCACGGCAGCGAGCGGGGGGCGAGGATTTCAGCCCAGCGCTGGGTGCCTGCTGTTCCCTGCCCATCCCAGATGTAATCCCATGGGTAAATCATGGAATTACGGGATGGTTTGGGTTAGGAGGGACCATAAAACCCATCCAGTTCCACCCCTGCCACAGGCAGGGACACCCCTCACCATCCCAGCTTGCTCCAACCCAGCCTTGGACACTTCCAGGGGTGGGACAGCCATTTCTGATCATTTCTGATCATTTCTGATCCCATTCTCTGGGAGTTCCACCCCAGCACCCTCACAGCCAGGAATTCCTTCCCAAAATCCCGTTTTAAACTCCTCCTCTTTTCCAATCCAAAAGATTGGCTTTACAGAGGGCAGCTCCCTCTTTGGGAACGGAGTTTGAGCGACTTTTCCCCTCGGCCCCTTTGGGCCTCTCCAGAGCTGCCTTTCCCTTTGCCACGGTCACTTTTTCCCTTTTCTGTCCAGAGAATTGCACATCTGGGCAAAAAGTCTGTTTCCTGCTGTTTCTAATTTCTGCCTCGTGATAAGAAACCAAAGCAAAACCCTCCGTGGAGAGCCCAGCCTAAAAATATCCTGGAAGTGGGGTCTGAAAGCCACAAGTTTGTTATGACTTCATTTTTATTTAAAAAAAAAACACAAAAACCTGCCACTCCAGACAGTGAATCCAGCCTTTTGCTCTCATCCTCCTGCCCTCACTCCATGGCAGCATCACAGGAAATCAAATCCCAACACCCCCAGTCTTCCAGGACACAAAAAAAAAACAGGGAAAAGAGGAGATGGATGGGAATAACAGGAGGGCTTTTCCAAGCCCCTGCTCCAGATGGGAGCATTCCCAAGCAGCATCTTGAGAGAACATTCCTCCCTCTTCCCCCCTGCATTTCCTGGTGATAACACACTCCCAAGCAGTGATCCCGCAGCTTTATCCCTATTAAAGGGTCATTCGGGGAAAGTGGGATGGAAATGAGAAATTATTCAGGTCTGCCAAGAGTATTTAACTTTCAAGCAGCTCTTAATTAGAAGCCAGGAGCCATTTACACAACCAGGGGAGGTTTTGCATAAGAAACTGGATATAAAACCCAGCAACTGGGAAGATTTAGGGATTTTTTTAATTTTTTTTGTGTATTTTTCCCAACTGGCCAAGCAGAGTGTCCAGGTTGGAGAGCACGAGGCAGGGCCTGGGTTGCAGTCCAGACTCTGCAAACGTGGCTTCAGGCGAGTGATTTCCTCCCCCAGAGCTCCAGTTTTTGCCATCTGTAAAATGGAATTTTGGCATTTGTCCCAGTTTCCTGCGGTGGCAGCTGGTGTTTGCACGAGGAGTTTGGCGCTGCCAGGTGAGGGAGCTTGGAAAAGCAGAGGAGTCCCTGCACCTGCAGCTCCGGGAGCAGGAGCGGTTCCCCGCTCTCCCAAAAACTGGGATTAGGGAAGTTCCTCTTGGGCTGGACAATTTTGGGGTTTATCCAGGCTGAAATACCTCTGGGTTGCTCAATCCTTGTGCTCTGTGCTGGTTTGGGGAGAGGTTTGGTGATGAATCCTGGTTTTCCCCGCTCCTTTTTTCCTGGCTGGCTGGAGAATCCCCAGTTCCCATCCGTGCACGAGGTGAGGCTGGAAAGGCAGAGTCAGTGGCTGCTCCTTGCCGAATTCCAGTGGGAAAATCCAGCCCTGAACCCCCAGCTGGCTGCTGTGCTCTTTTACTGGTGAATTCCCGGGATCAACCGCTGTTTTCCTGGGATTCCAGCAGCGCTGGCGTGGCTGGGAAATCTCCAACCAACCGGAAAACTCCCCAACTTCTCCGGTTAATTATTCTCCTGCCGAGTTCTCGCCTCCTCCTTGCATCCCAAGCCCGGTTCCCTCCCATCCCCTCCCAACCCTGGGGTTTTTCCTCCCTCCCCTGAGCATCCCCCTCCTTTTCCTCCACCTCCAGCTGGACAAGGGCGACGTGAGCACCCTGAACCTCCCGCCGGGCGCCGGGCACGGCGACGCCGACGGCCCCGTGTGCCTGGACGTGCCCGATGGCACCCCCGACCCTCACCGCACCAAAGCCGCCATCGAGCACCTGCACCAGAAGATCCTCAAGATCACGGAGCAGATCAAGATCGAGCAGGAGGCGCGGGATGACAACGTGGCCGAGTACCTGAAGCTGGCCAACAACGCCGACAAGCAGCAGGCGTCGCGCATCAAGCAGGTGTTCGAGAAGAAGAACCAGAAGTCGGCGCAGACCATCGCGCAGCTGCACAAGAAGTTGGAGCACTACCACAAGAAGCTGAAGGAGATCGAGCAGAACGGCCCCTCCCGCCAGCCCAAGGATGTTTTCCGGGACATGCAGCAAGGGTTGAAGGACGTGGGCGCCAACGTCCGCTCCAGCATCAGCGGCTTCAGCGGGGGCGTGGTGGAAGGGGTCAAGGGGGGGCTCTCGGGGCTGTCCCAGGCCACGCACACGGCCGTGGTGTCCAAGCCGCGGGAGTTCGCCAGCCTGATCCGCAACAAGTTTGGCAGCGCCGACAACATCGCCCACCTGAAGGACACGCTGGACGACGGGCACCCCGAGGAGGCCTCGCGGGCGCTGAGCGGCAGCGCCACGCTGGTGTCCAGCCCCAAGTACGGCAGCGACGACGAGTGCTCCAGCGCCACCTCGGGCTCCGCTGCCGGCAGCAACTCCGGGGCCGGGCCCGGCGGCCTGGGGAGCCCCAAGTCCAACACGCTGGAAAGCCACCACAACAGCTTCGACACCATCCTGGAGGAGCTGCGGGAGATCAAGGACAGCCAGTCCCACCTGGAGGACTCCATGGAGGACCTGAAGGCCCAGCTGCAGCGGGATTACACCTACATGACGCAGTGCTTGCAGGAGGAGCGCTACAGGTAGGGACGGGCGGGTGACACCCAGGGTGGCTCTTTGGGGACCGTGAGCCGCCCTCCTGGGCTTTTCCGGCCAAGAGACGCGAGGAGCCGCGGCCCTCCTCACTGCCAGAGCTCCACGCAGGATCTTGAGGTGTTTTCCCACGACCAGGAGAGGGTGGGAGAGGATAGGTGGCGTCCCCAGTGCCGGGGGGGGTCTCGGGGAGAGGTCCCAGCCCGGCTGCCCCGCGCAGGTACGAGCGCCTGGAGGAGCAGCTGAACGACCTAACGGAGCTGCACCAGAACGAGATGACCAACCTGAAGCAGGAGCTGGCCAGCATGGAGGAGAAGGTGGCCTACCAGTCCTACGAGAGGGCACGGGACATCCAGGTAGGGCTGTGGGAGGGCTCAGCCCCTCCCTGCCCCCTCCAGCCACGCGGTGAGGGACGGAGCTGGGCTGGGAAGGAGGGTGGGGCAGTGGGATCCCTTCTCCCAGCACCCTCCAGCTGAGGTTTCCCTGTGGTGCTGTCACTGCAAGAGGCAGGTGACAGCGTGTCCCCAAAACCAGGGAATCCCGGATTGGTGTGGGTTGGGACTTCAAAAAGTGCCACCCCTGCTATGGGCAGGGACACCTTCCACCATCCCAGGCTGCTCCAACCTGGCCTGGGACGCTTCCAGAGATTGGGCAGCCATGGATTCCATCCCAGGGAGGAATTTCATCCCAATATCCCAATATCCCTGCCCTCCATTCCCCCTTGTGCTGCTCTGGCTGTCACAAGCCACCTGTGGGCCAGCACAGTCCCCACATCCACCAGCCATCCCCAGGCAGCACAAAACCCCCCTGGAGAACCCCTGGGGGGGCCACCCCTGTCCCCGCTGCCACCGCTGTCCCCCCGGCAGGAGGCCGTGGAGTCGTGCCTGACGCGGGTGACCAAGCTGGAGCTGCAGCAGCAGCAGCAGCAGGTGGTGCAGCTGGAGGGGGTGGAGAACGCCAACGCCCGGGCGCTGCTGGGCAAGTTCATCAACGTCATCCTGGCCCTCATGGCCGTGCTGCTCGTCTTCGTCTCCACCATCGCCAACTTCATCACGCCGCTCATGAAGACCCGCATGCGCATCCTCAGCACCGCCCTGCTCGTCCTCTTCCTCCTCTTCCTCTGGAAGCACTGGGACTCCATCAGCTACTTCCTGGAGCACGTTCTGCTCCCCAGCTGATCCGCCAGCCCGGCCGCTGTCGTTTTCCCCACCAGGAGAGGGACGGGGGGGATGAGGGTCCAAAGCCTTCCCCGCACGCTCGGTTCGGCTGCTTTCCCGGCCCTCCGCGGATCTGGGATCCCTCTGGGATGTTTGGGAAGGGTGGGATGGGGAGCGAGGAGTTTTTTTGGAAGGCACCGGTGATTTTTGGCTTTTTCTAAGGGGTTTTGGGTGGTTTTTGAAAGGTCATCGTGAAGTCCCCAGGGAGGAAATCTTCTCCAGGGGGGGTTCTTCATTTGGTGGGAAGGATTGAGCTGGACCAAACCTGGCTCTGGGAGAACTTCCAGCACAGAGAGGAGAGGGGTTCATTGGGGCAGGATTTTCCCTTTTGGCCTTGACAAACCCAGGTGGCAAAAATAAAAAAAAACCCTGGGACGGAGCGAAAGCAAAGCAGGTGGAGATGGAGGAAGCAGGGCCAAGACAAACACAGCAGGACACACACGTCCCCACCAGCCTCTGCCACAGCCCAGCCAGGACACAGCGGGGCTGGGACAGTCCCCACAGGGGCTGGGCACAGCCAGGGCAGTCAGCACCGGCACAAGCAGCACCCCCTGCGCTGGTTTCATCCCCTGACTCCCCAACTCTTCGGCTTTCCGTTGATCCGATCTCTTCAGGGACGCCTGGACTCGTCCAGCCTCTGCCCCGTGTCGTGTGTGTGCGCGTGTGTGCGGTTTTTAATTTAATTCCAGACTCTTTTTGTTTCCATTTGTGAATCAAAGGCGGTGGGGCAGGGGGAGGAGGGGCAGCAGCTGCCCCCCAGCCCCACCCCAGAGCACAGCATGCTGTCTCGGATGGTTCTTAAATTATTTCATACCTATATATTTATGTAATATATCTATACACACACATATATATATAAATATATATATAAAATACCTGCACACTCAGGGCCTCCTCTGGTGCAAACAGCAGCTGCTCCACTCACTTTGAAACCCTCAACCACTTGGCCTCAGGTGAGAATTTGGCCCTAAACATTTTCAGTGGTGATTCCAGGATTTTTTTTTTGGGAGGGTTGAGGGTCCCTCTGTCGCCTCCTCCGTGATGCCAGGGCCAAGCCAAGCCCTGCTGTGGCCTCACATCGGTCCCTGCATCCCCTCTTGGGCATCAGAGCTGGGAGGTGAGAAAGGTTTGGTGTCAAGGGGGGATGCCCAGGTGAGATGCACAGGAGGGATGCACAGGTGGGATGCACAGGGGGGATGCACAGATGAGATGCCCAGGGGGAATACACAGGTGGGATGCACAGGTGAGATGCCCAGGAGGGATGCACAGGTGAGATGCCCAGGTGAGATGCCCAGGGGGATGCCCAGAAGGGATGCACAGGTGGGATGCCCAGGTGAGATGCCCAGGGGGATGCCCAGAAGGGATGCACAGGTGGGATGCCCAGGTGAGATGCCCAGGGGGATGCCCAGGAGGGATGCCCAGGGGGAATACACAGCTGAGATGCCCAGGTGAGATGTCCAGGAGGGATCCCGGGTGAGATGCCCAGGTACGGACAGGACAGAGCTTTGTGGGGGCTCCCGTTGCTCCCTGCAGAGGGAATGGTCAGGAATGGTCACCTGGGCATGGGGGGGCTTGCCCAGAGCTGGGGAATCTGTCCCGCCCTCAGGTCCAGCAGAATTCCCTCCCCTGCCCCTTCCCAGCCAGGTGCCTCTGACACCACGAGAGGAGCAAAACCGTGAGTGATTAAATCCCGAAATTGCCTGAACTCGGCTCCCTGCCCTGCGGGAGCCCCCAGCCCTGCGAGCCCGGAGATGGGGGAAACAAAACCTCTGTCCTGGTGGCTCCCAGAGTCCGGCTGGGCACGGAATGCTGCCAGGAGAGGGAGTGCGGGGAAGGGAATGCTGCAGGAAAGGGGATTTGGAGGGAAGGGGAGGCTCCGGGAAGGGGATTCTGAGGGAAGGGGATGCTCCGGGAAGGGGATTCTGAGGGAAGGGGATGCTCCGGGAAGGGGATTTGGAGGGAAGGGGATGCTCCGGGAAGGCTCCGGGAAGGGGATGCTCCGGGAAGGTTCCGGGAAGGGGATTTGGAGGGAAGGGAATGCTCCGGGAAGGGAATGCTCGGGGAAGGTTCCGGGAAGGGGATTCTGAGGGAAGGGGATTCTGAGGGAAGGGGATGCTCCGGGAAGGGGATGCTCCGGGAAGGAGATGCTCCGGGAAGGGGATGCTCCGGGAAGGGGATGCTCCGAGAAGGGGATTCTGAAGGAAGGGGATGCTCCGGGAAGGGGATGCTCCGGGAAGGGGATGCTCCGGGAAGGTTCCGGGAAGGGGATTCTCCGGGAAGGGGATGCTCCGGGAAGGGGATGCTCCGGGAAGGGGATGCTCCGGGAAGGGGATGCGGCGCCGCGGCCGCAGGAGGGCCCCCGGTCCCCGCCGCAGATCCCGGATCCGCTCCGGAGCCTCTTCCCGTAAGGCCGGGCAGGGGCAGGGGAGGAGAGGGGCCCAGGGTGGGGTCGCGCACCCCAAATTAGCGCATTAACCCCTTCCTCCCCGCAGCAATGGTGACTTCACGGGATGGTTTGGGTTGGAAGGGACCTTAAAGCCCATCCAGGGCCACCCCCTGCCATGGGCAGGGAGACCTCCCGCTGCTCCCAGCTCCATAACCTGGCTTTGAACGCTCCCCTGGGGCAGCCACAGCTTCTCTGGGAATTCCATCCCGGGGCCTCACCACCCTCCCTTTAAAAACCGCCTTCCCAATATCCCACCTGAACTGACCCTCTGTGGTTTAAACTGTTCTTTTTGACGTGCTTTTATCGTTAATTACAACAATCGCTGGGAAGCGGAGGGAGTTCGGGGGCAGCAGCCCCCCACGAGTGATCCCTGCCACCCCCTCCGCCGCCTGTGACACTCGGGGACATTCACATCATGGCCCGGCACTGCCCGGCCCCCGTGACCTCGCTGGCAGCGGCCGGAGGAGGCCCCAGCTCTGGGGAGCTCCTGCAGCCGGGGCGATCCCATCCCAGCGGGAACTTCGTGTCCCCGTGTCCCGCGGTGCCAGCCAGGAGTGACCTCCTGTCCCTCCAGCACCTCCCGCTGCCCAGGCGGGCACGGGCCCTGCCCCCCTCTCATGGGCGAGCGTCTGGCCCGGGGGGGCCACCGGCACCGGCCCACGGCTAGCGCGGGGCTGCGGCTGCTGGCACCGGGGACAATTCGGGGATGGCGCCGGGGACAATTCAGGGATGGCACCGGGGACAGTTCAGGGATGGCACCGGGGACAATTCGGGGATGGCGCCGGGGACAATTCGGGGTCTGCCTGCTGGCACCGGGGACAATTCGGGGATGGCACCGGGGACAATTCGGGGATGGCGCTGGAGACAGTTCGGGGATGGCACTGGGGACAATTCAGGGATGGCGCTGGAGACAGTTCGGGGATGGCACTGGGGACAATTCGGGGTCTGCCTGCTGGCACCGGGGACAATTTGGGAGAAGCTGCTGGCATCGGGGACAGTTCGGGGATCGGCTGTTGGCACCAGCGACAATTTGGGGAGCAACTGCTGGCACCGGGGACAATTTGGGGAGCAGCTGCTGGCACCGGGGACAGTTCGGGGATGGCACCGGGGACAATTCGGGGATGGCACTGGGGACAATTCGGGGTCTGCCTGCTGGCACCGGGGACAGTTCGGGGATGGCACCGGGGACAATTCGGGGATGGCACCGGGGACAATTCGGGAACGGCTGCTGGCATTAGGGACAGTTCGGGCATGGCTGCTGGCACCGGGGACAGTTCCCGCATGGCATGCGCGGGGCTCCCTGAGGACTCGCCTTGTCCCGGCGGGGTCAGGGGGGCTCACAAGGGCCCCCTTTGTGCGGGAGAGGTGAAGCTTTGACGTCAGCCCGGCAGGAATTCCTTAATTCCATTCAGGCCTCCCTGCCCGCCGCTAATTGAGTTTTATGTAAGAGCCGCGGCTGCGCTCCCGGCCGGCAGCGGGATAAGCGGGAGGCACCGGGAATGTCCCTGCGGGACCGGGCTGGTGCCACCGGGCACCGGGAGCCTCGTGGGGCCGCGGCTCGGGCCCCTCGCGGGGTGTGGGACATGCGGAGATGGGGGCGCTCAGCGGGGACACGGCTGGGTGGGGACACAGAGCATTGGGGACACAGAGCATTGGGGACACGGCTCGGTGGGGACACGGCTCGGTGGGGACACAGAGCATTGGGGACACAGCTCATTGGGGACACGGCTGGGTGGGGACACAGAGCATTGGGGACACAGAGCATTGGGGACACAGAGCATTGGGGACAAGGCTCGTTGGGGACACAGCTCAGTGGGGACACAGCTCATTGGGGACACAGCTCATTGGGGACATAGCTCGTTGGGGACACAGCTCACTGGGGACACAGCTCAGTGGGGACATGGCTCGGTGGGGACACAGCTCATTGGGGACACCCCGGAGGGCTGTGGGGGTGAGGCTGGCGCAGCAGGATGTCCCTCTGTCCCCAGTTTGAGGCTGGTTTGTCACATCCCACGGGTGCCCCGGGGTGCCCGTGTCCTGCAGGGCGGGGCCAGCGCTGTCCCCGTGTCACCGCAGCCAGCCCGGCTGAGGTGACAATGACCAACGGGGTGATGGCTGCAGAGCCGGGCGCTGGTTGATCTCCCCCCATTTGTGTTCCCAATTTCCAGCTGCGATAAAATGAGGTCCTCTCCTCCCTCTGCTCTGCTGGGGGGACCCCCAGAATGTCCCCGTGCTGTCCCCACGGGGATGTCCCTGCCTGCCCAGGAGCGGCAGGGACCCAGAGGGGTCAGGGAGAGCCGAGCCAGGCGCAGCGCTGGGGAGTTTTCCCAAGGAAAAGGAGGAGGAGGAGGAAGGGATTGCGGAGGGGGAATGTTGGCAGCCATCAGTGGGGACACGGCGGTCCCCGCTGTCCCCTCCCCCCGGCGGCGTGGCCGGGCTTAGGCGGTAAGAAGGGAGCGCTGGTACCGAGGATAACATGCCGCGCATTCCTGCGCTGTCTCCGGGGGAATTTCGGCTGTTCCACATGAAAAATCCTCCCTGCCCTGCGGGTCAGAGTCTGCGGGAGACATTTCCCAGCAGCAAAGCTCAAAGCTGCCAGGGGCACGGCCCGGGCACTGCGGCTCACCTGGCGTGGCCAGGGCCACCAGGGCAGGTGCCACTGTGGGTTATCCCCATGTCACTGTGAGCGCTGCCAATGTCACCATGGCAGGTGCAAATGTCCCTATTGGCAAGTGCCAGTGCCACCACAGCCAGTGCCAGTGTCATCCTTACCAGTGCCACCCGTGCCAGTGCCACCGTGACCAGTGCCAGTGCCACCACAGCCAGTGCCAATGCCAACACGATTTGTGCCTGTGCCACCGTAGTCATGTGCCACCCTCCCCATGTTCCTGTGGCCAGTGCCACTACAGTCAGTGCCACCACAGCCAGTGCCACATAGCCAGTGCCACTGCTACTGTGACCAGTGCCAGTGCCACCATAGTCAGTGCCAGTGCCACCGTGACCAGTGCCAGTGCCACCACAACAAGTGCCAGTGCCACCACAACAAGTGCCAGTGCCACCATGGCATGTGCCAGTGCCACCATGGCCATCACCTGTGCCACCGTGGGCTATCCCAATGTCACTGTGCCCAGTGCCACCATGGCCACTGTGGCCAGTGCCAACACCACAGGGTGCCCAGCACCCCCTTGAGCTCCGTGCGGCCCCGGCCGTGCCCCGCTCGTGGCCGCTGCAATCATTTAATTGCATTTGTTTAAAAACAAATCCTCCCCTGGGCTTGTGGCGGGGCGGGGAGGGGGAGAGAGGCCGGTGGAGGAAAATGAAGAAAAATTTAATTAAGGGCAGTGCCGGGAATGTCTCTCCCACAATAAAGATAAGGAGGATCAATTGCTGCTTCCCGGGATCAAAGCCGAGGCTGGAGGGGAAGCGGGGCTGGCTGCGAGGGGAGGGGGAGGCAGCGAGGGGAGGGCGCACAAGGGAAAGCGGTGGAGAGACAGAGAGATAAGATTAGAGAGATCATTGATCGCGGGGCTCCCCGAGGGCTGGAGGGACCCGCGGGACCACGGCGGCTGCCAAAATCCCGCCCTGTGCATCCCTGAGAGGATGATGTGCATCCCTGAGAGGAGCTAAAACACCCAAAGTTCCCACTCCTCCTCAGGAACGCGAATACCGGAGTTAAGGTGCTGGTATTGGAGACACCAAGATAAAAAAGGAGAGATCCTGGGATCACTGATCCAGCTCTCAGCCCTGCACAGAACAATCCCAAAATCCCGCCCTGTGCATCCCTGAGAGGAGCTAAAATACCCAAATTTCCCACTTCTCCTCAGGAACGCGAATAGCGGAGTTAAGGTGCTGGTATTGGAGACACCAGGATAAAAATGAGAGATCCTGGGATATCCTGAGCTGGAAGAACCCACCGGGATCACTGATCCAGCTCTCAGCCTTGCACAGAACAATCCCAAAATCCCGCCCTGTGCATCCCTGAGAGCGTTTTCCAAACATTCCTGGAGCTCTGGAAGGTTTGGAACAGCGACCGCGGAGCCTCTCAGTGCGGGAGGAACCTCTCCCTAAAATCCAACCTACCCCTCCCTGGCCCAGCTCCAGCCCTTCCCTGGCTCCTGCCACTGTCCCAGCGAGCAGGGATCGCGTCCGTGCCCACCTGAGCGCCCTGCCCTGCGCATCCCGCCCCTCCCCGAGCCCCGGGAATGCCCGCTGGCATCGCACTTCCATGGGAATAACGCCCCGCTCCCTTCCCAAGCGCTTCCCACGCGTGCAAAGCAGGCACGGGAGGCTGCCGGGGCTGGCACACCCAGATGCTGTCCCGGTGCCAGGCTGCCAGCCCGCTCCTCCCCGCCGGAGCCGGCCCAACCGCTTCCCCCGGCTGCTTCTTGCAGGAGCAGCTCGGGCCCGAGCCCAGCCCGGCAATTCCCAGCGGGATCCAAACCCGCTCCTGCCTCGGCAGCGCTGTCCCAGCCCCGCTGGGATCCGGGAAAAGCCATTCCCGGTTTTCCAGCCGCGCTCCCGAGGCCGCTCCGGTGCCCGGAGAGGCTTCACCGCATGGTCGGGACAGCCAGGCGGGCTTGGCTGGGCACCAGCGTCCCGAATTCTGGATCCGCCAGGCCCGGCCCTCTCCAAAAACCTGTCTGGCTGCTGCTTTGCATTCCCAGGCTGCCAGATCCGCTGGGAAAATCGGGAAAATCGGCCTCGCCCGCAGCTGCCGGCGGTGCCGCGCTCCCTCCCGGTGCGGGGCGCGGGGTGAGCGCTGCCACGGGCGCGGAGCCTCCCCGGGGAGGCAGAAGCGGAGCGGGGCAGAGGCTGCTGGAGCCTCCTGCTCGCCCCGGGTGGGCTGGCAGCAGCTCCGTGCCCACCCCCGGGTGGCGGGGTTGGGGGTCCCTGGGGCACGGAGCCATGGCGGGGGGGACAGGAGGGGACCCGAGTCACCCCAGACCCTGCCCGAGGGTGAGAACTCGGGGATTTTACAAGCCCGGAGTGTCCCGGGAGCGGCAGAAGGGTCGGGATGAGGGGCTGTGCTCAGGAGTTGAACTCCGTGATCCTTGTGGATCCTTCCAGCTCAGGATATTCCATGATTTTACATTCTGTGGTTCCCATCAGCTCATGGCAGGCACGATCCTGCAAGGCACGGGAGCAACAGGAGACGTCCTGATGGTCCCACAGCCACAAATTTTGCTCCAGCAGCGCTGGATCTGATCCCTTCTGTCCCATTCCACATCCCAGAGTTTGTGGAATGGGATGGACAGAGCTGTCCTGCTTGGAGAAATCTTCCAGCAGAGACCCAGCACCCCAAAAAAAAACATCACCACAGCTCCAGGAGGGCACAGGAGCTTCAGAGCGGCCACCAGTGCTCGGCCAGCAGGGCCCCCAGTGGGGCCTGGGGTCTCATTTTTGGCTCAGGTGTGACCCAGCCATTCCCTGTGCTCCAGAAAAAAAATGGGATCAAAGTTTCCGGGAGCCGCTTTCTTCCCCTTTTTTTATTTTGGGGCAGCTCCAGGCTGCCATTGGAGACGGGAGAACTTTCATGTGGGGATTTCTCTCCTTCAGATCTTCAAAGAAATCCAGCAATCAAACAGGAGGTTGTGGAGGCACTTTTAAAAGAAAAAATACCAAAAGAAAACTACAAAAGAAAAACAACAAAAAAAACACTACCAAAAAAAACTACAGAAAAAACCTGCAGAAAAAAAAACCAAACACTTTGAAAGAATCAGAGGCAAAGGAACACCTCGACTTTGTTGTGTTAATTGTTCCGGCGCTCAAAGTTCTGACAAAATGCCTCAGAAATATCCCTGGCTCCGAGCCCACGATGTGTCAGACACACAAAAAAGGGAAAACCGACAACGGGAGATTCCGACAGGAAGGAACAATCCCAGAGTTCCAAAGAAGGACAGAGGGGAGGTGACACCCAAGTTCCAGAGCTCCAGGGGCATCCCTGAGCTGCTCTCATTAAGAGCCAGCAGTTAATTGGACCTGCCTGGGCCCCTCATCCGTCCCATTCCCGGTGGGATCCAGTCCCATCCCCGCATTCCCGGCAGCGGAGGTGGCTTTGGCCACTGGCTGTCCCCAGGGTCACCCCCGTGTCCCCCCGAGCCTGCTCCTCCCACAGCGCTCCCCATCCCAAATGGTGATCCCAAATGGTGATCCCAAATGGTGATCCTGATTAATGATCCCAAATGGTGATCCCAAATGGTGATCCCAAATGATGATCCCAAATGGTGATTCCCAAATGGTGATCCTGAATAATGATCCCAAATGATGATCCTGATTAATGATCCCAAATGATGATCCCAAATGGTGATCCCAAATGATGATCCTGATTAATGATCCCAAATGATGATCCTGATTAATGATCCCAAATAATGATCCCAAATGGTGATCCCAAATGATGATCCCAAATGATCCCAAATGATGATCCCAAATAATGATCCTGATTAATGATCACAAATGATGATCCCAAATGGTGGTCCTGAATAATGATCCCAAATGATGATCCCGAATGGTGATCCCAAATGATGATCCCAAATGATGATCCCAAATGGTGATCCCAAATGATGGCCCCGATCCGGGCTCGGTGGATCCGGGATTCCCGGCACAGCCCGGGCAGGAGCCGGGGGTGACTCAGGGTCCCCGGGCTCTGTCGGGAAACCCTCCCGGGACCTGCTTGGGGCTAAAGTCACCCCCAAAAAATGACATTTTCTCAGCAAAAGGCGGCTGAGGTCATTTCCAGCCGGGCAGGGCTGGGGGAATTGCCAATCCCCGGGATGAAAGGGCCGCATGGATAAAAGCGAATAATGGTGGGGGGCTGAAAGGGGGGCTCGGAGGCAGCGGAAATCGAGGCTGGGATGAAAGGAGCGTTTCCAGGGGCTGGCGAGGGAATTCCGGGAGCGCTGGGATGGGGGGTGGGCACCGAACCGCTCCCAGCGACACCGGGGTGTCCTCGGGCTGCCTCTGCCTCATCCAAGGGCATTCCCCATCCTTCCCATGGCCCTGGAGAAGTCGGGAAGGGACTCGGAGCAGATGTCACGGCTCAGGGTTGGGCTGAGCTGACCGCGACACCGCGACAAGCTCCTCACACCCAGCGGGGCCACCCAGAGCTCCGGAGCGGCCACCCAGGTCCCCAGCGGAGTCTGGGGTGGCATTTTGGGCTCAGGTGTGACCCTTGTGCTCCCACAAGGAATTATGTCACCCCGAATTCCCATTAAAACATCTTCGGGAATGCCGCGCCTGAGGGTTTCTCCAGCCGTCCTTTGGCAGCCGGAGCTGCCACGGCTCAAAACCAGAGCGTGGGGAAGTTTTCCTGCAAATCCCGGATAAAACAGGGCCAAGGCATCCCAAGATACAAACCCAAGAAGGAGCCTCTGCTCCGTGCCCGGCTCATCCCA
Organism: Cyanistes caeruleus; assembly: GCF_971803275.1. Taxonomy (NCBI): domain Eukaryota; kingdom Metazoa; phylum Chordata; class Aves; order Passeriformes; family Paridae; genus Cyanistes; species Cyanistes caeruleus. Next base: position 1,849,792 of record NC_141724.1, read on the forward strand.
ATCCCACGGATCCCATCCGATCCCAGCCCGGCAGCACCGGGACTTTGCCCAGGCTCAGCCGGGCGCCCTCGGAGCGGCTTTAAGCGCTCCAGAGTTTCCCAAAGGCTCGGGAAGCACGCGGGGAATGCGCGGAGGGGGGGCCGGGCGCGGTGACCCCCCCCTGCCACCGGCCGCTGGGACAAGGGGTGGCATTCCGGGCATGGCCCTGCCACCCTGTCCCGGCACGGAACGGCTCGGCTTAACCCCGCTGGAAACCGGGAATGGTCACCGAGCAAACACTTGGATTTCCGAGCCAGAAGGGCAAAGGGTGGAGAGGCGGCTCCTGCCACCAAAACCCGGGGAAATCCCCCAAATTCAGGTTCAGGGATGTGAGAGGGGTTTGGGAGCAGGGCTGGGACAGGGGGGTGCTGGTGGTGGGGAGGGGAGAAGGAATCCTGATCCACCACTGTCCTGCTTCCCCTAAATTTTGGGCTGTTTGTCCAGCAGCTGCCTTAAAATCCCGATTTCCCACTCGAGCCCCCACACCAGGGATGTGAGAGGGGTTTGGGAGCGGGGCTGGGACAGGGGTGCTGCCCACAGTGGGGTGGGGAGAAGGGGCTCCTCATCACAACTTCCCCTAAATTTTGGGCTGTGTTTGTCCAGCCTTAAAATCCCGATTTCCCTCTCGGGGGACGCTGAGCCCCCACATCAAGGATGAGTCCCAGTTCAGCACCACAGAGCGCTGGGGAGACACCAGTTAAACCCAGTTTGAGGAGCGGCTGAGCACACTGAGCTGTTCCACCCTGCAGGACCCGGCTGAGCTCGCCCACCCTCACCTGGGCTGAGCCACGGCCCCATCCCAGCAGGAAAAACACAGGGACAAGGACAGGGACAGGGACATCAACCCGGCCCAGGCACCTCCCTCACCCCCAGCAATCAAGGTGACAACTCGGCTTTACCGTTTGCTTTTAATTTAATGTTTTTCTGCAGCCCGTGCTGTGGGAAGAACACAACACCCCCCTGGCAGCGAGCACACGCGGCAATAGTGCAAGGGAGCCGTGTGACACAAGGACAGCTCCCCAAAAACACCCCTGGAGGCTCTGTGGAGCCAGGCACACCCCGTGCTGCTGCCCTCCACACCAGCCTGGACAAAGGCAATAATAAATAAACACTCGGTGCCTCACCAAAGGCACCTTATTTTTTTGCTTTTTTTTTTTTTTTGTTTGATTTCCACGTTACAATGAGAGATGTCGGCATCACAGCATTTCCTTTTGGCCACATCCAGTTTCTCAGCGCTCAGGAGAGGGCAGAGCCGTGGCCTGGGCACCCCCAGCACCTCCCAAAGCCCAGAGCCCACGGGCAGCACCTTTGAGCCCTCGCCAGCACCCTGCTACATCTGCAGCTTGTTTGAGGTATATCACCCGCCCCCTCCGGTACTTTGTGCAGCCAAAAAAACAGTGCAAAGAAAACAAAAATCCCCCCCAAAACCCTTTGCTTTCACCCCCGTGATGAGATGAGCCTGTTCGAGAGGGGAGGACGGCAGCGAGGAGCCCCCGGGACCCCCCAGCCCCTCCTCGGGAGTCACTCTGGGGGTTTTAAATGTCCATTCAAGGTCCATTAAATGTCCTGGCCCTGGGGCATCCCCCGGCCGCTGCCCCGCCCCGAGGCTGCCAAATAAAATAAATCCGTGGGATGTGGATCAGCAGCACCGGCAGCCCCGGGGAAGGGAGGGAGGGAGGGAGGCTCAGCCCCCTCCCCAAAACGCAGCAGCCCGGGGGAGGGGAGGTGGGCTCAGCTCAGCTTCACCCCCACGGCCAGAGCGCTCCGGTAGAGCTCGGTGCCGCCGTCACCGCCCGCCAGGGACGCGCTGCTCTCCGCCAAGGGGCTGCGGCAGTGGGTGACGGTCCAGCGGCGCGCCCGCCGCCCTTCCTCCCGCTCCTCCTCCTCCTCCAGCCGCAGGAGGCTCTCGGCGGACACGCAGCCCCGCATGGCCCCGGTGCCGGGGGGCCCGCGGGCGGGCAGGTCCAGCTGCTCGAAGGACTCTGTGGACAGGATGCTGTCCTCGCTGACGGCGCTGGCCGGCCGGCCGCGGGGGCCCTGCGGCAGCGACACCTCGCTGAAGCCCCCCAAGCCCCTCCCGGGCGGGGTCCCCGGCTCGGCGCTCCCCGAGGAGAATTTGCCGTTGTGTTTGAGGATTCCTTTCCTGCGGGCGGGGAGGCCCTGGCGGGGCGGGGAGGGCGGCTCGGCGAACACGCTCCCGTCCAGGTCCAAGCTCCCCGCGTCCAGCACGTCCCCGGACTCGGAGCATTCCAGGGACGAGTAATACCCCGATTCCCTGGCCGAGGGCTTCTTCAGGATTCCCTTCTTGGGCACGGCCGCGGGCGCCGCTCCCGCTGTTCCCGAGGGCAGGATCCTGGAGAAGCCCGCGGGGACCCCCTCCTCATCCTCCCCCGGCGGCGGGCAGGGGCTGGGCACCTTCTGCTCGCAGGAGCTCCTCTTCTTCAGGATGCCCTTGGGCCGCTTGAGGATGGACTTGGAGGGGTTCTCGGGGCCGGCGGGCACCTCCTGCAGCGCGTGCGAGACGTCGTTCTCCTTCTTGGACTTCTTGAGGGAGCGCTGCCGCTCCAGGGCCACGCCGGGGATGTGCTGCTTCAGGAAGCAGCGCACCTTGGAGCCGTTCTCCAGCAGGGGCCGGGAGGAGCGGCGCAGCCACTCGGCCACCGTGGCCAGCGGCGATTCGCTCTCCCGCAGCAGCTCCTGCTCGCCCAGCGGCATTTTGTAGCCCCAGTTGACCCACCAGTGCGTGGCGATGTCCTCGATGGTGGCCCGGCGCTCGGGGTTCACCATCAGCATCCAGCGGATCAGCCCGCAGGCGTCTGCGGGAGGGACGGGTCAGGCACGGGAGGGGACGCGGGGAGGGGGACACGGGGGCGGGGACGGGGCTGTCCCTACCTGAGAGCTTCGTGGGCTCCCGGTAGTCCCCGCTCGTGATCTGCTTGACCAGAGTCTTGTAGTCGTGGCCGTCGAAGGGCATCGTGCCGTGGACCAGGATGTAGAGGAGGACACCCAGGGACCAGCTGTCCACCTGTGAAAGGGACACAGGAGCCTGCAGGGGACAGCAGGACCCCACCCCACCAGGATGGGGACACAGGGAAGGGACAGAGCGTGGGGCAGGACCCCAGCACTGCCAGCAGCCCTGCAGTGCCCGGGCTCAGGGGTTCTGTCACCCCAAAATAGGCTGGGAAATGCCCAGAGCGGTTCCCACAGCCCGGAGGGAGGCACAACCCACCTCGGGGCCCTTGTAGGGCCGCCCGTTGATGATCTCGGGGGACGCGTAAAGGGGGCTGCCGCAGTAGGTCTGCAGGAGCTTGTCCTGCTGGAAAACGTTGGACAGCCCGAAATCTGCAATCTGGGGGGGCAAACACAGCTGTCATCCAGCGGCAGAGTCCCCTTTCCCCAGAGTCCCCTTTCTCCAAGTCCCCTTTCCCAAAGTTCCCGTTTCCCAAGGCTGAAAGCTCTCCTGGAGCTCTCCAGGGATGAACCTGGTCCAAACCAGGGCTGCCCTTGGTTCTGAGTCCCCTCAGGGGTCACCCCCAGCCTGGTTTTCCACCCCCGAGGTCACTCCTGCTGCTCTCTGCCTCCCAAAAACCTCATGCCCGGCACAGCAGCAGCTCCCTGGAGGCGGGAGCGGAGTGGAAAGGTGAGGTCGGAAGGACTTCCAGGCTTTCCTCCAGCTCATTCCCAGCCACCCCAGGCTGCAGCGGTCCCTGTCAGCTCCACCTGCCACGGGTGCTCATTATCCTCATTACAGCGTCACCTCGCTCCCAGCAGGAGCTTCCGTGGCTGCCCCCGAGCTCCCCATTGCAAAATGATCCCCGGCGGAGATAAACCCATCCTCGGGGGATCCCCGGCTGCGGCCAGGCCGTGCCCTGGCGGAAAGCATCGCTCAGGGCCCGCGGGGGAGCTGGGGTTTCCTGGCTGGCACACACAGGAACCAGGAAAAGAGCCCTTCTCGTCGGGCCAGCCTTGATCTGGGTGCTCAGACTTTGCCCCCTTATCAGCAGGCTGCTATCAGTTATGGCTCTACCAGATCTGCCAGATGCTGCCAGCTTTTCCTGGGCAAACAGCGTTCCAGGTGCTGCCAGAGCTCTGGGAAGCCCTGGGGGGACTGAGGTGTCACCCCCTGTCCCTCCAGGCTGGGCAGCTCCCCCGGGTGACGCCCCAGGCCGTGCCAGCCCCTCACCTTGATGTTCCCGTTGGCATCCAGCAGGATGTTCTCCAGCTTCAGGTCCCGGTGGACGATCCCGTTCTGCGGGAAGAGCCAGGGTGAATTCGTGGAGGTTTAGAGGGAGGGGAAGAGCCCGGCGCTCCCGGAGGTCACTGCCGGGCACGGGCACAGCAGAGGAGCCACACGGGTGTGGCCCCGGGGATGGGTGGCCCTGCCCGGGTGGCACCGGGAGCAGGGAGGTGCCCGCAGCAGGTGCCACCCTGGGCACTTCCATTGTCCCCAGGCACGGCAGCTCGTGGTGCCAGCCCCGGCAGGGCACGGCTGCTGCTCGGCCAGGGCCTGCCGTGCCCAGCTCAGCGAGCCCCGGGTCTGCTGTGGGGTCAGGAGCTGCTCTGCCACCCCCCGATCCCAGCGAGGGCTGTGGCACAGCCTGGGAGACTCCTGCAGGGAGACCCCCGGGCTGCAGCGAGACCCCCGGGCTGCAGCGAGACCCCCGGGCTGCAGGGTCCTGCCAGGGAGACCCCCGGGCTGCAGGGAGACCCCCGGGCTGCAGGGTCCTGCCAGGGAATCATCCCACAGCCCCGGGGAAGGTCCTGCAGGACATCCCAGACCCCGGGGAAGGTCCTGCAGGACATCCCAGACCCCGGGGAAGGTCCTGCAGGACATCCCAGAGCCCCGGGGAAGGTCCTGCAGGACATCCCAGAGCCCCGGGGAAGGTCCTGCAGGACATCCCAGAGCCCCGGGGAAGGTCCTGCAGCTCCACATTCCCGTCAGGAACAGGACAGGTGACCCAGGGCTTGGCTTCCAGCCCCGCGGGCAGCCCTGGGCGTCTCCGTCTGGCCGGGTGGGAGGGGAGGTGGCAACTCCCAGGCCGGGTTAGTCACCCCCACACGGCAGCAACCGAGGCCAGGACCTCCCAAAAGCTGTCGGGGCACTGCCACACCCTTCAGACCAAAGGCAGGATCAAAAAAACCCAAATTCCTTCTGCTGGGAAAGGCGGAGAGCCACGAGCTCCCCTCACTTTGCGTGGGGCTGCATCGCTCCCAAACCATCCCGCTGCAGGGCAGAGCACCCCGGAGCCCATCGAGACGGGAAATCATCAGGAGGAGCACCCCGGAGCCTATCCAGCCGGGAAATCATCAGGAGGAGCACCCCGGAGCCCATCCAGCCGGGAAATCATCAGGAGGAGCACCCAGAGCCCATCCAGCCTCTCTCCAGCTGGGAAATCACCGGGAAGAGCACCCCGGAGCTCATCCAGCTAGAAAATCACTGGAAGGAGCACCCCGGAGCCCATCCAGCCAGGAAATCACCGGGAAGAGCACCCCAGAGCCCATCCAGCCAGGAAATCACTGGAATGAGCACCCCGGAGCCCATCCAGCACCTCTCCAGCCGAGAAGTCATCGTGAGGAGCACCCTGGAGCCCATCCAGGCCCTCTCCAGCTGGGAAATCACCGGGAAGAGCACCCTGGAGCTCATCCAGCTAGAAAATCACTGGAAGGAGCACCCCAGAGGCCATCCAGCCAGGAAATCACTGGAAGGAACACCCCAGAGCTCATCCAGCCAGGAAATCACTGGAAGGAGCACCCCGGAGCCCATCCAGCCCCTCTCCAGCCGAGAAATCATCATGAGGAGCACCCTGGAGCCCATCCAGGCCCTCTCCAGCCGGGAAATGACCGGGAAGCCCCCGGGCAGCTCGGTGCCAGCTCACCTTGTGGCAGTAGTAGACGGCGGACACGACCTGGCGGAAGAAGTGTCGCGCCTCCTGCTCCGAGAGCCGCTGCCGCTCGCTGATGTACTCGTACAGGTCGCCCTTGCTGGCGTATTCCATCACGATGACGATCTTGGCGCTGTTCTCGAACACTGCGGGGCACCGGAAAGGGTTAAAAGGGATCCTCGGAATTGCGGGAATTCTCGTTAGGATGTTCCTGTTAATGAGCCTCGATTGACCCGAACCTGCCCGTCCCAATTCCGGTGTCACTCCTGGGCTAAGCAGGGACCTGCAGGGCAGGAGGGTCCCCAGAGGTGTCACCAACCCGCCCCGCAAAGTGCCACCAGGGCTGCTGGCCTCCAGCTGTGCCACCACCGGGGCTGTGCCACCACCAGGGCTCTGCCACCATCGAGGGCTATGACACCACCGGGGTTGTGTCACCACCAGTGGTGCCACCACTGAGGCTGTGCCACCACCGTCTCTGCCACCACTGGGGCTGTACTGTCACCAGAGCTGTGCCACCACCAGTTCTGCCATCACTGGGGCTGTGCCACCACGGAGGCTGTGCCACCACTGGGGCTCTGCCACCACCGGGGCTCTGCCACAACTGAGGCTGTGCCACCACTGGGGCTCTGCCACCACCGGGGCTCTGCCACCACTGAGGCTGTGCCACCTCCAAAGTGCCACCCTTGAGGCTGTGCCACCACTGAGGCTGTGCCACCACCGGGGCTCTGCCATCATTGAGGCTGTACCACCACCAGCTCTGCCACCACCAGGGCTGTGCCACCACCAGGGCTGTGCCACCATTGAGGCTGTGCCACCACCAGCTCTGCCACCACCGGGGCTCTGCCACCACCGGGGCTCTGCCACCACCGGCTCTGCCACCACCGAGGTGACCCAGGCACGCGGCTCCTTGCTGGAACCCCCGCCAAGGGGAAGGTGACAGCGCTGGGGACCTTCCTGCCTGTCCCCATTGCTCCCAAAAAAGTCCCTGGCTGGAGCCAAGAGCCGGAGCGTTTTCTTCCTGTTTGCACTCGGTATTTGTGAATTCCAGCGGCCGCTGTGAGTCAGCCCTCGCAAACAGCGCGGAGGAGCTGCCAGCCCGCTCGCCTTTGTTTGGAGCACAAAAGCGCTCCGGATCCCTCCCAAGCGCCGGGAGCAGCGGCAGAGCCAGCCCGAGGAGGGGCACGGCAGCCTCCAGGACCCGGTGGCCGCTGAGCCTGAGCCGCCTGCGGATTTGGGCTGAGTCTGGTTCTGCTTGGAGCTGGAGAAATTTCTCCTGGGTTATCCCAACCCCCCGGCAGCGAAGCCCAGCCCTGGCCATAAAACCAAGCCCGGCAGCACCAGGAACTCTCCCAGCGCGCTGTGGTTTGCTTTTCCAAAGTGGTTTTCCAGTGCCCCGGGGGAGGGAATGAGGAGGACTCCAGGACTGAGATTAAATCCCGCCTCGGGCTCAGAGCGGATCCACAGAGATCCCAAATTCCCCGGGCTGAGCGTCACACTCAGCCCCTGCTCCCCGGCACAGCTCAGCCTCCCTCCACAGCCCCACCGAGGCTTCCACAAAATCCACGCTTGGAGCTGGAATCCCGTCTGGGAGGGAAGGGAAGGGACAGGAAAGGCAGGGAAAACACAGCCCAGGATCTGCATTCCCTGTGAGTGACCAGGACCCGGAGCCAGGTCCTGGAAGGGAGGAGAGGACCGGGTCAAACCCACCCCAAGAGCCCCCCAGAGCCCATTCCAAAGGCTCCCATGGTGGATGCAGCTGGAAAAGGGAAGGGAAAGGAGGCCTCACCTTCGTGCACAGCGATGATGTGCGGGTGGTTGAGGGAGGACATGATCTCAATCTCCCTCCGGATGTGGACAAGGTCCTGCTCATCCTTGATTTTGTCCTTGCGGATGGATTTGATGGCCACCTGTGGGTGAGCACAGAGGGGACCGTGAATTCCCAAAGGAAGAAATTCCTCCCTCCTCCCCTCTTTCGGGAAGGGATTCACAAACGAGACCCCCGCGAGCCGAGCAGCTCCATGGAAACAGCTCCCAGAAAAGCGGATTTGATCGATTTGGGGTTTATTCCTCCCCAAGTGCTGCTGCTGCACGCGAGGGAGACGCTCCCCCCGAGGGAAACCTGTGACATCTCCTCGTTTTTGGGGTCCCCGAGGCTCCCCCCAGGTGGCACAGCCCTGCTCCCGATTTCTGGGCTCTGCAGGGATCGTGTCCAGCCACAGGAATGCCACACAACAACAGCAGCAGCATTCTGGGGTCAGGAAAAGGGAAATAAAACCCCAAATCTCGGGGGCTGATTACCTCCAAAACACTTTATTTCTAAATAAAGAGCAAGAGAAAGAAATAACTAGGAGCAAGAGAAAGTTTGGATGGAAAAGCAGATCCCTGAGTGAGACACCCGGAGTTTTCCAGGCTTTCCTTTTGGGAATTTCAAGTTTTCCTCTACAAGGAGACTGAAAAGGGAGGAGAAAGAGGAGTAAGAATAGACTCCTTCTAATCCCCTTTCAAAGGGGCTGCGGGCACACAATGCGCTCCCAGGGCTGAATTTACAACTGAATCCAGCAGAATCTTTTATTTTTATTATTTATTTTTTTTTCTCCTCCTTTTCCCCTCCCAGACAAGAATGCGGAACAGTTTTAATCCCCTCAAGAGACCCTCGCAGGAGTCTCCCAGCAACGGGGGGAGAGGGAGAGGGGCCAGGGACCCCCGGCGGAGCTGCCGAGGGCTGCGAGGGATGCCGGGCCCCGTGGCCTCGGAATTTCCCAAAGCCTCGCTCAACAAAGCCCAGCCCAACAGGCAGCAAAGTTTTGCCAAGCCAGGTCTGAGGCAGCCGAAACGGCGAGATCTCAGCCTCTGCAAAGGGGCTCAGGTGGGCACCTGAAGTCCCTTTGTGGCCCCAAACCGCATCTTTGTGGCCCCAAACCCCATTTTGTAGCTCCAAACCCCATTTTTGTAGCCCCAAACTCAATTTTTGTAGCCCCAAACCCCACTCTTCTGGCCCCAAACTCGATTTTTGTAGCTCCAAACCCCATTTTTGTGGCCCCAAATCCCATTTTTGTGGCCCCAAATCCCATCCTTGTGGCCCCAAACCCCATCCTAGTGGCCCCAAACCCCATCCTAGTGGCCCCAAACCCCATCTTTTGTGGCCCCAAATGCCATTTCTGCGGCCCCAAACCCCATCTTTATGGCCCTCAACCCCATCTTTCTGGCCCCAAACCCCATTTTTCTTGCCCCAAACCCCATTTTTCTTGCCCCAAACCCCATTTTTCTTGCCCCAAACCCCATTTTTCTTGCCCCAAACCCCATTTCTCATGGCACAGAACCACCTCAGGCAGCACCAGCCAGGGTGGGAATTGCTCCTGGAGGATCCAGCAGCTGTGGGAGCGAACGGACTCTGGCCAGGGGATGTTCAATAACCCAAGTTTCTGGAGAAAGCAATACTGAAAGTGTTTCACACTTCTGGGAAACCCAGCCAGCTTTTCTTTCTCCTGACCTTTGTTTAACAGGTTAAATTTTAAACGATTTCTTTTTGCTGCTGCCACGGTTACCTGAGCCTCCTGCAGCCAAGCCAGCCTCCCAAATTCCTGCTGCCTTCCCTCCATCCCTGCCCCCTGCAAAGCCTCAGCATTTTGGGGCCAAAAATTCGGAGCGTTTTTGAGCTTTTTTGTGCTTCCCCCGAGGTTCACACCCCCAAAATTGTGAGCCACAATCCATAAAAAGACGAGGCAGCTCCAGGAGATGCCCCTGGCTGTATCCAGCAGCGCTGGATCCTCACGGTGATCCCAAAATTAGTGACCTCCAGGCAGGTGGAGCCATCCAGGGGTGCCAAGAGGAGCTTTGTGCCCGAACTTTCCCTACCCAAGAGGGATGGGAGCAGAGGAGATGGGAAAAGCCACCCTGGAGCTGGGGACAGGCAGTGCCACATCCCCACCAGGAGAATCCCCTGCAGTGAAACATCCAGGAAATCCCTCCAGGAATCCCAGAGAGCTCGGGAGTGCTTTCCAAGTCAAAAAAAAAGGCTTTTAATTACAATTTTTTTGGGGGTAGAACCGGTATTTTCAGCAGCTGCTGAAAGATGTATGAAGCTACAACCCCAGGCAGCGCTTCAGAAGCTGCTCCGGACTCGGTGCTCCGTGAAATGTGGATTTAAATCCACCCAGGAGCAGAGCAGGAATAATAATAATAATAATAATAATAATAATAATAATAATAATAATAATAATAATAATAATAATAATAATAATAATAATAATAAAAAGAGGTTCTGGAATATTCCAGGTGCTGCTTTCTCGCGGCAGAACTCGGGCCCCAAATCGCGTCGGTGACACCGAGGAGAATCCCATGGGAGCTCCCCCTTGGCTGCGGGCCAGGGAGACGGAGCCAGGCTGGGAAAAAATCCAGGATGGGAGGAAAAGGAGGAGGCCTGAGGCTGCCCTGAAAACAGGTGGGGAAAAAAGGGGGGAATAAAAAGGGAAAGGGGGAAAAATGGAAAGGGAAAGGGGGGAAAATAGAAAGGGGAAGGGGGGAAAAATGAAAGGGAAAGGGGGGAAAAATGAAAGGGAAGGGGGAAAAAGAGAAAGGGAAGGGGGGAAAAAGAGAAAGGGAAGGGGGGAAAAAGAGAAAGGGAAGGGGGGAAAAAGAGAAAGGGAAGCGAGGAAAAACACAGAAAAGGAAAGGGGAAAAAAACCAGAAAAGGAAGGGGAAAAAAAACAGAAAAAGAAGGGGAAAAAAACAGAAAAGGAAGGGAAAAAAAAAACCAGAAAAGGAAGGTTAAAAAAAACAGAAAAGGAAGGGGGGAAATACCAGAAAAGGAAGGGGGGGGGGGGGGGGGGGGGGGGAAGAGAAAGGTAAGGGGGGAAAAATGAAGAGAAAGGGAAGGGGGGAATAACAAAGGGGAAAATATCCATCAGCTCCCTCCCCACCTGATATTGCAGGGATTTTTGTGTGGATTTGGAAAAGCACTCAGCAGGAGCATCACTTCAGATAAAGAAATAATTTATAATTAATAATAATATTTATAATAAATTAATAGTAGAATTTCTAATAAGAAAAAAAAATTTAAAAAAGGGATTTTTTTTCCCAGACAAATAATTCATGGAAGTCCCAAACCAACTGCGGGAGCCTGGAATTTCCTGTCACCTTCCAAGCGAATCGGCCTGCTCTGACTGCAGGTATTTTAAAATTCAGAGAGGAACCAGAAATCCGGGCGGTAAAACGAGATGGTTCAACACCTCAGCGCCTCTGTCAGAGGCAATTCCCGATTCGCCAGAGGCAAAAATCCCTGTGGATGGAGCAGCTCCAGCTTTTCAGCCCGAGCCGGTGCCGTGGGATCCCCACGAGGGGTGGCCGGTGGCTTTGGGAAGTGAAAACCACTTAGGGAAGGAGCAAACAAGAGCCGAGCTGGGGATAAAGGTCCGGATTAAACAGCCCCGGAAAAGCTGAGGGCTCCCAGAAAGAATTTGTGGGAAGAGGAGAGATTTGTGGGTTTGAGTCTCCTGTTCCCGGGGAGGTGCTGCTGAGCAGAGCCTTTGATTTTCTGCCGCGTCCATTGAGGGCTCCGTGGGTTGAATTTGCATGAAAATAAAGCGGTGCCCGAGCCCGTCTTGAGGGGATTCCACAGAGTTTTGGGGTAGAAAATTGAGATTTCGGAGCTGCAGGTGCGGGCAGGGAAAGGGGAATTTTCTCTCCCGTGCCGAGGGGAGGAATCCTCGCAGTTCTGGGGGTGGGAGCTGCATGGCCAGGCCCTGATCGTGCAGCAAAGCAGCGGCTCGGACGGGCTGGGGGCAAGGGCAGAGCTGCCCTGGGATGTGATTTCAGCGAGGTGACACGAGGGAACCTCGCGGATCCGCGGCTTGTCCCCCCGGGCTGTCCCCGTGGGTGTCGCGGATCCCACGCCCTGCTCAGCCCCTGGCAGGGCCAGTCCTGCCACTCGCGGGTCAAACCCTGCTCAGGCCGGGCTCAGAGGGGACTTCTGGGTCCCTGCCACCCCTCGAGGCTGGGAATTCACGTCTAAGGTTGAATCCTTGCAGATTCCCACAGGACAGAGCAACACGGGGGGGTTCAATCTCCTTTTCCCTGAGCAGAGCCGGGCTGGGCTGAGCCAGAGCCACTTTCCCCCGCGGGCTGGGGTGAGTCAGGATTTTGGAAAGCTCGGCTGCGCCCTGGGTGCCCCACACCGTGTGAAAACCAGGGTGAGAGGAAGGGAAAAACCCTTCAGACTCAAGTGCGGTGTTTGCTTTGGCGGCCGCGTCCCTGCCCGCTCCTTCCCGCAGGAAGCGCCGCCGCGGTCAAGTGGGCGAGAGGAGCTGCGGCCCCCCGGGAGGAGGGGGCGAGATCCCCCCGGGCTGCCCCCGGCCCCGCTGAGCCCGGAGCGGGCAGAGCCGCAGCCTCCCGCACGCTGCGGGGGGAGCGGGGCCCGGCCAGGGCTGCGGAGAACCGGGGGAGGCACCGGGATCGGGCCGGGGGGAGGCACCGGGAGCCGGCCCGGGGGGAGGCACCGGGAGCCGGCCCGGGGGGAGCCACCGGGAACGAGATGCTCGGAGCGGGGGTGCTCGGGGGTCCGTGAGGATGCGCCGGGCACGGCTTGGAAGGGGGAGCACCGGAGGGGGAAGCACCGGGACCGGGCTGCGGGAAGCGGAGGCGGCTTAGGGACAGCCGAAAGACGGCGGCGATGCAGCGGGGACGGGGAGGGACACGCCGCACCGGGGGGATGCAGCGGGGACGGACGCACCGGGGACAGGAGGATGCTCGGAGACCCCGCACGGTGACCGTGTCCTTCCATGGGGATCCTTACCAGCTTCCCGGAGCGCTCCCGGGCTTTCTTCACCTTCCCGTAGGTGCCTTTGCCCAGCGTTTCCAGGAACTCGTAGCGGTGCTTGAGGTTGTGCTTGTGGTGGTGTCGCTTCACCGCCTGCTTCTTCATCAGCGGCCGCGGCGATTTGATCAGCCCCTCGGCCAGCGAGGCGGCCAGCGCCGAACCGGTGCCGGTTCCGGGCCCTGCCGCCCGCTCCATCCCGATCCCGGCTCCGGCTCCGCCGCCGCCCGGCGCGTCCCGGCCCGGCCCGGCCGATAAATGCGGCGGCCCCGGCGGCCGCGCCCCCCCGCGCCCATTGGCGGCTGCCGGGGCCCCGCCCGGGGCCGGGAACGGGGATGGGAGCGGGGATAGGATGGGGATGGGGATGGGAGCGGGGATGGGATGGGGATGGGGATGGGGATGGGGATGGGAGCGGGGATGGGAGCGGGGATGGGGATGGGGATGGGGATGGGGATGGGGATGGGGATGGGGATGGGGATGGGGATGGGGATGGGGATGGGGATGGGGATGGGATGGGGATGGGGATGGGGATGGGGATGGGATGGGGATGGGGATGGGGATGGGATGGGGATGGGGATGGGGATGGGGATGGGATGGGGATGGGGATGGGGATGGGATGGGGATGGGGATGGGGATCGGGATGGGGATGGGAGCGGGGATGGGGATGGGGATGGAGATGGGGATGGGGATGGGGATGGGGATGGGAGCGGGGATGGGGATGGGGATGGGAGCAGGGATGGGAACAGGAATGGGAGCGGGGCCGGGAGCGGGGATGGGGATGGGGGGGCCGGGAGCGGGGAGACCCCACGGGCAGCGCTGGGAGTGGGGAAATGGGGAGAGAGATCCAGGGAGCAGCATCTGGAGGCACCCAAAAATTTGGGTAAGGGAGGGGGTGTAGGGACGGAGAGCAGAGGGAATTCAGGGATAAGGGAGAGAGGCGCAGGACAAAGGGGGGAACACGGGTGGTTCCAGGCTGGAGGGAGATGGGAATTTCCCAGTGAAGGGTGAGATTCTCACCCAAAGGTTGGGAAAAGATGCAGGCCCGGAGCGCTGGGAGGGCCAGAGGGGATTTGGAGAAGAGCCTGGAGTGCCTGGACAAGGGGGAATGGCTCCACAGTGCCAGAGGGCAGGGCTAGATGGGATATTGGGATGAAATTCCTCCTCTGTGTGCCCAGCCTGGATCCCTGGAAATGTCCAAGGCCAGGCTGGACAGGGCTTGGAGCAGCCTGGGATAGGGAAAGCTGGCTCTGCCCATCCAGAGGTGGCTCTGGGTGATGTTTAAGGTTCCTTCCAAGCCATTCTATAATTCCATAATGTGGAGAAAATTCCAGAGCCAGAGGTGATTTACTGTCCTAATGCACTCAAAGCCAGGAAAAAACCGGCATTTCGGGCAAAATCAGGGAGAGGAGAGGCCTGGGGAGTGCAGCCTGTCCATTCTCTGCACAGAGCCACCCTTTGCCCTCCCGGACACACAGCCTGGCAGGGAGGAACGGGAATGTTCTCCAGGCCTGGAGCCGGGGTGGGGAACCTGCCGAGGCTCCAGACGGCCATTCCCGGCTCCCTCAGCAGCACTTTCTCCCCGTGTGGTCTCCCTGCGGGAAATCTCCCTCCGGTGATATTAAAAGAATGCGATTATTTCCCAGAACAGCCCAAACAAAGGAGCTTGCCCGGCTCGGGCGGGTGTGAGGACAGCCGGGCTGGATGGCAGAGGGAGATAACTGCGGGATTACTCATCCACACCTGGATTTTCCCACCGCTCCCCGCAGCCCCGGGCAGAGCGGAGGGTCCCAAACCCCTGCCAGGGATGATTTAACCCAGCGCCGGCTCCTCTCGGGGGACCGCGAGGTGACACGGAGGTGACACGGATGTGACACGGGGGTGACACGGAGGTGACACGGGGGTGACACGGGGGTGACACGGGGGTGACACGGATGTGACACGGGGGTGACACGGATGTGACACGGGACGGAGCTCGCTGCACCTCAGTGCCAGGAGAGACCCAGCTGGGTGGCACCGTCCCCTGGCTGTTTTTGTCGCCGGGGTGAGCGCGGATGTCCCTCAGGGAAGGTGAAACCACAAGTCACGGGCACAACCTCGCACCAAAGCGCTCCCCACGCTCCCAGCGTGGTCCCACACTCATTAAATCTCATTTTGATATAATTAAGACACCCAGCTCTCCTCTCCTGCCGCTGTCACTGATTTTTATGGCCACGCGGCGCCTCCGCTCTTCACAGCAGCTCCAGGCCGCTCCTTCCCATCTCCAACCTCTCCCCGAGCTCAACAAACCAGGAACAAACCTCTGTCCTGGTTTTAAAATCAGCCCGGGACATCCGAGGCCTATCCTGGGCTGCAGCAATTGCGATAATGAATTGCGATAATGGACTGCGATGGAGCAGGGCGATAATGAGCGGCGATAATGAATTGCGGCAATGAATTATTTACTGAGCGCTTTCCGCGGGCCGCGGGGAGGATAAAGAGGGAGGAGAGGAGCCGAGCTGAACCGAACCGCAACAATTTCGGAGTCAAAACCAGGATCCTGTCCGGGCACGGCCCGGGAATTGCGGCAGAGCCGGGCAGGGGAGGCTCCAACCTCCCGGGATGCGGTGAACAAAGGGATCGCACCGGCCTGAGGGAAAGTGTCGCTGTCGCTGTCGCTGTCGCTGCCGCTGTCGCTGTCGCTGTCGCTGCCGCTGTCCTTGACATCCCTGTGGATTTCTCGAATGCTTCTCCCCAGGTTTTCCCCGCCAGGAAAGGCCACGCGGAGCTTCCCTTTCTGTCGGTGCCGGATAAATTCCTGTCCCCAGCGATGTTTGTTCCAGACGGGCTCAGGAAGCCTTTCCCATTCTCATGGAAATGCCAAGGGGCGCGGAGCGGAGCCCGCTGGAATCCGCTGATAAGGATCCTCCATTGTGGCAGCACCCACGGCTTTCTCCGCTGGGGAAATCCACGGAAATTCCCCCGCCAGCTTCAAAATCCCAAACGGGGCTTGTCCCTCGGCCCCGGTGCGTGTCCGCTAAACCCAGCCTGAAATCCAGCCGGGAATTTGGCTCCACGTCAGGGAAGCTCGGTGCTCGGTCACAGCCGGAGCTCTGTCTGCTCGCGGGCTCCGAAATTTGTGTTAATCAATTTATTACGTTAAAATAAATTCCACAGGGTTATCCCCGCGCTGAAAACATCCGCATCCCGGGAAAAAGCCTGCCTCGGTGGCCACAGGCTCTGTTTGTGGATTGGGGAAGGAATAAACATCAGCAAAGGGATTTTCTTGCAGCAGGGAGACCTCCCACAGGGAAAGGAAGAGCTCCCGGAGTCATTAAAATGCCAGAGACAACAAAAAGTTTAATGCTCGCCCCTCGTTTGGGGCCCTGCAGCCCCAGCGTTCCTCACCTGCTGCCGGGGGTGCTCAGGCAGATGTGAATCCCATTTTCCTTGGGAAAAATCCCAGCCGCGATTGCTCTGATCCTCCCCATCCATCAGGGAGAAGGGAAAACCATCAGAGCCAATGGGAGCCTTTGGAAAAGTCATTTATGGCCTTTCACAGATGATGGGAACAGCAGAGACCACCCCGCACCCCAGGAGTGCAGCTGGGGCTTCCATCTGTCTGTCTGTCTGTCCATCCATGGATTCCATCTATCTATCCATCGATCCATCATCCATGGATTCATCCATCCATCATCAATCCATCCATCCATCATCCATCCATCCATCCATCCATCCATCCACCCATCCATCCATCCATCCATCCATCCATCCACCCATCCATCCATCATCCATCCATCATCCATCCATCCATCCATCATCCATCCATACATCCATCATCCATCATCCATCCATCCATCCATCCATCATCCATCATCCATCATCCATCCATCCATCATCCATCCATCCATCCATCCATCCATCATCCATCCATCATCCATCATCCATCATCCATCCATCCATCCATCATCCATCCATCCATCATCCATCCATCATCCATCCATCATCCATCCATACATCCATCATCCATCATCCATCCATCCATCCATCCATCATCCATCCATCATCCATCCATCATCCATCATCCATCCATCATCCATCCATCATCCATCCATCCATCCATCCATCCATCATCCATCCATCCATCCATCCATCCATCCATCCATCATCCATCCATCATCCATCATCCATCCATCATCCATCATCCATCCATCTATCTATCCATCGATCCATCATCCATGGATTCATCCATCCATCATCCATCCATCCATCCATCCATCCATCATCCATCCATCATCCATCCATCCATCCATCATCCATCCATCCATCCATCATCCATCCATCCATCCATCCATCATCCATCCATCCATCCATCATCCATCCATCCATCATCCATCCATCCATCATCCATCCATCATCCATCCATCATCCATCCATCATGCATCCATCCATCCATCATCCATCCATCATCCATCATCCATCATCCATCATCCATCCATCATCCATCATCCATCCATCCATCATCCATCATCCATCCATCCATCATCCATCATCCATCCATCCATCATCCATCATCCATCCATCATCCATCATCCATCATCCATCCATCCATCCATCCATCCATCATCCATCATCCATCCATCCATCATCCATCCATCCATCCATCATCCATCCATCATCCATCCATCATCCATCCATCATCCATCCATCATCCATCCATCCATCCATCCATCATCCATCCATCATCCATCCATCATCCATCATCCATCATCCATCCATCCATCATCCATCCATCCATCCATCATCCATCCATCATCCATCCATCATCCATCCATCCATCCATCCAGGTGTTCCTGTCACCCTCCCGGGCACGTGAGGCTGCAGAAACCCCGAGGCGTTGAGAGGCAAAACAAACAAAATTCCCCTCAAAAAAAATTTTTAAAAATAATAAAAAACCCCAAAACATTGTCCCAAACAGCCAGAACCAGCCCAGCCGCGTGTCCTGGGCCCACAGCGAGGTGCAGGAATCATTTCTGCTCCACCACCGGATCTTTTGGAGGTTGTTCCTTAGGAAGTTTCCTGTTTGTGCAGACAAAGCCTGCTCGGGGCCGATAACCGATGATTTTTGGCAGCAGGGCCAGCCCAGCCCTCTGTGTCGGAGCAGCCACTGAGGCTGAAAAGCCTCTCAGTAAACCCCGAGCGTGGAGAGTTCAGGCGAGGACACAGCCGGGGCCGCTCCGGGATCTTTTTGTGCCTGGAAAACTCCGAGGGCTCGGCTGGGTTGGGATAAAGGAGCGCAGGCACGGAGGGTCCCGGGGGCTGCCTGGGACAGAGGGACCGGCCCAGGGCTTTCTGCAGCCCCCAGGGACGGGGGGAGGTTTGTGACAAACCCAACATTTATCCAAGGAAATGAGTTCTGTGGGTCTCTCATCCCACGGGATCGACTGCAGAGCTCGGGGAGCTGCAACGGACCCAGCCCCGGAGATTTTTCCCGGACTGGAGCTGGGCAGCAGCATCAGGGACTCTTTGGACCCAAATCCAGCTCGGTCCCAGCCCCTGGGAGGTGTCTGGGCTCCACGGGGATGTCTTTCCATGGGAAAAAAATCCCTGAGGAGACGCGCAGCATTCTTTGTTGGACCTTGCACCACCTGGAATGGGATTTTGGAGCTGCCCCGGCCAGGGCAGCCCAGGACAGCGGGAGGGGCTGCGCAGCTCCAGCCGCAGCTCAGCCCAGGGTTGCCATCTGCTGTTCACAGCTCAGGGAAGAGACGTGGGGCTCGCCCAGCGCCGCTCAGCCCAAAACAAACACCCCAAACCGCTGAAACACCCCAAAAGCGCCCTGCGGGCACGGCCGGGAGCGCCTGGCACAGCCGAACCTCGGCTCAGGTCACTTCTCTGTCACCTGCACAGCCCGGCTGTGTCCCGCAGGAGCCCAGTTCCCAGCAGGAGCATCCCAGGGAAGGGCAGGGATGAGGCGCAGCCCTGGGAAGGGTCAGGGGAGGGAGGTGAATGCCGCCCTCACCCTCTGCAAGGATGGAAAATCCCCCCGAGCCAGGGGGGGCCGGCACTCGGCAGCTCCAGGGATGTCCTAGGGATCCTGTTGGGTGTTGGGAGTTTGGGATTCATCCAGAGGCAGAGACCTGGAGCTGCTTTTCCCCCCACGGGGGCTCAGAGCTGCTCGGGACACTCCCGGCTCTGATTCCGTCCCCCCACCCTAGTCGCTGTCACCTCTCCGATCAATCCTGCAGCGGGTTCATTCCCAGGAATGAGAGCTCGGCCCGGCTGCCCAGGATTTCTGGAGGCAGAAAGGGAAGGTTCAGGCTCCGGCTGAACAAAGGATCCCTCCTCCCCCTGCTCCAGCCGAACAAAGCAGCGAGCCCGGAGCCTCGGCCACGGCGCTGAGCAGGGCCTGGGAATCAGGAGGGGAAAAAAGCTGGGAAAGGTTCCTTAAGGACAAAGGAAAATTCCTCGTTCCCAGCCAGGCTCGGCGCAGAGGCGGCTCGAGGGGAGATTTGCTGTGCTGGGGATTGGGATGGAGGGGAAATCTCCTCTTTCCATTCATTTCCCGTTTCCTGTTCCCCTCCTGCCTTCTCCCTGATATTCCAGCGTTGGGATATCGGGATCCCACCTGGAACGACAGGGAGAAGGAGCCGGATCCCGGCCGCGGCTCCCTCTGTCCCCGCCGTGTCTGCGGCGGCCGCACGGGGTCCTCGGAGCTCCGAACGGCGACCTCGGAGCTCCGAACGGCGACCTCGGAGCTCCGAACGGAGACCTCGGAGCTCCGAACGGCGACCTCGGAGCTCCGAACGGCGACCTTGGAGCTCCGAACGGAGACCTTGGAGCTCCGAACGGCGACCTCGGAGCTCCGAACGGCGACCTTGGAGCTCCGAACGGCGACCTCGGAGCTCCGAACGGCGACCTCGGAGCTCCGAACGGAGACCTCGGAGCTCCGAACGGAGACCTCGGAGCTCCAAATGGTGTTCTCTGGGCTCCGAATGGTGTCCTTGGAGCTCCAAAAGGTGACCTCAGAGCTCTGAACGGCGTCCTCGGAGCTCCGAACGGGGTTCTTGGAGCTCCAAACGGTGTCCTTGGAGCTCTGAACAGCGACCTTGGAGCTCCAAACGGTGTCCTTGGAGCTCTGAACAGCGACCTTGGAGCTCCAAAGGGTGTCCTTGGAGCTCCAAACAGTGACCTCAGAGCTATGAAAGGGGTCCTCGGAGCTCCAAACGGCGATCTCGGAGCTCCGTGGCGATGGCAGTGGCCCCAGACAGCACGGGGACACCATGGGGACACCGTGGGGACAGCGGGACCCCCCTCCCCGCAGCCCGGGGAGCGCGTTAAAGGAGGGATGTGACACCGTGGGAGTGAAGCAGCCATGGGGTCACATCCCTGGAAGTGTCCAAGGTGGGGCTGGACAGCGCTTGGAGCAGCCTGGGATAGGGGAAGGTGTCCCTGCCCAAAGCCTGGCAGGGGTTTGGATCTTGCTGGTCCCTTCCAACCCAAACCATTCCATGATTCCATGATTCCATGATTCCATGATTCCATGATTCCGTGATTCCATGATTGATTCCATGATCCCAGACTGCCCAGATCCATCTCTCCCACATTTGCACACCATCACCCCTCCAGCACAGCCCAGCTCCCTCCGAGGGCTTTCCCATGGACAACTTTAAATGGGAAAACTGCTCCAAGCTGGAATTGCATCCCCACAGTTCGGACAGCACTCCCAAAAAGTGCCTGAGGTGAACAGAACCGAGAGGAGGCAGCGGTTGCGGTCACTTGTGCACCACCAAAGCCACCAGCCGTCCCTGGATTGCTCCTTTTTCCCAGTGAAAATCCCAAATCACCAAAGCAGCTAAAAAACGTTGGAAAACTCGAGGCTGCGGCCACCTGACACCCGGCAAAGGCAGCGGCTGTGCCAGTCCTGTGCCACTCGTGAGGAGCCAGAGCGATTCCTTGGGAATCCATCCTCTGGGAGCAGCCAGGGGCTCCAGCTCCTGCCGGAATCCCAGGGAAGCGCCACGGGATTGCAGGAAAAGCTGTGAAGGCAGAGAACGATCCCCGAATCCAGCTGCAGGTTTGGAATTTCCTTTGGGGGAAAATCTGTAGGGAAGCACTGGCAGGTCCCAGGATGGAGGAGGACACCACCACTGTCCCCCCTGGGGCAGCACTGACCCCTCTGGAGAGTCCCAACGCCTCCCACGCTGTCACCTCGGCTGGGATGGCTGCAGGGACACGATTGCCACGCAGGGATCTCCGGAGTCCTTCCCATGGGAGCTGTGGAGAGCCAGGCCAGCTCCAGATGTCCCCATGGAAATGTGGAGAGCCAGGCCAGCTCCAGATGTCCCCACGGAGCTGAGATCCATGCCAGCTCCAGATGTCCCCATGGAGCTGTGGGAGCCAGGCCAGTTCCAGATGTCCCCATGGAAATGTGGAGATTGGAATGGGACAGGCACAGGGATCTGCTCCAGGTGGGATCAGGAATGGGACAGGGAGCTGTTCCAGGTGGGATCAGGAATGGGACAGGCACAGGAGCTGTTCCAGGTGGGATCAGGAATCAGACAGGCACAGGAGCTGTTCCAGGTGGGATCAGGAATGGGACAGGCACAGGAGCTGTTCCAGGTGGCATCAGGAATGGGACAGGGAGCTGTTCCAGTTGGGATCAGGAATCAGACAGGCACAGGGCCTCCACGGCCGTGCTGAGCCCCTGGCTGACGCCGCCCACGGCCAGCAGGCAGTCCCGCAGCGCGATGCTGGAGCAGGCGCAGCGCGGGGTGGGCATGGGGGGGAGGCTCTCCCACTTGTTCTTCTCCGGGTGGAAAGCCTCTGCCGACTCCAGCACCGTCGGCTGATTCCCTGGAAGCACAAAAGGAGGCGCTGGATGATGTGGGAAGCACCATCGAGCATCTCCTGGCTGCTCTGTACCCCATCCCCTTATGGGGTTTGTGTTCCCTGCTCCCTCCCACCGGCCAGGACCGCGATGTCTCCCTTTCCCAGGATGTCTCCCTTTCCCAGGAATGCAATTCCCACACGTTTTTGAAGGGTTCCCGCAGTCCCAGAGGCTCACCCAAGCCCCCAGCCACGACAACTCTGCCTCGCAGGTAGCCGGCCACGAAGTCTGCTCGCCTTTTCTTCAGGTAGCAGGAGCGCTCCATCTTCATCCACCCACCTGGGAAGGACGGGACAGGCTGGGATTTTTGGGATCACCCACTCCTGGAGAAGCATCCACCTCTCCCAGGCCCTGGCTCGTGGAAGGGCAGTTTGGCTGCTGCACCTTGGGGTGATAAAACCCCATGGAATGGGTTGCGTTTGTCCGAGGTTTTCCCATTCCAGTTGTTAATCCTGACTGGAAATCGTCCTCTAAGCTGAGCTCAAGGCAGCAGCAGACGGGAGATCTGTGCTCTGCAAGGATGGCAGAGCCCCAAACCCCAAACTGACCCCTGTGTCCCCAAAGTGATTCCTGTGTCCCCAAACCTCAAACTGATCTCTGTGTCCCCAAAGTGATTCCTGTGTCCCCAAACCTCAAACTGATCTCTGTGTCCCCAAAGTGATTCCTGTGTCCCCAAACCCAGCCCTGTGTCCCCAGACTGATCCCTGTGTCCCCAAACCAATCCCTGTGTCCCCAAACTCATCACTGTGTCCCCAAACTGATCCCTGTGTCCCCAAAGTGATTCCTGTGTCCCCAAACAGATCCCTGTGTTCCCAGACTGATCCTGGTGTCCCCAAAGTGATTCCTGTGTCTCCAAACCGATCCCTGTGTCCCCAAACCGATCCCGGTGTCCCCAAAGTGATTCCTGTGTCCCCAAAGTGATCCTGGTGTCCCCCAGCCCCTCAGCAGGGCCCGGGCCAGCTCCCACCTTGCTCGAGATCGAATACATCCACCGTCCTCATGAACTTGGGCTGCCGGTAGAGCCGGCCCTGGCGCAGCCCCCCGAGGCTGAAGAGCTTTTCCTCGGTGGCCACGAAGCTGGAGAAGGCCCTTTTGTTGGGAATGCTGGGGAATTTGGTCCATGACCGGGTGTCTGTGTCGAAGACCTCGAAGGCGTTGACGGCGTACTTGGATTGCCTTCCCCCTGGGAAAGGAGCGGGAATTCCCGGCTCAGGGACCGGAGCAACCTCGGCTCTCCAGCTCCCTGAGTGAAATGGGATTTTTCACCTCTCTGCACTCATTTTCTCAGGAAAAAGCTGAATTTTCCAACCTCTCCCCACTCCTGGTGGTGCTGGCATGGGGAAGGGTTTAAAATGCACTGGATTGATCCAGACAAACTCAGAGCAGAGCCGGGATCAGGCTCGGGAAGATGAGAGGAATTCCCATGAGCTTGGATCCAGCGAGCCCTGGCCTGGCTGCTGAACCCCTGAGGGCAGGAGAGCTGGAGCAGCTGCTCCAGTGCCAGGGATCCCAGTGATCCCAGTGATCCCAGTTATCCCAGTGATCCCAGTGACCCCAGTGATCCCAGTGATCCCAGTGATCCCAGTGATCCCAGTGACTCCAGTGATCCCAGTGACCCCAGTGATCCCAGTTATCCCAGTTATCCCAATTATTCCAGTGCCAGGGATCCCAGTTATCCCAATTATCCCAGTGCCAGGGATCCCAGTTATCCCAGTTATCCCAGTTATCCCAGTTATCCCAGTGCCAGTCCCAGTGCCAGGGATCCAAATTATTCCAGTGCCAGGGATCTAAATTATTCCAGGCACAGAGGAAGAGGAAAAGGAGAAGGAAGAAAAAAGAAGGAGAAGGAAGAGGAAAGGAACGAAAACGAAGAAGGAAGAAAAATTAAGAAAAAATGAAGAAAAATGAAGAAAAATGACAGCAAAGGAAGAAAAAGGAAGAGATTGAAGAGGAAAGAAGGAGAAGAAAGAAGGAGAAAGAAGAGAAGAGGGGAGAGAAGGAAAGGCGGAGGAGGTGGAGGAGGAGGAGGAGGAGGAGGCAGGGCTGGTCCTCACCCAGCACGTAGATCTTGGTGCCCCTCAGGACGGACGTGGCCGCGTAGCGGGGCGTGGGCATGGCAGCCAGGGACACCCAGATGTCCTTGAGCACGTCATAGTGCTGCAGGAAGTTGTGGGGCCGCAGGTCCGAGCCCATCCCGCCCGCGGCGTACACCCTGTAATCTGCACGGGGCAAAGAACCCCCCAAATCCTGCTAAATTATCATTGGGAACTACCAGAAACCCGTCTTTCCCCTGCAAAAATATCCCGCTAAATTGTTATAGGAAAGCGCAAAAAATCCATCCCCATCCTGCAAAATTATCCCACACAATTATTATAGGAAATCACAAAAAATCCATCCCCATCCTGCAAAATTATCCCACTAAATTATTGTAGGAAAGTGCCGGAAATCCATCCCGACTCTGCAAAAATATCCCACTAAATTATTATAGAAAGTACCAGAAACCTCCCTCCCCTGCAAAAATATTCCACTAAATTATTATAGAAAAGCACAAAAATTCCATCCCCAACCTGCAAAATTATCCCACTATATTATTGTAGGAAAGTATCAGAAAATCCATCCTACTCCTGCAAAAATATCCCACAAAATTATTATAGGAAATCACAAAAAATTCATCCCCATCCTGCAAAATTATTATATAAATATAAATATAAATATAAATATAAATATAAATATATATTATATTATATTATATTATATTATATTATATTATATTATATTATATTATATTATATTATATTATATTATATTATATTGTATTGTATTGTATTGTATTGTATTGTATTGTATTGTATTATATTATATTATATTATATTATATTATATTATATTATATTATATTATATTATATTATATTATATTATTATATATATTATTATATATTATTATATCCTGCTTAATTATTATAGAAAGTACCAGAAATCCATCCCAACTCCACAAAAACATCCCACAAAACTGCTATGGGAGAGCACCAGAAATCTCCTTCCCCTGTAAAAAATCCATCCCCTCCTTGCAAAAAGATCCGTTCAAGGACCAGAATTTGCTGTAAAACCCATGAGAAGTTTGGATCCGATCCCCTGGAGCTCAGAGCCGTCCAAAACAGCCGCCGGCAGCAGCGGAGCTGCCGCCCCCGCGGCTCCAGGGCTGGTGACAACCCCGGGGTGGCTCTGGCTGTGCTCCCAACCTCCTGTGGAGCCTCTCAGCGGGGTGGGAGGTGCCAAACGCACGAGGCCCAACTTCTGGAAGAAGTTTTGGAAGATGTTTGGAAGAGGAGATGTTTTGGAGACCAGCAGCTCAACCCTGGATCGTCGCCCGGAGACGTTTTTCTACCCAAAGCTGGGAAAAAAACCTCCAAGCTCTCCAAGAAGATTCCCCAAATCCCAGAACCCTCTGGAGGTCTCTCCTTGCCTTTGGCCGTCACCGAGATGCCCATGGCCGCCTCCCGCAGCGAGCTGCGCTTCCTCCAGCGCCCTTCATCCGTGTTGTACATCTCCACCACCTTCAGCGGCAGCTGGTCGGCGCCCACGCCGCCGATCACCATGATCCTCTTGCCCAGCACGGTGACGGCCACGCCGGCCCTGGCCGTGGGCATGGCGGGCAGCGGCGCCCACCGGTCGGCCTCGGGGGAATAAACCTCGAAGGAATCCACGGGGACGCCGTTGTCGTCGCAGCCGCCCACGGCGAAGACCTGCCCGCCCGCCTCCACCAGCGTGGAGTACACCCGGCGGCTCGGCAGCGGAGCCAGGCGTTTCCAGTGGAAGTCTTTGGTGCTGGGCAGCTCCATGGTGGATGGTGGGAAGGGGAAATGCTGGAAAATGGGATTATGGAGTGGTTAAGGGTGGATCCTGGCAAGGATGGGCTGAGCTGTGCCTGATCGGTGCCCTCAGCGGGGAATGACACATCCAGGAATTCCTTGGGTGCCTCCAAACCTCCCTGGGTGGCCCCTTCCAACCTTTTCCATGAGGAAATTCCTGCTGCTGTCCGAGCTGAGCCTCCCCTGGCCCAGCCTGAGGCCTTTCCCTCTCTTCCTGTCCCTGTTCCATGGGATAACATCCCAAATCCCCCCCGGCTGTCCCCTCCTGGCAGGGACTTGTGCAGAGCCAGGAATTCCCCCTGAGCCTCCTTTTCTCCAGGCTGAGCCTTCCCAGATCCCTCAGGATTCTCCAAACCCTTCTGAGCTCCCTCAGGATTCTCCAAACCCTTCTGAGCTCCCTCAGGATTCTCCAAACCCTTCTGAGCTCCCTCAGGATTCTCCAAACCCTTCCCAGCTCCCTCAGCATTCTCCAAACCCTTCCCAGACACGTTCCAGCCCCAAAATGTCCTCCCTGGATTTAAGGATAATCCCCGAGTGCAAATCTTGCCCTGTCAGGAGCAGAGCTGTCCTGGCAATGCCACCTGTCCCCTGTGTCCCCTCTGCCACCCCCCCGAGCATCACCCCTGGTACCTCTCAGTGCCTCTCCATCAATCCTGCGGCTCCAGAGCCGCCTCAGCAGCTCAGGCAGAGACCGAGCCTAAAAATAAAACAAAACAAAAAGAGGTGGGAAAATAAATAAAACAAAAAAGGGAAAATAAAATAAATCCAAGCGAGAAGGTCGGAGCTGCTCCAGGTGACATCCAGAGCTGGAGTCTGCTCTCCTGCCTGCTGGGGAGCTTCTCCTGCTCGGATCCACTGGGTTCCTCCTCCTGATCCTGCTCATTCCTCAGGAATGTGAGCCCCCAGCTCCCCATTCCTTTGCTCCATCTCCCCACATGTCATTAGGTGCCATGTAGATGAGCTTAATTAGCGCGGGAGGGGGGGAGAGGGACAAAAGTAGGAAATCCCTTCCCATCCAACTCCGAGCAGACATAAAATCTGATTAATCTGAGCAAGGCTGTTTGTTCAGATTTATCTTCACAAATTCATTTCCAGGAGGGCACTAAACAACATTTATGTCGTGAGGAATAATAAATAAATGAATAATAAATATTATTTAATATCATTTAATAAAGAAAATAAATTTATTTTAATAAATAAACTGGGGTTAATCAATAAACTGATAAATCCTGCCTGGACCTGCCCTGGGTCCATTCCCGGTGCAATTCCCAGAAATTCCCGGCTCCACGGGGGCCTCAGGACAAAGGAACACAAAGCCACGGTGAAAAGCAGCAGCAGCACATCCAGCCACGCTTCCCACCCTCCCAGAATCCAAGGAAAAAGGGGCGAACACTCGCCCAGAGCTGAGCAGCATCCCCGGAGCAGCTCCAGGATTTGCAGGATCCCGGGATTCTGCTCCCACGAACCATTTATTCCCTTTCCAGGTGGATTTTCACGGACAAATCCAGCCTGGGCTGGCTGATTCGCAAAGCAGAGCCAGCTCCTGTTTCCAGGAGCTCGATGGATTCGCATCCAGGAATTCCTGACCTCTATTCCTTCAAATCCAAAGTGCTGGGATGAGACACGAGCAGCAGAACCTGGGCTGGGCCAGGCAATTCCTCCGCCCAGAGCTCAGGAATAATTGCCTAAAAATTCATTTTCAACATCCCAGCAGGCAGGGAGCGATTGGAGAGGGATGAGGATGGATTCTCCGTGGGAACAACGGAGCAAAAAAAGCTGGGAATTCGGCTGGAATGTAAAGCTCTGCCTGAATTCCGCTGCCGTGGCACACGAAGAATCTCCTCCTCTTCCCTCCCGTGGAGGGAATCAAGGTCAGGCTCACACGCTGAATTCCTGGATTCCAAAAATCACCTGGATTTCACCGGGAAGCGACAGCAGCTCCCGGGCTCAGGGAATTAGCGCTTCATCAGCCCGCACTAATTAACATTTGAAATCCGAAGGAAGGGAAATTGCTTTTCTGGGTCCGAGCCCACTCCAGTCCTTATCCCTGCAGGATAAAATTCTTTGATTTTGATCCAGGGTCTTTTCCAAGTGGATTTGGAGCACGGATGGGCAGGGGAGGGGGCTCAGGGCTCCAGGGGTACAGCGGGATCTCTCCTGGATATTCACTCCAAGGAAAACCCATCCCTCGATTTGGAGGATTCATGGAATTCATGGACCTCCAATAATTTGGGATTTGCCAGAGCCAGGCGGGTGAAATTCCAAGGGATTCATGGGATGAACTTGGGGAGATGTCAGAGCTCAGCAGCTCCTTTCCCATCTCTCTTCTCTTCCAGGATTTGGAAGTTTTGCTGCTCCAGGCTTGAAATTCCAAAGGCCAGCACGCGAGCGAGCTGGAATCCAGATCTCCTCCCATTTGGGAATGGGACAGACCCAGGATGATCCTCACAGCCCCAAAGATTCCATCAGCCAGCAGGAGCATCCCAAAGATTCCATCAGCCAGCAGGAGCATCCCAAAAATCCTATCTACCACCAGGAGCATCCCAAAGATTCCATCAGCCAGCAGGAGCATCCCAAAGATCCCATCCCCACCAGGAACATCCCAAAGATCCCATCTGCCAGCAGGAACATCCCAAAGATCCCATCTGCCAGCAGGAGCATCCCAAAGATCCTATCTACCACCAGGAGCATCCCAAAGATTCCATCCACCAGCAGGAGCATCCCAAAGATCCTATCCCTACCAGGAACATCCCAAAAATCCCATCCCCACCAGGAGCATCCCAAAGATTCCATCTGCCAGCAGGAGCATCCCAAAGATTCATTCCATCTGCCAGCAGGAACATCCCAAAAATCCTATCCCCACCAGGAACATCCCAAAAATCCCATCCCCACCAGGAACATCCCAAAGATTCCATCTGCCAGCAGGAGCATCCCAAAGATCCCATCCCCAGCAGGAGCAGACCCTCCGTGGGACGCAGGAACCCGCCCAGCAGATTTCGGGGAGAGGATCCATCCTCTCCCCCATATCCCGAGGGAAAAGGGGCTGGGATCAGCCCGCTCCCGGTGCCTTCTCTCCAAGCCCGGCAGCTGGGAGTGAAAGGAACAGGCTTGGAATTGTCAGCCGGGCATTCCTGACCTCGCCATAGTAACAACCACCCGGAAAAGAACAACAACAACAAAACCCCGCCGCTTCCCTGCCTCCGCCTGGAAAAAAACCGGCAAAAAGAGGGAAAACCGTGGGAATTGGAGGAGATTTCATCGCGCCGAGCCGAGGAAAAGCAGCGGCGATCGCAGCTCGTTTTGTGCCCCCCGCGATCCCGAGCATCCTTTGGGATAACGGGAGCTGCTGGGAGCCTCCCCCCGCCTCATCCCTTCCCCCATCCCGCTCCCTCGGGATCCTTTCCAGCCTCCTCCTGCCAGCTGCGACTTCCTGCAGCTGCTGATGGGAGGGAGAGGGGTTGTGGAAGGAAATATTCCCCAGCAGGAGATGGCAGGGGTCTCACAGCGCCGGGACAGGGACAAAAGCTGCTTCGTTATTTATTTTGAAAGAGAGGAAAGAGCCCAAATCAGCCTTTTATTTTTATTTTATTTTTATTCTTATTTTTTTATTTAAATTTTTATTATTTTTATATATTTATTATTTTTATTTTATTCTTATTATATTTTTACTATATTTTATTTTTATTTTTATTTTTTATTTTTATTTCATTATATTTTAATTTTTATGATTTTTATTTTTTATTTTTATTTTTATTTTTATTTTTATTTTTATTTTTATTTTTACTTTCATTATATTTTTTATTTTTATTTTTATTATATATTTATTATATTTTTTATTTTATTTTTTTATTTTAATTTCTATTATATTTTTATTTTTATTTTTTATTTTAATTTTTTTATATATATATTTTTATCATTTTTATTTTTACTTTTATTTTCTTTTTTTCTTTTTATTTTTTAAACCCTGAATAAAAAATCAGCACAGCAAGGTGAGGTTCGCTCACGTCACAGCTTACCTCAGGATTTTTAATTTAATTTAATATCATTTAATTCAATTTAATTCAATTTAATTTATTAAATTTAAGTTAATAACAAGGACCCACCTGCAAAGGGTCACCCTTCCCCAGCTCCCAGCCGGATCCCGAATCCCTCCCCTCATCCAGGAGCTTTTCCAAACCCTCGGGTTGGGTTTCCAGAGCTCCTTTCCCTCTTTTTTTCGGCCTCCGAGGGAACGGGAGGAGCTCGGGGCAGATCGCGCCTGGGGGAGGTCACAGCAACCCCATCCCTGCCCGGCCTGCTCCGGGAAAACCGCTGGAAAAACGGGATTGGGGATGCTGGGAGGGGGAAAAGCTGAAAATCTGGGATTTGGGAGAGGGGGATGTGGAAGTACGGGAAATTCCCTTCCTTTTTCACAAAAAAGGGAAAAAAAAATCATCTTTCTCCACCCAGTTT
Source organism: Cyanistes caeruleus (assembly GCF_971803275.1). Lineage (NCBI taxonomy): Eukaryota > Metazoa > Chordata > Aves > Passeriformes > Paridae > Cyanistes > Cyanistes caeruleus. Next base: position 1,879,712 of record NC_141724.1, read on the forward strand.
TGGAAGGGAAACGCAAACTCCAAGCTTTCTTTGTGGCTGGTCCCAAAAAACCTCGGCATCCCAAAGCATCCCCCCTCCAAACGACCACCAGCGAGGAATTCCCTCCTTCCTTTTTCCCAGGATTTCTCGGGAATACTCACAGCTCCGGAGCCGCCGCGCCAGCTGGAGCATGGCTGGAAATGCTCCGGATTTTCCCAAATCCTCCGAGCATCCTCTTCCTCCTCCCACTCCCCGCCGGGCTGCGAGCGGCGCCGGGAGCAGCCGGGGTTGGGAATTCGCTGCGTGGGAAGAGGGAAAGGAGAGGGGGGAAAAAAAAAATCCGTGTAAATGCAGAGGAGCTGGCGTTTTCCCTCTGGAAGATGTAGGACACTCAGGGCGGGGAGGGTTTCCCCCAGCTGGGCTCCTCCTCGGGGCTGTGCGTGCGAATTCCCGGCGTTCCCGATCCATCCCGGAGCCTTTTATGGATCCCCGAGCTCGCTCTGGATGCTCGGGAGCGGCGGCGCTGCTGCCCGCCCTAAAGAGGGGAAAATTCCCAGGGAAAGGGAGGAAAAAACCGGGAAAGGGGGAGATGAGAGGAGGGAGAGACTCTGTGGGAAGAAGGGATGGGGATGGGGGATCCCAGGGATCAGAGAGGGGAGAGCTCATCCCATGGAGGTCACCCCGAAATGGGGAAAACGGGAATGGCAAGGGCGGCAGAATCCCAAAATTCCGCTCCTGTGTCCCACAGGGAGCTTGGAGCAGCAGAATCTTGGAGCAAATTCCCAAAATTCCGCTCCTGTGTCCCACAGGGAGCTTGGAGCAGCAGAATCTCGGAGCAAATTCCCAAAATTCCACTTCTGTATCCCACACAGATCTTGGAGCAGCGGGATGTTGGATCCTTTGGAGCAAACTCCCAAAATTCCGCTCCTGTGTCCCACAGGGAGCTCAGAGCACCGGGATCTTGGAGCAAATTCCCAAAATTCCACTCCTCCATCCCACAGGGAGCTCAGAGCAGTGGGATCTTGGATCCAATTCCCAAAATTCCTCTCCTGTATCCCACAGGGAGCTTGGAGCAGCAGGATCTTGGACCATTTGGAAAAAATTCCCAAAATTCTGCTCCTGTATCCCACACAGAGCTCAGAGCAGCGGGATCTTGGATCCAATTCCCAAAATTTGTCTCCTCCATCCCACACAGAGCTCGGAGCAGTGGGATTTTGGACCTGATTCCCAAAATCCCACTCCTCCATCACACACAGAGCTCGGAGCAGCGGGATGTTGGATCCTTTGGAGCAAATTCCCAAAATTCTGCTCATCCCAGGATTTTGCTGCCTTGACCTGGTTCTTTCAAAAGGTGTTAAAAGTTTCTTTTTTTCTCCTCAAAACGTTGTGGAAGAACTTCATGGAAAATTCCTCCGAGGAGAACTTCCCACCCAGGGATCCTCAGGGATCCATTGGATGCTCCCAGGCCTTCGGGAATACCCTGGAGAGGTTCTGGAGCTCTGGAAATCCTCGGCATTCCCAGGGAATTCTGCTCCTGCAGCTTTTCCCTCATCAGCACCGAGCTCGGGGCTGGGCCCACAGGAGCATCCTTGGATCCTGCAGCTTCCTGGGCTGGAAAAATCCCATTCCAAAACTGGAAAAATCCCATTCCCAAGCTGGAAAAATCCCATTCCCAAAATGGAAAAATCCCATTCCCAAGCTGGAAAAATCCCATTCCCAAGCTGGAAAAATCCCATTCCCAAACTGGAAAAATCCCATTCCCAAGCTGGAAAAATCCCATTCCCAAGCTGGAAAAATCCCATTCCCAAACTGGAAAAATCCCATTCCAAAGCTGGAAAAATCCCATTCCCAAGATGGAAAAATCCCCTTCCCAAACTGGATTAGAATAAATATATTTAAAAATATATAAAATATAAAAAAATTATATAAAAATATATAATATAAATAAAAAATACATTATTATATATAATAATTACAATATAAATTAAATTTAAGTATTTAATTTAAATTTCTATGAACTATATTTAGAACTTAATATAAAAATTACAATATGAAATTATATAAAAATATATTATTGTATATAGCAATTTAAAATAGAAACTAAATATTATTTATTTCATTAAGTGTATTTATATTAAGTATATTTAATATTTAATATAGAATTATAAAATAATAATATATAAATATCATATATAAATATATAATATAGAAGTATAAATATAGAAATATATCTATATATAAATATATATATATATAAATATATAAATATATAAATTTATAAGCATATAAATATCTAAATTTATAAGCATATAAATATATAAACATATATTATTACATAAAATAATTAAAAATATAAATTCAATAATATTTAAGTATTTAATTAAGTAAATTTATATTAAGTATTTCATTAAGATTAAAACAACAACAACAAAAATAAATCCCAACAAAACCATTTTCCTGCCCACTAAAATTCATGCATCTGAGAAAAAGGAGGAAAAATGGGATAAAACAGGGAAAAAACGGGGAATTTTAACAAGACAGGAACGGCTCATCCACAATTTCCAGGTGTCCGGGAATGATGAATTCCCAATTTTTTTGGTGCCTGAAAAAAGCGGATTTTTTATTTACCCCAACCTCGGGAATGAAGGAAGATGTCGCTGTTAAAAGGGAAAAAGAATTCAAAATATTCCCAAAAATCCATAAAATCCCTGTAATTCCACATCTGTTTCCATGGGAACAGCAGGGGAGGAGCGGGAATTCCTGAGGAGATTCAAATTCCTGCTCGGAATTCCTGGGATGGGGAATGGGAAGGGGAAAGAGCTGCAGGAGGAAGGAAAAAAAATGGGAATAAAATGGGAATAATCAGCTCAGGAAATGCGGGAAAAGGGGTTTTATTTAATAATGAGGAGGTTGTGGATAAAGAGGGAAAAGAGGGATTTTTTTTTTTTTATGGATAAAGAAGGAAAATATGGAATTTTTTTGGTGGATAAAGAAGGAAAACAGGGATAATTTTTTGTGGATAAAGAGGGAAAAGAGGGATTTTTTTTTTTATGGATAAAGAGGGAAAATAGGGAAATTTTTTTCGGTGAATAAAGAGTGAAAAGAGGAATTTATTGGAATTGAAATCCATAGATGCTCGGGGAAATGTTGGAGCATTTCCTGGAAATCCCTGGAAGCGCTGGGAAGAGCTGGCACTTGGGAAGGGTCGTGTGGGGTTGGCTCATGCTTGGAGGAACACAGAGGCTCCCAGGAGGAGCACGAAGCAGCTGAGATCCCAAAATCCCAGAATTGAGGCTGGAAAATCCCTCTGGGATCAGCGAGTCCGAGCTGTGCCCGATGCCCACCCTGAGCCCTGAGTGCCACCTCCAGCTGCCACCTCCAGGGACGGGGACTCCAAACCTCCCTGGCCACTTCCAAGGCCTGGCCGCCCTTTCCATGAGGAAATTCCTGCTGCTGTCCAAGCTGAGCCTCCCCTGGCCCAGCCTGAGGCCGTTCCCTCTCCTCCTGTCCCTGTTCCCTGGGATAACATCCCAAATCCCCCCCGGCTGTCCCCTCCTGGCAGGGACTTGTGCAGAGCCAGGAATTCCCCCTGAGCCTCCTTTTCTCCAGGCTGAGCCTTCCCAGCTCCCTCAGGATTCTCCAAACCCTTCTGAGCTCCCTCAGGATTCTCCAAACCCTTCTGAGCTCCCTCAGGATTCTCCAAACTCTTCCCAGCTCCCTCAGGATTCTCCAAACCCTTCTGAGCTCCCTCAGGATTCTCCAAACCCTTCTGAGCTCCCTCAGGATTCTCCAAATCCTTCCCAGCTCCCTCAGGATTCTCCAAACCCTTCCCAGCTCCCTCAGGATTCTCCAAACCCTTCCCAGATCCCTCAGGATTCTCCAAACCCTTCCCAGATCCCTCAGGACTTTCCCAATCCCACCAATCCTCGTTTTTCCCACTCTCCAGCCCCATTTTGGGATGGTTTTTGGGAACAGGGCCGTGTCCCAGCTGCTCCTCAGCTCCCACTTCCTCATCACTGCTGTCCCTGCCTGTGCCAAGCTCTGCTCTTGGCTGACAGCTCTGGAATTTCACTGCCTAAAATTAGGGATGCGGAGGAGGCAGATTCCCAAATTTCCCCACGCCGGGATGTCCCAGTTCTCCCAAGATTTGGAGCAGACTCGGATGTTTTTGGTGCGAGGCTGGAGGAGGAGGGTGAGAACGGGATGTGGATCCTGCAGAAATCCCAGGGGGAAAAGAGGGAAAACCACAGAATGGGAGCAGCCCTTGAAAAGAGGAAAGGGGAAAATGGGAAAAAGTGAGGGAGAAAAGAAGGAAAACACATATTTTTATATTTTTATATTTTTATATTTTTATATTTTTATATATTTTTATATATAGATATATAGATATATGACATAATATTAATAATATTTTTAGTATGTGTATGTTTATAAATATTCCCAAGGCAGCCTCAGGAGCAGCCCAGGGAGGGCTGGCGGGTGATCCCATAAATATTCCCATGGAATTTCTCAGCGTTTCCTCATGGAATTCCCAGGAGCAGCCACGGGAACGGGGCAGGAGCAGCTTTCTCCATTGACCCCCCCAAAATCCGGGAGGAATTTGGGGATCCAGGAGATCCCTATTGATCCCCAATACTTTTTAATGTTAAATATTCAACGCTCCGGAAGAATTTCCTCCAACGCTCTTTCAGAGGGGCAAAAAAACGAGACGCGAGGAGAAGCCACAGCACGAGGGGAGCTCCGCTCACCCCAAAATCTGCGGGATTCGCAGCCGGGATCACCCCAAAAAATCCCGGGGGGCGCTGAAAAAGGGAGCCCCGAAGGGCGCCGTGACCCCGACGTGATTCGAACACGCAGCCTTCTGATCTGGAGTCAGACGCGCTACCGTTGCGCCACGAGGTCTCGGCAGCGCCACCTCCGCCCCTGCTGCAAAACCCTTAGCGCCAACTTCCGCCGCTCAGCCCCGCCCCGCCGGGAGCGCCCCGTACACCGGGGAGTTCCCGCACACCGGGAAGTTCCGCCACACCGGGAAGAAATTCCAGTTTTTCCCGGGATCGTCCCGGAGCAGCGGCCGCACCTTTCCCGCGCCGCCCTCAGGGGGTTCCGAGCCCGCCCCGCCGTGCTGGCCACGCCCCCTCCCCACAGCTACACGCCGGGCTGTACCACCGCCCGCGGGGGGGTGGCGCGGCCGTGACGGCTGCGCGCTGTAGGGGAGAGGAGGAGGGATTCCCCCCCCCGTCCCGCGGTGGGCTGTGCCGTCCCGGCGGATTTAAAGGGGCCGCGCACGGGGAGGGGCGTGCGAGGGTTGGGGGCGCTCCCAGCCGAGTCCAGCCCATGGCGTGGGGGGCGGGAAAATCGCCTTTCCCGCCTTTTCCCAACATTTCCCAACTTTTCCCGCCTTTTCACACCTTTTCCGATCCATCAGCTGAGAGTTCCTGATCCCTTCCCATGGCACTCCCAGGAGCATCCCTCCCCAGTTCTGGATCCCTCCCTGATGCTCCTGGATCCCTCCCTGTTATTCCTGGATCCCTCCTTGGTGTTTCTGGATCCCTCCCTGATGCTCCTGGATCCCTCCCTGATGCTCCTGGATCCCTCCCTGTTATTCCTGGATCCCTCCTTGGTGTTCCTGGATCCCTCCCTGATGCTCCTGGATCCCTCCCTGATGTTCCTGGATCCCTCCTTGGTGTTCCTGGATCCCTCCCTGATGCTCCTGGATCCCTCCCTGATGTTCCTGGATCCCTCCTTGGTGTTCCTGGATCCCTCCCTGATGCTCCTGGATCCCTCCTGGATTCTCCTGGATCCCTCCCCAGTTCTGGATCCCTCCCTGATGCTCCTGGATCCCTCCCTGATTCTCCTGGATCCCTCCCTGCTGTTCCTGGATCCCTCCCTGATGCTCCTGGATGCCTCCCTGATGTTCCTGGATCTCTCCCTGTTATTCCTGGATCCCTCCTTGGGGTTCCTGGACCCCTCCCTTTTATTCCTGGATCCCTCCCGGTTTCTTCTGGATCCCTCCCTGTTATTCCTGGATCCCTCCTGGTTTCTCCTGGATCCTCCCCAAGGAGGGCAGGGAGAGCTGAGAGATTCCCCAGATCCTTCTGGGAAGTGGGAACGTGCCAGGAGTCGATGGATCTCAGCAGAAACCCCCCAGGAGAGCGATAAACCCGGGCCAGCGATGCTCGTTAGCGGGGAGCCCAATAATGACTCTAATGAACCCTGTTGGGTTTTTTCCCCCATCTGACTTCCAAAGCCTTCCCTGGGAGTTTTCCTGACATCCCAGGAATTGCTGTGGGGTCGCTTTGTGCTTTAACAACCCCCGTGCCCTTCTCCGGAGCCAATCCCATTCCCAAACTCCGGGAATTTCCATTTCAGGGCCCTTTTTGAAAGGTGCCTTTTTGGGGATGTTTTGAAGAACCAGCCGAGAAAAAGAGGGAGCAAAACCATAAAAACCCCCACTCCAAAAATTATCATAAATATTTGATTTATTTGCTTGACTTATTCTTTATTAATCTATTTATTAATCTATTTATTCATTTATATATTCATTTATATATTCATTTATATATTCATTTATATATTCATTTATATATTCATTTATATATTAATTTATTTATTCATTTATCCATTAATTTATTTATCAATTAATTTATTTATCCATTAATTTATTTATCCATTAATTTTTTTTCCATTAATTTTTTTTCCATTAATTTATTCCTCTGGAATAAGAATTCCTATAGGATTTGTTCTGCTCTGTTCCTGTGCTTATTTACAAATGCCACTTTTATTTCCCCCTCCCCAAAAACAAAACCCCCCCCAAAAAAATAAATGTACAGTAGGAATTCCTATGGCTCCTGGGGCCGGGAGATTCCTGAGGAACATCTTGGGAATCTTTTCCCAAAGAAATCCGGGCAGCAGGGATAAAAATAAAGGACGATAAAAAGAGATTTCATGCTTTGATCCGTGTCAGGAGAGGCTGCAAGGAGGGTTCTGCCCCTTCCCCTCTTTCCCAGGGATCGATCCAGGCTGGAATCAGCAAAATCCCAAAGCCAAGCTTTAGCTTTAAGCGGGGCTTTGTTGAGTCAGGACCTGCTGCTGAGCCTGGCTTTGTTTTTGCTGGTTTTTTGTGTGTTTTTGCATAGGAAAAACCTGGAGAAACAGGAGAAATCGGAGGGATGGAAGTCGATCCAAGCTCCTCTCGCTATAATTAATATTTTTTTACATATCTCGGTGTCAGAGTGTCCCTCTGGATTTTTCCTGGAATAAAACAAGGTTGGAATTCCACCTTTATCTTCACACCCGTGCAGGGATTAATCCCAACTTGTCGAAATCCCTCTCGCGGCCACCACGAATCCTTGCGCAAAAATTAAAGTTACAGTCAGGAAATTCCCTTGGAATTCCCAGAAAATTCCCGACTTCCTTGGATTTTTTGGTTTTGGTCTGGAGATGATCCCAAAGGTCCTCGCCAAAGGTGGAAGTGGGGAAATTCAGGAAATTCCCTTGGAGTTCCACCAATTTCCTTGGATTTTTTGGTCCAGAGCTGATCCCGAAGTTCCTCCCCAAAGGTGGAACCGAGGAGGCTGAGGTGCAAAAATGTGAAATGAAATGGAAATTCAGCATTTTCCCAAATCAACTGATCTGGAATTGCTTCATCCTCGGGAAAACATTTGGAAAACGCCGAGTTTTGGGACAGCCACGAATTAATTTTGTCCTGTGGGAAGACTGGGAATACCTGGAAGAGAATCCTCCCCTCGGCTGGGAGAAGGGACATTTTCGAGCAGGTGATTTCTGAGGGGAGAAAAACATTTAAAATGGGGTTTTTTCAGTTTAATTTTTTGAGTCTTGGATGCAGGAATTGCCCTGCCTGGAGAATTCCCAGCCCAAATTCCCGGTGGGAATGTGAGCAGGGCAGCTGGATCCTTCCCTTGGTGGATGGGATTATTGCTGGTGGGAATAAATTCCTCTTTAGGGAGCGCGGCTCTGCTTTCCTGAGGAGGTGAAGGCTCTTCCCGTGAACTCTGGGAATCCGCAGGGATTTGTAGGAATTCCAGCCGGATCCGGGATGGGGAGGACGAGCCCTGCGCATTCCTGCATCCCTTCCCAAAGGAAATCCGGGAGCAGCCAGGACACGGCTCCGGCTTCGGCTTCACCGCTCGCCTCCCGCTCCAGAGGACGGAAAACCCTTGGAATTTTCCTTGGATAGACGCCTCATTCCCACTGCCATCAGCGGGATTCATCTGCTCCAGCAGCGCTCAGGTCCGGCTGCTTCTGGAGGGGAGAAGAGGAAGATCCGAAGTCGGGAGGAATTGCCGGAGCGCATCCCGAGTTTCTGGAAAGGTCCAGGATTGTTCCAGGGAGAGGGAAGGAGGCAGGGACGGACCTGGCCGTGCCAGAGGCGCTGCCCAGCTCTGGATTCCGGCAAGGATGAGGCTTGGCCCGGATTTTGGAGCTTTTCCCGGTTTCTCTGCTGGGAATTGCTGGAGCAGGGGGGGAATTCTCACTCGCAGCGGGACGGGCAGGGACATCGTGGGCAGGGACACTTCGGCTCTTCCCCGGCTTCCTGGGGACAGGGAGGGACGGGAAATGAGGAGAGAATCCACGGGATGCGGGAGAGAATCTGCGGGATAGATGGAGAATCTTTGGGATAAATGAAGAATCTTTGGGATAAATGGAGAATCTTTGGGATAAATGGAGAATCTTTGGGATAAATGGAGAAATCTTTGGGATAAATGGAGAATCTTTGGGATAAATGGAGAATCTTTGGGATAAATGGAGAAATCTTTGGGATAAATGGAGAAATCTTTGGGATAAATGGAGAATCTGGGGGATAAATGGAGAATCTGCGGGATAAATGGAGAATCTGCGGGATAAATGGAGAATCTGCGGGATAAATGGAGAAATCTTTGGGATAAATGGAGAATCTTTGGGATAAATGGAGAATCTGCGGGATAAATGGAGAATCTGCGGGATAAATGGAGAATCTGCGGGATAAATGGAGAAATCTTTGGGATAAATGGAGAATCTGCGGGATAAATGGAGAATTTGCGGGATAAATGGAGAATTTGCGGGCTAAATGAGCAGATGGAGCAGCTCCCCCCGTGCTCTCCCAGCCCCAATCGCTCCCCTTCCCTGCCAAGCACCACCCCGGACACTTCGGCTCAGCTCCCCGGTCCCCCCGGGTCCCCCGATGCCCCCGGGCGGAGGCAGCAGCAGCTCCTGCAGAGCAGAGAGGAGGGAGGCACCCGAAGCCCCCCGGCAGTCCCGACGTACCGAGGGGACAGGAGGGGGTCCCGGGCGGGGGCTGATCCTCACACGGCCGTCTCCTGCCCCCCGCTGGCCTGTTCCTTCTTCCTCTTCATCTTGCAGAAGCCGTGGAGGCCACAGAAGCAGGCGAAGGTGAACTGGGGCATCACCCGGAGCAGGAGAGGCTCGGGAGTGACTCCGACCTGGAGGGGGACAGGGAGAAGAGTCAGGGCAGGAGGAGGGTGGGGAGCAGAGCCCCAAAATCCGGGCATCACCATGGACCAGGACACATCTCAGCCAGCCTTCCTTCCTTCCTTCCTTCCTTCCTTCCTTCCTTCCTTCCTTCCTTCCTTCCTTCCTTCCTTCCTTCCTTCCTTCCTTCCTTCCTTCCTTCCTTCCTTCCTTCCTTCCTTCCTTCCTTCCTTCCTTCCTTCCTTCCTTCCTTCCTTCCTTCCTTCCTTCCTTCCTTCCTTCCTTCCTTCCTTTTCCATTCCTTTCCTTTCCCCCTTTTCCTTTCCCCCTTTTCCTTTCCCCCTTTTCCTTCCCCCCTTTTCCTTTCCCCCTTTTCCTTTCCCCCTTTTCCTTTCCCCCTTTTCCTTTCCCATTCCCCTTTTCCCCTCTCTGGCACTCAGGGAACAACGGGATCGCAGCTCCCGGTGCCCGTGGAGCCGAGGAGCGCCGGGATTTCCCCGGCCCATGGCACAAAAAGGCTCAGCTGGGCCCCAATTCCCTCCTCGTGTCCATTTTTTAACAAATAATGCCCCAAAGCCCAGCCCACGCCACGGCCCAACAGCTGCAAAATGTAATTCAAAATGTAATTATGCAAATGCAAGGCTGGGGGGGTTTTAAATAAATAACAAATCCTCCCAGAAATGCTTTGACAGGAGAGCTTCGTTCTCTCCCTGCTCCAATTTTGAGCTTTCCATCAAATCCCAGAATCCCGGGGTGGTTTGGGTTGGGAGGGACCAGCCTTGGGCACCTCCAGGGCTGGAAGCTCCCCTGGATGAAACCTCCTGCCCCGATTTCGGATGATTTTACCCCAGAAGGGGCAGGGCTGGTGCTCAGGGCGAGCCTGGATCGGATCCCAGTGGCGAAATGGGTTTTGGGGCATCGTCGCCTCCTCAGGCTCGGGGGAACCCGCCCTTCCCCATCCCACAGTTCCAAATCCCACAGGAGGAGTTCGGAGCAGCCCAAATTCCCAGCAGGAAGCGGAGCAGGTGGAGCCGCATGGGTGACAGAGCCCGGGGGGCGATGCCACATCCCCGCCTTCCCTTTTTCCCTCTTTTTTCCGCCCTTTTCCCCCTTTCCAAGGGGCGCAGCTGCAGCACAGAGGCAGAAACATCGCCTTGAATTCCCTCCTGCCCTCCTCGGCCATCTGGGTACCCGTCTGGGGTCTCACAAATTCAACCGGGCCACCTCTGGGGGGCTTCTGAATTCAACTGGGCCACCTCTGGAGCTCCCAAATTCAATCTGGCCACCTCTGGGGGGCTCACAAATTCAACCGGGCCACCTCTGGGGGCTTCTAAATTCTATCGGGCCACCTCTGGGGGGCTTCTAAATTCAACTGGGCCACCTCTGAGGGCTCCCAAATTCTATCGGGCCACCTCTGGGGGGCTTCTGAATTCAATCGGGCCACCTCTGCAGCTCCCAAATTTAATCGGGCCACCTCTGGGGGGCTCCCAAATTTAATCGGGCCACCTCCGGGGTCTCACAAATTCAATCTGGCCACCTCTGAGGGGCTTCTAAATTCAATCGGGCCACCTCTGCAGCTCCCAAATTTAATCGGGCCACCTCCGGGGGCTCCGAAATTCAATCGGGCCACCTCTGCAGCTCCCAAATTCAATCGGGCCACCACTGGGGGCTCCCAAATTCAATCGGGCCACCTCTGAGGGGCTTCTAAATTTAATCGGGCCACCTCTGCAGCTCCCAAATTTAATCGGGCCACCTCTGGGGGGCTTCTAAATTTAATCGGGCCACCTTTGGAGCTCCCAAATTCAATCGGGCCACCACTGGGGGCTCCCAAATTCAATCGGGCCACCTCTGAGGGGCTTCTAAATTTAATCGGGCCACCTTTGGAGCTCCCAAATTCAATCGGGCCACCACTGGGGGCTCCCAAATTCAATCGGGCCACCTCTGAGGGGCTTCTAAATTTAATCGGGCCACCTTTGGAGCTCCCAAATTCAATCGGGCCACCTCTGGGGTCTCACAAATTCAATCGGGCCACCTCTGCAGCTCCCGAATTACCGGGGCAGAGCCTCTAATGAGCGCCCGGCTCTGAAAGGCTGCGGCGGGTCCCGGCCTCCCCTCTTTGTGCGGCCGCTTTTTGTGCTCGCCAGCCCCGCCATGGGAATTGCGAGGCTGCCGCTGGTGCCGAGGGGCCCGCGGGGACCTCGGGGGGACCGGAGGGGACAGAGGGGGACAAGGAGGGGGTCTCGTTCACCTCCCAACCCCGCGGCCTCCCGGGAATGGAGCGGGGAAGGGAAGGGGAGGTGGGCGCAGGGAAAAGTGTGGGGGATGCTCCAGCGCTGCCCCAAACTGCGTTTGGCCCATCCTGTGCTCGCTCCGGGGTATTTAATAACCGGATTAAATAACCGAATTCAATAAATAACCGGATTAAATAATTCTGGCCATAATAAACCACCCCCAGACCTCCCAGGCAGGTCCCCAGCGGTGCCCTGTGCCACCCCACGTCTCCATCCCCCCTCTCCCGGCTTTTACAGACACAAAACCACCCCCAGAGCCTGGGGGGTCTGGCTGGGACCCCATTAGGGACCTATTGAGATATTTAGAGGGGTTTGTAGCGCTCGGGCTTTTCAGGCTGACCCTCTGCCTCCCATTCAGGCAGGGGACAATGATGAATGAGCCCCGGAGAATGGAGGCAGCCCCAGCTGAGCCTGACGCTCCTGTTCCCCTTGAAAAGGTGCAAAAAGAGATGCTGGAGGAGCAAGGAATAATTAAAAAAAATTGCAATGAACTGGCTCGGGCAGCGCTGACAGAAGCCCTGGCTGATTTGCAAGGGCTGGGCAGGCTCCCCAGCCCCGCTCTGCCCTTTCCATTCAAGGCAGAAGATCCTCGGGATAAAAAAAAAAAAAACTCGGCTGCGGCAGAGAAAATGCGCCGAGCATTAAAGATGTAAAGCTGGAGAACTCTCTTTAGTCGACTGCATCACCCCGGGCCGTGTTTGTCACTGTCACAGTGATGAATTGGGGGCTGTCTGCCATCAGCATGCTCGCTTTAATAATGTCATTTTGCCTGGAAAATAATGTCTTTCTGGAGCAGCTGGACCCAGACTGTTCCTTAATCCAGCGATTCCCACTTCCCTGGGATTTTTTGGACATCCGGGAAGCTCCTGGCAGCAGGGGTGGGCTCAGCTCTGGTGACACTCCCAGGTGACACCGGTGGCCGCCAGCCCCTGGGATGCTCAGGCAAACAGGATCTTTCATTCCAGCTGATTTTCCTCCCTCTTCCTTTTCTATTTCTGGGAGGCACCCTGGAATTAACTTTTTAGCGAATCTATTAGAAAAAAAACGAGTTTTGCGTCTGAACCCCCGGATTTTGGAGATGTTTTTGCTGCCGGGATTTTTCCTTGGGAAAGGAAATAATTTGCAATGGAAATCGGGGCTGTGATTTTTTTTTTTTTTTTTGCAGGGAGCCGAACGGAATTAAATTATTTGTGATGAAACCGAGGGAAAAAAAAATTCCTTTAATTTGTTTTTCACGATAGCCTCTCCATCCATCCCCACACCCACAGCCAAGGTTTTTAGGGGGGGGGGCTGATGGTTTTGGGATCATCAGCTCGGTTTTTAAAATCCAAGGAGGAAAACCCCCGGGGGAAGAGTCACAGCTGGGCCTTGCAGGGGTTCATTCCCCAATCCTGGACTTTTTGGGGTGCTGGGGATGTTCCATGAACAAAGTTTTGCCTGAGATTTTTATTGTTCCTTTGATTTCGAATCATCCAAAGTTTAGCTCCTGCATCCCAGAACTCTCTGCTCTGGGATTTGTGGACACAACCCCTTTCCCCACACTCCCTCCTCCTCCCAAAATCCAGCCAATTTAACATTTTTTCCAGCCAAATTTTCAAATCGATTATTCCCCAACCGGTTTGGATTTATTTTTTTTTTTCCCTCCTCAAAATAAAAACTCGGAAATTTCGCTGCTTACAACCAACCCCGAGCCAAACCCCGCTTAAAAAACCTCTTCCCCTAATGAGCAGCCGAGCATTAAATAAAAAAAATCCCAACAACAGAGGAGACAGAGGAGGGGATAAAAACCGACCTGAAAAGCAGCAGCAGCCCTTTAAGGGGAGATAATGAAGGGAGAAGATGTTGCCTGGCGGTGTTTGCAGAGAATCTCTAATTAAAACATCGCTTTCTGTAAAGTCTGCTGATCCCATTGATTCTTCCCCCCACACAGTTAATTTGCTGCTAGGGAAGGCAAAGTCGCCAGGGTCCTCATTATAAAAATTTCACTGGCTGCAGCTAATGGTTGTAATTAATAGGTGCAATAAATTTCAAATGGGCAGCCGGGGTGTTCATTAGCTCGGGGCTGACTCAGCACCGGTGGCCTCACCAGTTCCTAAATAATCCATTCCCAGGCAGCCAGGAGGAGGAGGAAGCTGTAATTCCTCACCCAGGGCAGAGCTGGATAAATAATTCCAGGATTTGTGTCTTTTTTTTTTGTCTATTTTTTTTGTCCCGCCGCTGAATTTTCAGTGCAAACCTTCCCCCAGCTTTTCCCAAAAACCCGGATTTGGGGTGGGAGCAGCGCTCGAGGAACTGAACCCTGGGAGGTAAAATATCCAAACATCTCACATCCAGGCGTGGATCAAACCCAGGCGTGCCTTGGGTGGAGGATTTGGGATTTAATGTGGATTTTCATTTCCTGGTCCTTCTCCGAGCGTGCCTGCACATCCCTGAGCCAAAATTTGGGCTGAATTTGGGAGCTGCCACCCCTGAGCCTGGAAATTCCAAAATTTGGGCTGAATTTAGGAGCTGTCACCCCTGAGCCTGGAAATTCCAAAATTTGGGCTGAATTTGGGAGTTGCTGCCCCTGAGCCCGAACGTTCCTGAGCCAAAATTTGGGAGCTGCCACCCCTGAGCCTGGAAATTCCAAAATTTGGGCTGAATTTAGGAGCTGCCACCCCTGAGCCCGAACATTCCTGAGCCAAAATCTGGGCTGAATTAGGAGCTGCCACCCCTGTGGCTGCACATTCCAAATTTTGGGCTGAATCTGGGAGTTTTTTCCCCTGTGGCTGCACATTCCAAATTTTGGGCTGAATTTGGGAGCTGCCGCCCCTGAGCCCGAGCATCCCTGAGCCAAATTTTGGGATCTGCTGCCCCCAGGGATGCCCAGGGGCTGCTGTGGCTCCGTGTCGGGACAATTCCCACTCCTGGCAGGACAAGCCCGAGCCTCTCCCAGTTTTTGGGATGCTCCAAGCCCAGATCCCGGGCTGGGAGCATCCCTGGCTCACGGCGCTCATTAGCTGTAATTAACGCTCTCCTGGGAGCTCAGGAAGGACCTGGGAGCGCTGGACGGCTCCAGAATTTGCCTTTTCCGGGTGTTTTTGGGGACAGAACAATCCGGCAATTCCTTGGAACCTCTCCAGCTCCTTCCAGCCCGGCTCTGGGATGCGCTGGAATTTCCACGGCAGCCTTTTCCAAAACCGGCCGAATTCCCCAAAATGCTTTGAAAATTCCCACTCCATCCCGCTTTTTCGGGCCTGCCAGGAATGTTTTATCCCTGGAGCAGCCGCTGAGCCAGAGGAGGGTGCCCGGAGGTGATGCCAGAGCCGGCTGGGAGCTTTTCCAAGGGGCCCTGCCAAGGAATTCTGCTCCGGGGGGCTTTGGTGGGAGCGTTTGTGGGGACCCATCGGTGGGAATGGGGTCTGTGGGAATGGGGTCTGTGGGGTGGGAATGGAGTCAGTGGGGTGGGAATGGGGTCAGTGGGGTGGGATGGGGTCTGTGGGGTAGGAATGGGGTTTGTGGGGTAGGAATGGGGTTTGTGGGGTGGGATGGGGTCTGTGGGGTAGGAATGGGGTCAGTGGGGTGGGATCTGCAGGAATGGGATCAGCAGGAATAGGATCTGCAGGAATAGGATCTGCAGGTATGGGTTTGTGGGAATGGGGTTTGTGTAAATGGGGTCAGTGGGGTGGGATCTGCAGGAATGGGGTCCGTGGGAATGGTGTCTGTGGAATGGGGTCTCCAGGAATGGGATCAGCAGGAATGGGATCAGCAGGAATGGGGTTTGTGTAAATGGGATCTGTGGGATGGGATCTGGGGGAATGGGGTCTGTGGGGTGGGATCTGCAGGAATGGGATCAGCAGGAATGGGATCGTGGGAATGGGGTTTGTGTAAACGGGATCTGGGGGATGGGATCTGGGGGATGGGATCAGCAGGAATGGGATCAGCAGGAATGGGATCAGCAGGAATGGGATCAGCAGGAATGGGATCAGCAGGAATGGGGTTTGTGTAAATGGGATCTGTGGGAAGGGATGAGCAGGAATAGGATCTGTGGGATGGGATCTGTGGGATGGGATCTGTGGGAAGGGATGAGCAGGGATGGGATCTGTGGGATGGGATCTGGGAGAATGGGGTCAGTGGGATGTGTCCATGGGATGGGGCTCCTGGGAGCTGAAAACCCCGTGTCAAATCTCCCTGAATCTCTCTGTAGAAGCCCTGGGGGCGATGGGGCTGGCGAACACCGCCGGGAGATTTGGCACAAAGTCTCCAGACCGGGCTGCTCCGCACCAGTCACCCCCACCAGTGCTCCCAGTCCGCTCTCTCCATTCCCTGCCTCATTCCTGCCTTGCTAAAAGAAAAATCAACCCCATAAAAACCATTCCCAGGGCTGGGGATCACCGATATTCCTGCCTGGAGCTGCTTTGCCCAAAAAAAGACACCAAAATATCAGCAGGGGCCGGTGTTTGGGGCTGCCCCATCCCTGGAAGGGTCCAGGGCGGGGTTGGAGAGGGCTTGGAGCGATCTGGGATAGGGGAAAGGACTGGATGAGCTTTAAATCATCCCAGGAATCCTCGTGGTGACAGCAGGAACCATCCAGAGAGGATTTTCCTTCCCCAGCGCCACTTTTTGGGTTGGAAATGGCCAAATCGGGGCTGTTTTGGGTTCCTTGGCCCCGCTCTCATTCCAGCCTCATCCCAGGCTCCCATTCCCGGTTTGGAGCAGCCCCAGGGCGGGGGTGGAGGGACCAAACCAAGCGTGTCCCCCTGCCCGGCCTGAATGGCTCGGGGCAGGCCTTGTCACGGGTGAATTTTCTGAATGAGCAAATCCTCATTAAAAAATAATTAAAACAGCCCGGCGAGATTGGCTTAATTCCTTTCATTTTGACGGATGGTGTTTGGTTTTGATGATTTATGTGCCAGCTCTCCTGCTTTCATTGTTGGAACTCATGGGATTTCATGATTTTCTTCCTTCCACACCTCCTTGAGTCATGGGATTACGGCTGAACCTCAGCTTTTTTTCCCCCTTTTTTTTTTTTTTCTCTCTCCAGGGACTATTATTTTTAAAGATGCATTCCAGGCTGGTGAAATAAACTTGAAAGCCTGACACCCAAATGAGTCAAAGCTCAGGAAGTGAGAAAAGAAAAAGCAAAGAAGAGAGAAATTGCTCGTTTCCTGCTTGGGGAGGGGGAGGTGGAACCCCGCAAGGTTGTTGGGGTGGGTGTGGGCGCGGTGGGGGATGCAGAGATGGGGTCTGTGGGGTGGGGCTTGTGAAAATGGGGTTTGTGGGGTGGGATCTGCAGGGATGGGGTCCGTGGGGTGGGGTTTGTGGGGTGGGATCTGCAGGGATGGGGTTTGTGGGGTGGGATCTGCAGGGATGGGGTTTGTGGGGTGGGGTTTGTAAAAAATGGGGTTTGTGGGGTGGGGTTTGTAAAAATGGGGTTTGTGGGGGTGGGATCTGCAGGAATGGGATCTGTGGGATCTGCAGGGATGGGGTCCGTGGGGTGGGGTTTGTGAAAATGGGGTTTGTGGGGTGGGATCTGGGGGATCTGCAGGGATGGGGTTTGTGGGGTGGGGTTTGTGAAAATGGGGTTTGTGGGATGGGATCTGCAGGAATGGGATCTGTGGGGTGGGGTTTGTGTAAATGAGGTCCATGGGGTGGGGTTTGTGGGGTGGGGCTTGTGAAAATGGGGTTTGTGGGGTGGGGTTTGTAAAAATGGGGTTTGTGGGGTGGGGTTTGTAAAAATGGGGTTTGTGGGGTGGGATCTGTTGGAATGGGATCTGTTGGAATGGGATCTATGGGAAAGGGGTCAGTGGGAATGGGGTCAGTGGGATCTGCAGGGGTGGGGTTTGTGGGGTGGGGTTTGTGAAAAATGGGGTTTGTGAAAAATGGGGTTTGTGGGGTGGGGTTTGTAAAAATGGGGTTTGTGGGGTGGGATCTGCAGGAATGGGATCTGCAGGAATGGGATCTGTTGGAATGGGATCTATGGGAAAGGGGTCAGTGGGAATGGGGTCAGTGGGGTGGGGGCTGCAGGAATAGGGTCTGTGGGGTGGGGTTTGTGTAAATGGGGTCTATAGGGTGGGATCTGGGGGAATGGGGTCTGTTGGAATGGGATCTGTGGGGTGGGATCTGCAGGGATGGGGTCAGTGGGAATGGGGTTTGTGTAAATGGGGTCAGTGGGGTGGGATCTGCAGGAATGGGATCTGCAGGATCAGCAGGAATGGGACTTGTGGGGTGGGATCTGCAGGAATGGGGTCAGTGGGATCTGCAGGGATGGGGTCAGTGGCAATGGGGTCAGTGGCAATGGGGTCTCCAGCACCCCCCTCTCCTCTCCCACCCCACGGACCCCGCCGACTTTTTGCACATTTAAAAACTCCCCCATTTGCCAAGCCCTGCCCTGTAACTCAACCCTTCCTCCTCTCCTGCTCCGGGCCACCACCTCCCCTCACCCTCCTCGTGTCACCCCTGCCCGGCACAAACCTGCGCTGGGAGACGGGGCTGGACCCCCCCAAACAAACCCTCACCCCCTCCTCCCCCTGCTGCCATCACCCGGGCAGCGGCTGCGACCCTCGGAAACACCCTCGGAAACACCCTCAGAAACACCCCCGGCCTCTTCCCGCTGCTTTTGTTCGGGGGGATGCAGGTGCGGGGAAAAAAAGCTCCAAAACGCCAAAGAAAAGCCGCTCCCGGTGCTGAATGGGGACGGCCCCGCCACCCCCGGGCGCCTTTTGTGTCCCCACCCCTCCGGGAAGGCCCTGCAAGGCTTCAGTGCCCCCTTTCACTCCTTGTTCGAGCCCCAAATAAATGCGGGCGGCTCGAGGGGGGCTCGGAGGTGCCTGGAAGGTGCAGCCCCTCCCCTGTGTAGCCCATGGCTTTTCGCCCTACATGAGTTCGGGAAAGCAATCACATAGGAATAAAAAGCCATAGACCACAGCAGAGGGCTTAGCCAGGATAAGGCAGCAGGCTTTGGGAACAGGGAAAGGAGAATTGGGGGGGAAAACGACTTTTTGGGGAAAATGACTTTTTTGGGGTAAGCTGTGCTCCCTGCCTGTGACCAGTTGGGAGCACAACCCCAAAATCAGGGTGAGTTTCCACCCCAAAATCAGGGCGGGATCCCACCCCAAAATCAGGGCGGGATCCCACCCCAAAATCAGGGCGGGATCCCACCCCAAAATCAAGGCAGGATCCTATCCCAAAATCAGGGCGGGATCTCACCCCAAAATCAGGGCTGGTTTCCACCCCAAAATCAGGATGCATTTCCACCCCAAAACCAGGGTGGGTTTTCACCCCAAAACCAGGGGGGCTCCCACCCCAAAACCAGGGCAGGATCCCACCCCAAAACCAGGGAGGGTTTCTACCCCAAAATCAGGGTGGGCTCCCATCCCAACCCCCCCTCAGCACCACGGGGTGGCTTCTCCTGGGTTTTCCACCGGTCAGAGGGAGCGATCCCAGCCTGGAATGTTCCGTGTCCCAGCAGGGAGCTGACCCGGGCAGGAGGAGCCCGTGCCCCATGAGGAGCTGGGATGGCAGGGACAGCCAGAATTAATTGGAGCAGCCATGGAATGGTTGATTTTCCCCTCTCCCGGTGTCCTGGCCACGGCCCCAGCTCATCCCTGGCAGCACCTGGCATCCTTTCCTCTTCCCAGGATCCCAAAAAACCCGACAGACTCGGAGCCATAACCCAGGCTGCACAAATGGAGCCGCACAAATTCCCACCTGCACATCCCTCTCCGAGGAGGAGCGGCGGGATAAATCCCATTTCTAGGGAGAAACACTCACCTCGGGGTGCAGCCTCACCCTGCCCTGAAAATCTGACTTTTAGGGCCAGCAGGGGACTCGCCCGGGGAGGCTGAGCAGGAGCTGCAGCCCCGCTGCCCCCACAGCTCACCTGGCTGCAGGTGGGTGCTCGGCCAGGTTCATCCACACAGAGCCGCCTTTGTGGGCTCAGACAAAGGCCCAAAGAAAAGTTTGGCTTCCAACCCTCCTCCCGCTCTCTTCCTCCCCCCCCTCGGGCCTTTTCGGGGGAGTTTCCGTCTCTGGAGCCACCAAAAGAGGGACAAGGTGGCGCGCTCCCCGATTCCTCAGGAAAAGCCTCTCTGCGCCTGGAGAAGCTCCTTGGGTGGCACCAGAGGTGCCCAGGCTGTCCCTGGGAACGCTCCGGCCTCTGCTGCCTCACCCCGCTGGTTCATTAGCGGCTGTTAATTGCCAGGAGCTGATGAGGTCAGGGTGGGAGAGTCCCCTCCTCACCCTCCCCAGAATCCCTGGGAAATCCAGCTTTTCCAGCCGCGGGGATGGGAGGCAGGGAGGGATTTTGCTGCGGTTTGCAGTAGCAGAGAGCACGGCTTTGACCTCCCCAGCGAGCTCCTGGAGCGCGGGGCAGCTCGGAGCTGGCGTTTTCCCGAGGTTTTCCCTCTTTTATCTCCCGTGAGTGGCGAGGGGGAAGAGCCACGGTCCCCTCCGGGTGTCCCGAAACACGGAGCACCCCTCGGTCCCAAAACTCCATCCCTGGGAGCAGCTGCTGCACTGGGAGGATCTTTTTGGGGGCACACCAGGACCCCCGCACGGCTCCCCCTGCCCTGCGTGTCCCGCACCCACCACCCCCAAATCCCTACGGATCACCCCCAAATCCCTTGGGAACAACCCCAGCTCCTAAAGATCACCCCCAAATCCCTCGGGAACAACCCCAGCTCCTAAAGATCACCCCCAAATCCCTCGGGAACAACCCCAGCTCCTAAAGATCACCCCCAAATCCCTACAGATCTACCCAAATCCCTCGGGAACAACCTCAATTCCTAAGGATCACCCCCAAATCCCTCGGGAATAACCCCAACCCCTAAGGATCAACCCCAATCCCTACGGATCAGCCCCGATCCCATGGTGGAGAGACACAAACCCATCACTTTGTCCCTCCTGGCTCTCCTGGCCCTGCGGCACGCCCGGCCTTGCCCCGGCGGTGGCACCTGGCAGGGCACGGGCTGCTGTCCCCAGCACGAGGACACGTGTCCCTGCCGGTGCCACCGTGCCCTGTCCAAGCCTCAGGGACCCCAGGAGTGCCCGGAGGCTCCGGCCGAGCGCGCTGAGCTCACCTTTGGCAGCGTGGCACGCTCTCCGCGGGAAGGGCCCGGTGCCAGCGGGGACAGGGCTGGAGCGGCAGCGCCTTCATCATCACCATCCTCATCCTCTCCTCCCCAAACCCCGGGGCAGGGGGTGCCCAACGCTGCTCGGGGGGGGGTCATCCCGCTGCTCCCAGCCCGACAGAGGGGGGGTCTTTGGGACCCCCCAACCTTTCTGGTGCTGCTCTCGTGGCTGAGCTGGTTGTGCTGCGAGGGGCTGGGAGCGGAGGGAGGGAGGGAGGGAGGGAGGGAGCGGGGTCAGGTATTTCTCCATCCCCGGCTCCGCAGGGCCGGTAACAAAGGCGCTATTGAACTGCAGCCGCTCTGGTCTGTGAAGCAGAAACCTCTTGTATCTCCTCGGGTGCCTTTGATCTGCCTCCCCCGGTGGGATGGGGATTACTCATGTCCTGCTGCTCGGGCACCGCTGCCAGCGCAGCCCGGGGAGGGGGACAAACCCCCCGCGGGGGTCTCGGGGGATGTCACAGCCAGCTCTGCCCTTCCCCTGCACCCCCGAACCTCGCAAACTTTCGGGCAGCCACGAGGCGCTGGGCCGGGAGGAGCCGCGCTCTGCGCCTCGCATTCCTCTCCTGTAATTAAAGCCGGTGCGCTGGGCGGAGGGGGAATTTCCCAAAGGGTTTTACTGGCGTCTGGACAAGGGTCAGACAATGAGAACATTTGACAGGGTGCCCAAATCCGCTGTATCTTGGATACGCTCAAAGCCTCCCCCGTGCTCCTGGTCCCAGGCGCTGCCTTGGGGGAGGTTTGGGCAGGTGGGGAAGGCGCGGGGGGAGTTTGGGGACTCTCACGAAACCCCCGCAGCCCTCAAGGCAGCCAGGCTGCCCCAAAAATGCCAACGCTTGAACATCACAAACCCTGGAAGAGCATTCCCGGTGGGATTCGCCCGGAAATCCCGGGCAGAGGCAGCGAACGCACCTTGGAGACTCTCAGCGCTCGGATCGATGCTTTAAAAAGCGCTTTGCTGCCTTCAGCAGGTCCCTGCCTCCCTCCCTGGGGATCATCCTGGTTCTTCCAGTCCCGGGGGATATTTGGGATGCTCTGACAGCCATCCCGGCTTCCCAAAAGCACTCGAGCGCCTTTGGAAACCTCAGCCCCTCCTGCCGCTCCTGATCCCCCCTGCAGAAATCCCTCAGCACCCGGAGAGGCTCGAGCGGGAGCAGGGGGGGCTCTAAATGAGGCCACCCGAAATTAGGGCTCAGGAGGATCCTCCAGGGAGCCGAGGGCTCCCCAGCACCGTTCCCGAGGCTCATTCCCGCTTTTCCCAGCTCCCTGCCCGCTCCCCAGGCGTGCGGAGAGCCCGGGACGTGGCCCCGAAATGAGAGACGGACACAAATAAAACCCCCGGGAGAGAACCGGGACGGACAGACGGACGGACACTCCAGAGCAGAGCCTGGAACACCCTGTCTTCCACAGACACCAGTCTCATCCCAAGGAGGTGGAATCAGCCTCTGCTTTGGGGGAATCGGCTGCAGCTCCCCCAGCCCCCGCCTGGCTCGGGCCCCATCAGCCCCCAAATTCCTGGTGGATTTTTAAACTTTAAAGCTCAGATTTTTGGGGAGCAGCTCGAGCCAGAGTTTGGGCAAGAATCCGTTTTCGAGCTGTCTTTGACAAGCGGCTCCAGCCCGGGCAGATTAAATCTCCTAATCACATTTCCGAGGCGCCCTGGATCACGAATTGGGGATTTAGGGAATATTTGGCATTGTAATAATGTCATTTCCCAGCCTTTCCCTGCTTCTCCAAGTCCTTATGCCTGAACTTTTTGAACATCTCCCATGGGAAAAGGGAGGCTCTGGAACATTTGCGGTGCAGCTGGAGGTGCAGAGGTTGTTGTTTGTACATCCCGTGGATGGGGCGATTCCGGGGTTATTTATGGATTTTAATCATCTTTCTCATCACCACCTGATTTCCCACTGTGAGCTGCCTGAATCTTTGCAGAATTCCTGATAAATCTTCCAGGAATAAAAAGGGGGAAGCTGAGGAGCCCCTCAGATCCTGCGAAACTCAGGAGAGCAGAGTTCCCCCTGCTTCCCTGCGGAGCTGAGGGTGACACCGCCGAGTCTCCAACACCATTATGGGAGAATTCCAGGGAAATGCGCTCCATAAATCCCTGTTTTCAGCCATGGCAGCATCGCAGGCAGGGCCCAGCTCCCTTCCCCGGGGTGCAGCCACGGAAAATCCGCTTTGGGAAGGGCCAAACCTCTCCTGATTTTCCAGGTGTGCACACAAAACCTGGCTCCTTCCAGAGCACGGAAGCTGCTCTGGTTTGTTTGGAGGAGACAAAAGAAATCTTTCAATCCTGGCTACTTCAGCAACTCATTCCCATTGGGATGTTCCTGCCCACCTCCCTCCAGGAGCTCAGATGCTGCTCCCTCCAGCCCAGGAGGTGTTTTCCTTCTCCAGAGGGAATTCCAGGCTTTCCCTGCAGCAGGAATTGAGGTGCTGAGGGGGACAGCGCTGTCCCCACACCAGGCAGCCCCACAGGAGCGGCTTTTCCACGGAGCCTGAGGTTGTGGAAATGTCCCTCCAGGACAAGTTTGAGCCAGCAGGGACATTTCACATCTCCAGTTCGTTTGTCCCACTCAGCTTCAGGGACAAAACCAGCCTGGAGGAGCTGCAACCTCTCCTTCCCACTTTTCCATCTGGAGCAACTCGCCACTCGCAGCCCTCCTTCCATCTTCCCCACAGGACTTATTTTAGGTGAAAAGGTTTTCCTTTGTACCAAGAGAAAAAAAAAATATCCTCCAGCCCTAAACCATCTCATTTCTCATCTTGCTGGGAAAACTCGGGGTAAATTCATTTCTGTTCGCTCTGCAAACCAACAAATCCATCCCTGAGCAGAGAAATGACCCAGCATCCCAAAATCATGACTTGTGAACCCCAGGTCACAGCCCAAATCCCAAATCCTTCTGCTCAGCCTCACTGCCCTTTGCAGAGCCCCAGCTCCCCCCGATTTATTTCCATGGGAAATAAAGGATGGGAGAGGCAGAGAGAGAAGGGACGAGATAACGACCCAGGTCTGTTCCTGCTCACTCCATCCATTTTTCCACGGATCCCATTAGGAGAGGGCGGCAGCAGCTCGGGAATCCAGGGAAGGTCCTCACTAACAAGATCCTCCCGGGCCTTTTAGCACATTCCCGGTCACACATTGCTCAGTTCCCGCTGTAATTAAGTCTGGGCTGCGAGGCAGGAGACGCCGCAGGAGCCGGGGGTGGGGATTGGTCTCGATTTGCCAGAGCAGCTGCAGGGCCGGTGAGGGATGGTTTGGATCGGGCAGGGATGGGGATCAATGATCTGGATCAGGATCAATGATCTGGATCAGGATCAATGGTCTGGATCAGGCAGGGATGGGGGAATTGATGGTTTGGATCAGGCAGGGATGGGGATCAATGATCTGGATCGGGATCAATGATCTGGATCAGGATCAATGGTCTGGATCGGGCAGGGATGGGGGATTGATGGTCTAGTCCTGGCAGGGGTCAGTGGGCTGGTCCTGGCAGGGGTCAGTGGTCAGTGGATTGGTCCTGGCAGGGATCAGGGGTTGGGGATTGGTCCTGGCAGGGGTCAGGGATCAGGGGTCAGTGGGCAGGTCCTGGCAGGGGTCAGGAGTCAGTGGGCTGGTCCTGGCAGGGGTCAGTGGGCTGGTCCTGGCAGGAGTCAGGAGTCAGTGGGCTGGTCCTGGCAGGGGTCAGGGATCAGGGGTTAGTGGGCTGGTCCTGGCAGGGGTCAGGGGTCAGTGGGCTGGTCCTGGCAGGGATCAGGGGTCAGTGTTTTGGTCCTGGCAGGGATCAGTGATCAGGGGTCAGTGGGCTGGTCCTATCAGGGGTCAGTGGGCAGGTCCTGGCAGGGATCAGGGATCAGGGGTTAGTGGGCTGGTCCTGGCAGGGATCAGGGGTCAGTGGATTGGTCCTGGCAGGGGTCAGTGGGCAGGTCCTGGCAGGGATCAGGGGTCAGGGGTTAGTGGGCTGGTCCTGGCAGGGATCAGGGGTCAGTGGGCAGGTCCTGGCAGGGACGTGAAGCTGCAGCTGAGCCGCCCTGGGCAGTGCAGGAGCTGGATCCTGGTGAGGAGTCCCTGCTCCCTCAGAACTGCAGGAACTCCAGCTGGGACAGGAGGGAGATGGGCTGAAGGGGCCGGTTCAGTGGCCAGGAGTGACCAGAGGAACAAAGAGATGGAGGAATCAGATGGGGAAGGTGAGGAAAGAGCCCCTTGGGGCTATGGGAACGCTTTGTCCAGGGGTGAAAGGAGAAGGGAGAATAAAACCCTCAGCTCCAGGGGCCACTTCAGCTCCCTCAGGGTCCTTCCGTGGGCTCAGCCCATCTCAGGTGAGCCCAGGAACTCCAGGGACATCACCCCAGGCTCAAACTTGGGAAGAAAATATCTCAACCCTCCTCCCACATCAGCCTTCAGGGCTGAGTCCTCCAGGGCAGGCCTGGGGGGCAGTTCCTGGGCATTTAGGGAATATTTGTCATTGTAACAATGTCACTCCCCAGCCTTTCCCTCCTTCTCCAAGTCACCATTCCCAGACTTTCTGGCTTTACAGGAACATTTCCCATGGAAAAAAAGAAGCTCCAGAAGATTTCTTGGACAGCTGAAGGGGCTCAGCCTCACTCAGCCTCTCCCAGGGTTTGGGAATCCCTGTCAGGGCACCAAGTTTGCTCTGGGTTTGGGGTTTCAGGGCCACGCTGAGCCCAGGGAAGGACCTGACAGCCAGGTCCTCACCCCAGGACCGTCCCTGGTACAACAGGCAGGGGCTGTGTGTAGGAAATGTGGGACTGGAATGAGAGACAGCGCAGGGATCAGCCCCGGGAGAGGGAGCAGGAGCAGCCCGGAGCAGCTGCAGTGCCGGGGGCATCCTCGGAGCCAGGTCCAAGGGGAGGCAGATGGGGGATATTGGCCGCTGCCAGCCTTGAAATTCCCTGAAATTCCCTGAAATTCCCTGAAATTCCCTGAAATTCCCTGAAATTCCCTGAAATTCCTCATTATTCCCTGTTGTTCCCTGCTCCCAGATCCATCCCGAGAGGTGACACAGGGTGGCACCTCCAGCAGCAGCAGGGATCACCCGGAGCCAGCCCGGAGCTGTCCCCCACCAAGGGACAGCCACCCCCGCAGGGGTCCCAGCCCCACGGGGACACCCAGAGGTGCTCTGAGTGTCCCAAACCTGTCCCTGAGCCTGCTCCCCCTGCCTGGAGCCAGCCCTGCTCCCACACATCGCTGCTGCCGCTCTGCCACCACTCCCTGGGGACACACAGACCCCGGGAGGGGACACACAGACCCGAGAGGGGACACACAGACCCGGGGAGGGGACACACAGACCATGGGGAGGGGACACACAGACCCCGGGAGGGGACACACAGACCATGGGAGGGGACACACAGACCCCCGGAGGGGACACACAGACCCGGGAGGGGACACACAGACCCGGGAGGGGACACAGAGACACCGGAGGGGACACACAGACCATGGGAGGGGACACACAAACCCTGGAGGGGACACACAGACCATGGGAGGGGACACACAGACACCGGAGGGGACACACAGACCCCGGGAGGGGACACACAAACCATGGGGAGGGGACACACAGACCCGGGAGGGGACACACAGACACCGGGAGGGACACACAGACCATGGGAGGGGACACACAGACACCGGAGGGGACACACAGACCATGGGGAGGGGACACACAGACCATGGGGAGGGGACACGGTTTGAGCCCCTCTGGGCACCCCCAGCCCGCTCAGCGGAGCGGGGCCCAGGGCTGGGCTCTTCCTCCCCTCTCCTCAGTGGCACTGAAGCTTCTGGCAGGGAAAAATCCTCATTTTCCTGACTCCAGACACGTGAAAACACCGCAGCACACACAGAGCCCCCCGAGCATCCCCCAAACCCCGGCGGGACCATCCGGGCTGCCCGGACCCCCCTCGGGACCCTCGAGCCGGTACCACAACACACCTGAATTAACAGCGGCGAGCAGGTGACGCCAAAATCGCTGCAATTCCTCTCCCCGAATCCTTAATCTGCTTTTCCCCGGCTGACATCAGCGCTCAGGTTGGTACACGCACCGCTTCCCTTATCTTTCTTTGGGATTACCTCATCGGAGAGGACCTGGAGAGCCTCCCTCTCCCTTTTCCCCCCTCTCCCTCTCCCTTTTCCCCCCTCTCCCTCTCCCTCTTTCCTCCTCTCGGGGTTTGGAGCCGCAAGTTTGCAGCCGGAGGTTGGAATGGCTGGGATGAGGCTCCAGCAGCACCCCCAGCCCTGCCGGCCGCATCCTTCCAGGCTCCAGGGAGATCCAGGGAGATCCAGGGAGATCCAGGGAGATCCAGGGAGATCCAGGGAGATCCAGGCAGCTCCAGATCCTCTCCGTGCCCTTCGGAAACCCAAGCGCTCCTCCCGCACCAGGCGGAGGCTCGGTGGGGTTGATTCCCCCTGCAAACAATGCCCGAGTGTTTGCACACACACACCCACAGAGCCCCCGCTTCGCTTTGGGGGGGACACAAAAAAAAAACTTCAATTCGTCCACAGGAACACCCGTTCCAAGCCTGGAATCCGACAGTTAATGAGCTGGCGTGTAATTAGCTGATAACTGCCTTAGCATGTGTTGCATGTAATTCTCTGTCAACATAAATAATGGGGATGTAACACGAATATACCCGCGCAACTCAGAAATATTCATACGGAGATGAATTTCGGCCAATTCAGGATTATTTTCACCCAAAACAAAGCAAATTTCATTTTTTTTTTTTCCCCCAAGCTCACCAGCTACCTCCACAAGAAGAGAACCACAGCAAGCCACAGCCACGAGAATTAAATCCATAAATCCCCACATTTTCAGCTCGGGATTGTTTTGGGATGCTCCGGGCTGGAATTGCCGGGGATGCTGCCCAGGTGAGGCAGCCGGGAGCTGGGGGGATTCAGGTGCTCCAGCTCCGATCCCACCGCGGGCTGAGCGTTCCCCCGGTGCCCCCTCACGCTCTCAACTCCTGCAGGCAAAGCTCCAGACAAAGAAAGCGAGAGAAAAACGCCGTCTTACTTTTTTTTTTTCTCCTCCTTTTTTTTTCCTCCTTTTCTTTTTTTTTTCCTCCTTTTCTTTTTTTTTTCCTCCTTTTCTTTTTTTTTTTCCTCCTTTTCTTTTTTTTTCTCCTTTTTTTTTTTTCCTCCTTTTTTTTTTTCCTCCTTTTTTTTTTTCCTCATTTTTTTTTTCCTCATTTTTTTTTTTCCTCCTTTCCCGCTCCTCTTTCCCCCTCCTCCGTCTCACCCGCGGGACTCCAGCGATTCTTCTGGGAGTTGCTGGGGGGGGGAAATCCTGCAAAGCAACTTCAGGAGGCTCCGGAGCCCATCGGAGGCAGCGGGGAGGGCTCGGCCGGCGGAGCAGAGACGGAACAAAAGCCCGAGCGCTGCTGAATTAGGTGCCTTTCCTAATTGTAAAGGAGGATTGTGAGGCTGTGTGTGGCTGCGGGGCGGGAGGGGGCGGGTGAAGGGGCGATGGGGAGAGGCCTCCATCCATCCATCCCTCCCTCCCTCCCTCCCACCCGGCTGGGCCCGCAACCCCGAGCCGAGCTGCTGCATAAATTATCTCCTGCTTAAATTATCTCCTGCTTCTCCATCCCTTCCTCCCGAGCCGCGCATCCCCCGCGCATCCCCGCTCCCCGCACGGAGGATGCGGTACCCGGGGCAGGGTCCCCGCTGCCCCCCGCCCCGCCCCATCCCCGGCAATTCCAGCCCGGAGCATCCCAAAAATCCCGAGCTGAAAATGTGGGGATTTATGGATTTAATTCTCGTGGCTGTGGCTTGCTGTGGTTCTCTTCTTGTGGAGGTAGCTGGTGAGCTTGGGGAAAAAAAAAAATGAAATTTGCTTTGTTTTGGGTGAAAATAATCCTGAATTGGCCAAAATTCAAGGGCCTCTCCGCGGCTCTTCCCGGCTTTTCCAGCCTCTCCCTGCTCTTCCCGGCTCGCCTCTCTCCTGCTTCCCCCGTTCCTGCTTTGTCTCCGGCCCCGAGCAGACACAAAAGAGCCTCTGACCTGGGAGGAGAAATCTCCTTTTCCAGGGAAAGAATGAAAAAGCCCATCCGAGGTCTCCGGTGCGCGCTCTGAGCAGGCAGGGGGATTAAAAATAGCTGGGCTAGCTCGGAAAGGGAGGCAGCACTGCTCCCCTAATGAGTGTGATTAGCGGGGTGAGGATGGAAGCGGCTTTCCCTGCGCCTTTCCCTGGCTGCCCGAGCTCTGACACTGGGGTTTTTTTTGGGGGGAAAAACGGCTTTTTCCCACTTCCAGGAGCCGCTGGGGCAGGAGCTGGCCCTGGGTGCAGCTCTCGGTGCCTGGATCACCTCGGTCTCCAAGCAGCGAGGTTCAGACAGGATTAAATCCCAAACGCTCATCCCGAGTTCTCCGGGGTTTGGCAAAGCCAAGTCGGATTTGGGACCTTTTGGGTTTTTTGTTCCTTTCCGCGGCTCGTTGCTGTCCCTCCACCTCAGGTCTCCCAAATCCTGGGCTGCTGTGCCCTGGGGACACCTGGAGGGGGACAAGGACCCTCCGCGCTCTCTGCCCTCTGAATGACTCCAAAAATCCGAATTTTAGCCGCTAATTTCGGCTGCGGGGATGTGGGGGAGGCGCGGGATGTGCTGAGGATGGAGCAGGGTCCATCCCGCGCATCCTTCCCCTGAATGAGGGTGGGACAAGCGATGCTGGGGCAGCTCATTAACTGCTGGGCCTAATGAGCTGCTCCAAGGAGCCTGGGATGAGGGGACAGTGCTGGATCTGGGCACGGGATTGCCGGGGCAGGAGGTCCAGGAAGGGCTGAACCATCTCCCAGCATCTTCTCCTCTCCGACATTGTGCTCATTTGGGCTTTTTTTTTTATTATTTTTATTTAATTGTCTTGATGTCCCTCATTTGCATAATCCCCCATAATGCAGTGCAGCAGGACTTTTGCTCTGAGCTAATAAACAGACGACAAAAATAAACGTGTCATGTAAGATTTGCTTCCATTCCTTGCCTTTGTGAGGGAGCTTTCACCGAGGGATGACGCTGCCGGCCTTGATCTCACAGGAGCACGAGCAGCGATTTCCCCGAGCCCCTGGTGCTCAACTTTTCCAGATGTTTCCAGCTGAACTCGGCAGCGAGCAGCAGGAAAAAGTGGCTGTGGAACACCGGGATGCGCCTCGGGCAGCCCGGGGATCTCTCCCAAAGCTCTTCCCCCAAATCACCCCACCCCAAAAACATTCCCCAGCCCACCCAAAAAGTTCCTCTCTGTGTTATTTTTTTTGCCGCGATGGGCAGGCAGGTGCCTTAGGCGCTTTGTTTTTGGAGTGTTTAATTCAGAATTTCGGAGCTCTGGGGTTTTCTCGCCTCCCCGGAGCCTTGCCCGGCTCTGCTCTCACCGTGGTGTTGAATTACTGATGAAATTCGCTCCCTGAGCTGAGGAAAAGGAGAAATCGCTGTGCCATGAGTGGGATCACGAAAAGCACAATGTGTGTTTGCTGCGGGAGGATTTCCCCCTTGGCTGGATGAGAATTTATCTGTCCCCTTCCATGAAATGGGCTGGATGGAGCTCGGGATGGGAACAGCAGAGATCCCAGCCCACAACAGCCTCAGCAGACTCTAGAATGAATTTGCTGGGTGCTTTCCCAGGATGGAGCTGGTCTGGAAGTGCTGGAGAGCCCCTGGAATCCACAGGATCCCTGGAATCCAGAGGATCCCTGGAATTCCAGGTCTGCGAGGGACATTTGGTCCTGACCTCAGATTCCCGGAGCTGTAAAAGGGATGGTTCCTTTGAATTCCTGGGGATTTCACACCTCCTGCATTCCAGCACTTGGCTTTTCCCTCTTTTTTTTTTCCCCCAGCCTTGCAATCCTGGAGGATCCTCAGCTCCGACCTAAGAACGCTTCAGCATTTCCCACTGTTTGCTGAGAAAAACCTGAAAACACCAATCCTAAAAGGTAAAATCTACAAGAAAAAATAAAAACCTGCTAACAGGCGAGGCTGCTTGTTTATCTTTTAAACCCTGACCCATTTTACCTCACTTTTATGGCTGACTCTGGAGTGGGAGAGCTTTCCACCGCGAGAAAAAAAACCCACCTGCAACAAATCCTCTCCCAGCTCACCCCAGCAGCGAAATCTTCACCCCCACGGTCCGGAGCAGCCTCTGAGCACCAGATCCATGAGCTGGGATGAGGGAATGGAGCTCTGGGAGCTGGGAAAGCAGAGATCCGTGAGGATGGGAAGGGAAAAGCAGCGGGAATGAGGCAGGGATGGCTCTGGAGTCTCCCTCCAGGATGCAGCGAATAATTTCCCTTTTCCCCACAGCGCCGGGGTGAGAGGATGGGATCATCCGTCTTCATTATAGACAGATAGACATTATGACAGAATAGGCTCTGTCAGGTTCTGCTGGAAAACCAATCCATATTCCCTGGGCCTGGCTGCTCCCACCAGGAGCTCCTCGGCACCAGGACATGCCAGGCACCAGCACAGGTCCTGGGGGGACACAAACAACTCCAATTATTGCCCCTCACGTTCCGGTTTTTAAAAGAGTTCATGCTTTTCCTCCCGAGGATCCCCCGGGGTTTCTCTTCTCAGGGAGCAGAGCAAATCTCCGGCCACAAAAGGGAAGGGGTTGTTCAGGGAGGGGAAATCACCCTGGGAAGTTTTCTTTGCCCGGTTGCAATCGCAGAAACGTGCTCAGATGGCAAAGGAATCAGAGCTCCCACCCTCCAGGGATCAGCAGCTGGAGATGGGCTCAGCAGCATTCCCGCTGCTCCAGAGGAACACCAGACCCTGGCATGGGGTCAGGGCACACAGGTCCCATCCACCACGCCTTTGGATGTGGAATTTGGATTTTGGGTCTTTACCAGGAGTTGTTGGAAGCAGCAGCAGCAGGATCCTGGTCGGGGCAAGCACCCAGGAGCCCCCAAAGTGACCTCAGGCCTGGTGTGACCCCTCCATGCCCACCCTCCAGACCCTTCCCGGGGCAGGAACGGGGCTCTGCTGATGCCCCCTGCCCCGGGAGCTCCTCCATGGCCCTTTCCACACCTCGTGCCCTGCTCCTGCTGCAGCAGAAGGCTCCCAGCAGGCGAGACAAGCCCCATCCATCTCGCTCCCAGCGCGGCCACGCAACTAAAAATAAACCAATAAAGGAGCAATGGCCTCCAGAGCTGCAGCAGCTGCAGCAGCAGTGCAGTTCCAGCACAGAGAGCTGCAGTGGTGCAGTTACAGCAGAGAGAGCTGCAGCAGCTGCATCCGGCTCTGTGACAAGGCAGGACCCGCAGGGACCCCCTGCCCCTCTGTGCCAGCAGCTGCTGCAGCCCCACAGCCCCAGCTCTGCCCCACTGAGCTTCCCCCAGCTCCCCGGACACAGGGGAGTTTTAGGTGGGATTTTGGGCAGGAATTGTTCCTTGGCAGGGTGGGCGGGGTGTTCAGGGTGTCCAGAGGAGCTGTGGCTACCCCTGGATCCCTGGAAGTGTCCAAGGCCAGGTTGGACGGGGTTTGGAGCAGCCTGGGACAGCTGGAGGTGGAACTGGGTGGGCTTTAAGGTCCCTTCCAAGCCCAACCAGTCTGGGTTCCACGGTTATTGCAGGGTTTGGGGTGATCAAACAGCAAATGAAGCCCCCAACCCTGTGTGAGGATCAACTTCTGTGGGGTGAAAAGCCCAGTCTGGGACAATACCCCCAGCCCTCCTTTCTGTCAGTTTTAATGAAGGATCTGTTCAAGTTCTGCTCCTCTCCACTGTCCCAGAATGAATGTGACCTCAGGGACCCCGAGCATGGTGGTGCCGTGTCCCTGTCCCTGATCCTGTCCCTGTCCCTGTCCCTGTCCCTCTCCCTGTCCCTCTCCCTGTCCCTGTCCCTGCCCCTGTCCCTGCCCCTGTCCCTGTCCCTGTCCCTGTCCCTGGCCCTGTCCCTGGCCCTGTCCCTGTCCCTGTCTCTGATCCTGTCCCTGTCCCTGTCCCTGGCCCTGTCCCTGCCCCTGTCCCTGGCCCTGGCCCTGTCCCTGTCCCTGTCCCTGTCCCTGTCTCTGATCCTGTCCCTGTCCCTGGCCCTGGCCCTGTCCCTGTCCCTGTCCCTGTCCCTGTCCCTGTCCCTGTCCCTGTCCCTGTCCCTGTCCCTGTCTCTGATCCTGTCCCTGTCCCTGTCCCTGTCCCTGTCCCTGTCCCTGTCCCTGTCCCTGTCTCTGATCCTGTCCCTGTCCCTGTCCCTGTCCCTGTCCCTGTCCCTGTTCCTGTCCCTGTCCCTGTCCCTGTCCCTGTCCCTGTCCCTGTCCCTGTCTCTGATCCTGTCCCTGTCCCTGTCCCTGTCCCTGTCCCTGTCCCTGATCCTGTCCCTGTCCCTGTCCCTGTCCCTGTCCTGTCCCTGTCCCTGTCCCTGTCCCTGTCCCTGTCCCTGTCCCTGTTCCTGTCCCTGTCCCTGTCCCTGTCCCTGTCCCTGTCCCTGTCCCTGTCTCTGATCCTGTCCCTGTCCCTGTCCCTGTCCCTGGGCAGCTCCAGCCTGCCGGGACACTCTGGACGTTTCCCCCGTTGGTCATGGAGCTGTCCCGGGATTTTTGTAAAGGGGAGATGAATTTCGGGGATCTCTGGGCTCCAGTTTCCCCCGGCTCTGGCTCTGCCGGGCTCTCGTCCTCCCGCTGCTGCTGCTGGAATTCTGATTCCGCGCTGCCAAATCTGCGGGGCTGCGAACGCCTTCCCGCTCCTGATTAATGTGAGTAATTTCTGCTTGAAAGGAGGTTTGAAATGAGCAGCCGAGGGGAAGCGAGCGGTGAGGGTTCCCCCCAGTCCCCCCCTCCCCCGGCGCTCGCTGCTGTTTGCATTTCCCAGCTCGGGGATGGGCGAGCAGCAGAACAGACTCGCTGGCCCCGATTCAGCGCGGCAGAAGGTGCGGGAGGCGGGGGGGGCTGCGGGGATGGGTGGGGGGACAAGCCAGGGGACCCCCGGGCCCGGGACAGGC
The DNA here is from genome assembly GCF_971803275.1 of Cyanistes caeruleus. Classification (NCBI taxonomy): domain Eukaryota; kingdom Metazoa; phylum Chordata; class Aves; order Passeriformes; family Paridae; genus Cyanistes; species Cyanistes caeruleus. The sequence continues at coordinate 1,913,438 of NC_141724.1, forward strand.
GGGGAAGGGACCCCCGGGCCCGGGACAGGCGGGGAAGGGACCCCCGGGCCCGGGACAGATGGAGAAGGGACCCCCGAGCCCTCGGAGCCCGGCCCCGCTCGGCCACACCGGGGGAAAAGGGGACACACGGGGGGATTGGCGGCGGGGACACGGGGGGACATCGGCGGGGACAAGGGGGGACACTGAGGGGACACTGAGGGGACACGGGGGGACATCGGCGGGGACAAGGGGGGACACTGAGGGGACAAGGGGTATAGGGAGGGGACATTGGGGGATTCACAGGGAGGACACGAAGGGACACGAGGGGGACACGGAGGGGACATGGAGGAGACACGGAGGGACACGAGGGGGACACGAGGGGGACACGGAGGGGCACGAGGACACAGAGGGGACACGGAGGGACACGAGGGGGACACGGAGGGGACATGGAGGAGACACGGAGGGACACGAGGGGAACACGAGGGGAACACGGAGGGGCACGAGGAGGACACAGAGGGGACACAGAAGGGACACGAGGGGGCTGCTCCGGGGGCTGCACATTTGCGCCCGGTGAGTCCAAAGCAAAGGGAAAAGGGGGGTCCCGCCTGGGGGTGCCCCTGCAGCCGGGTCGGGGGTGTCGCGTCCCCTGGTGAGGCTCAGCCCTCCTGTCCCCAGCTTGGGGCGACTCTCCCAGGGTCCCCCCCCGTCCTTGTCCTTCCCTCCCGCCCCACCCGGGGGTCTCCATGGCTCCTGCGGGACTCCCCATTTCCCTGGCCGGGATCCCCACCGCCAGCCCGGGACTCGTTCAGCCCCATCCCCGTGCGAGCCCCGAGGTGCCCGCCCGGCTCTCTGGGGGCTTCCAGAGAGGCAGAAGCGGTTGCCCCAGGCCAGCACGGGGAGCACCCCCTGTCACAGCACCCCTGCCCCACAGAAAAGCTGCCCCACGTTTTGTAGGACGCGTTGTAGCCCCAGGAATCACAGGAGCCTCCCCCCGTCCCCTCCGGCGTCTCCCTGAGGAGCAGCGGTGGCTTCGAGTCTCCTTTTCAATTTATTTTTATAAGGAAGCAGAAAGAGAGAGAGGAGAGAGAGGGGAGAGAGAGAGGGAGTCACATCCTAATCTGGCAAAATGTCAGGGAGTGATTCAGAGAAGAGGCGAGCGGCAGAGAGAGGCAGCCCACACAGGAGACTTGTTTCTGATTTCCAAATGTCAGCATGTCCTTTAATTAAATGCTGATTAACAGGGGACGTGCTCCCCTGCGCCGGGGCTGCTGCAAAGCCCGGCTCCACAGAGAGCCCGGGCTCCTCCGGGATGAGCTCCGGGAACACCGGGAGAGCTGAGCCAGGCACAAATCCCCGGGCACCGCCGGGATGAGCTCCGGGAACACCGGGGAGGGGAGAGCCGAGCCAGGCCAGGCACAAATCCCCGGGCTCCTCTGGGATGATCTCCGGGAACACCGGGAGAGCTGAGCCAGGCACAAATCCCCGGGCACCGCCAGGATGAGCTCCAGGAACACCAGGGAGAGCCAGGCCAGGTCCAAATCCCCGGGCTCCTCTGGGATGAGCTCCGGGAACACCGGGAGAGCTGAGCCAGGCACAAATCCCCTGGCACCGCCGGGATGAGCTCCAGGCACACTGGGGAGAGCCGAGCCAAGTCGGGACCAAATCCCCGGGCTCCTCCAGGATGAGCTCTGGGCACACCAGGAGAGCCAGGCCAAGCCCAAATCCCTGGGCTCATCCGGGATGAGCCCCAGGAACACCAGGAGAGCCGAGCCAGGCCAGGCACAAATCCCCCTCCTTGTCCTGCCCGGAGCCGGGAGCAGCCCGGGATTTCTGTCCCCAGTGGCTGCGGCTGAGACACCCCGAGGTGGTTTTGATTTCGTTTGAGCAGCTCGTTCCATCCCCAGCATCCCAAATGTTGTTGGATTTGGGATCTCCGGGAAGGGCTTGTGTTTCCCTCGGCACCATTAGGGCTGCTCTTTGTCCCCTCTTGGGTGGTCCTTGAGGGACGGAGGGGCCTGGGCCATGTCCTGGGAGGTGACAAAACTCTGGGAATGGGGAGCAGCTCCCTACGGACACGGCCAGGCTGGACACGGCTGGACAAGGCTAAATCCGAAAGGGGCTGTAATTAAAATCATCATTTTGGTGCCAAAATGGAGAGGAAAAGCTTTCCACACTCATCCTGCCAGCTCTGCCTGCTCTGCACATCCCTCCCAAAGCCACCAAAAGTCCTTCTGTGTCACCTCTGGGTGTGTGAGGTGGGGTGACCAGGTGCTCTGGGTGTTCCCTGTGTCACAGGGGCTCTGGGTGTCCCTGTTCCTGTGTCACAGGATCTCTGGGTGTCCCCATTCCTGTGTCACAGGGGCTCTGGGTGTCCCCTGTCCCCATTCCTGTGTCACAGGATCTCTGGGTGTCCCCTGTCCCCGTTCCTGTGTCACAGGGGCTCTGGGTGTCCCCTGTCCCCATTCCTGTGTCACAGGATCTCTGGGTGTCCCCTGTCCCCGTTCCTGTGTCACAGGGGCTCTGGGTGTCCCCTGTCCCCATTCCTGTGTCACAGGGTCTCTGGGTGTCACCATTCCTGTGTCACAGGGGCTCTGGGTGTCACCATTCCTGTGTCACAGGGGCTCTGGGTGTCCCCTGTCCTCGTTCCGGTGCCATTTGCAGCCCACAGCAACAAGTGCTCCCTCTCCAAAGTCCCGCGGTGACGCTGCCTGTTCCCAAGCGCCACCTGATGGCATCAGCTCCGGGAAGGATTTGTTGGAGAACATTTCCACAGACACAGACACGGGAATCAGCTCCGAGGGTGGGAATGGGAAATGGGGAGGCCGAGAGCAGCGTCCAGGGAATTCCCAGCTCCAGGGAATGAACAGGGAAAGGCTCCTCTCGTCTACCACAAAAAGTTCTTCCCAGTTCCCCCGGGTCCCTGTTCCCTGTTGTTCCCTGATCCAGGAAACAGCTCCCCTGTTTTTAATTCCCCTTTTCAGGCCTGAGAGAACTCAGGGGGAGCAAACGACACGGAGATCCCGGGAGCAGCAAGCTCCCGACACGGGGAAATGCAGAGCAGCCGCTCTCCTGTGCCTCCAGACGAGGCTTTCCCACAGCAGCCTCAGGAGTTTGGATATCTCCAGCCGGAGGAGAGGGTGGTCCCCAGGGCAGGGGACACGGGTGACATCAACCCGCGCTGCCTCGGGCTCCTCTTTGAGTGTAAAAGCCGTGGAGAGGGGAGCTGAACTCTGCCGTGCCCCCATTTCACCGCTTCCCCTCCCCGGGGAGTGCCGGGCGCCAGACACTCGTCAGGGGGAGGCTCCTGTTTGGGAGAGCCCCTGGATCCTCCCGGGAGCTGAGCAGGGCTCTCCAGGGATGGATTTATCCACGGGATCCTTGGAATGAGCCAGCCTGGTTGTACCGGGCTCTCCAGGGATGGATTTATCCACGGGATCCTTGGAATGAGCCAGCCTGGTTGTACCGGGATCTCCAGGGATGGATTTATTCACTGAGATCCTTGGAATGAGCCAGCCTGGCCGTGCCGGGCTCTCCAGGGATGGATTTATTCACTGAGATCCTTGGAATGAGCCAGCCTGGCCATGCCGGGCTCTCCCGGGATGGATTTATTCACTGGGATCCCTGGAATGAGCCAGCCTGGCCATGCCGGGCTCTCCAGGGATGGATTTATTCACTGGGATCCCTCGAATGAGCCAGCCTGGCCATGCTGGGATCTCCAGGGATGGATTTATCCACGGGATCCTTGGAATGAGCCAGCCTGGCCATGCCGGGCTCTCCCGGGATGGATTTATTCACTGGGATCCCTGGAATGAGCCAGCCTGGTTGTACCGGGCTCTCCAGGGATGGATTTACCCACCGGGATCCCTGGAATGAGCCAGCCTGGCCATGCCGGGCTCTCCAGGGATGGATTTACCCACCGGGATCCCTGGATCCGGGTGCCCCGGCTCCGAAGCCCACCCAGCCCGCGGGGAGCACCGTGTCCTCCCGCTCTCCCTTCTCCGGATTTTGCCACGCTCAGGGAGCATCAAAACCCCCCAAAACGAAGGCGCCCAGATGGAGACACAGCAGCAAAGTGTCGGGGAGAGCCCGCAGAGGGAGGGGAGGTGGCGGCGCTGGGGAAAGCGCTGGATAAATCATTCCGAGGGAGCCAAATTCCCATATTCCCCCTGGTGGAAAATTCAAGCGTGCTCCGAGCTCGCATCCCGGATGGGATTGCTGTGGGCTCCCTGCCTCGGAGGGCACGTACCTGTGTCAGCAGCCGGGCCTGGCGGGCTCGGGGTCCATGCTGGCTCCCTGGCAGCAGCCTCTGCCTTCTGTTCCCGCTGAGCAGCAGCTCTGCTCTGCACAGCGAGGTGCTTCAAGCCGCAACTTCAGGGCTCCAGGGGCGGGGGGTGGAGGTGGACGCGCTCGCTGAGCATGAAAAGCGGCCATTGGCTCTGCCTCGCCGGCTGCTCTGCCGCTGGGCTGGGCTGAACGTGTGGCATCCTCACCCCCGGCTCCCCACGGCTCCCCTCGGGCTCCCCCGGGCTCCCCTTGGTTCCCCCCGGGCTCCCCTCTGCTCCCCCCGGGCTCCCCTCTGCTCCCCCCGGGCTCCCCCTGGCTCCCCCCGGGCTCCCCTCTGCTCCCCCCGGGCTCCCCCTGGCTCCCCCCGGGCTCCCCTCGGCTCCCCCCAGCTCCCCGGGAGAACGAGGGGTGGGGTTGAAGGGGTTAAATCCTCGCATTGTTGAGGGGGACAGCCCTGGGGAAAGTGGGAATAACCCTTGGGAAGGAGTGGCGTTATTGAGGGTGTATAACCCTGGGGAAGGTTATCCTATAAACCATTCCCGTTATCCCGCTGGGATAACCCATGGAAAGGATTCCCTTTATCCTGGGATAACCCATTCCCATTATCCCGGTGGGATAACCCACGGGAAGGATTCCCTTTATCCTGGGATAACCCATTCCCATTATCCCACTGGGATAACCCATTCCCATTATCCCGGGATAACCCATTCCCATTATCCCGGGATAACCCATTCCCTTTATCCCGCTGGGATAACCCATTCCCTTTATCCCGGTGGGATAACTCATTCCCATTATCCCGCTGGGATAACCCATTCCCATTATCCCGGGATAACCCATTCCCTTTATCCCGCTGGGATAACCCATTCCCATTATCCCGCTGGGATAACCCATTCCCTTTATCCCGGTGGGATAACCCATTCCCATTATCCCAGTGGGATAACTCATTCCCTTTATCCCGGGATAACTCATTCCCTTTATCCCGGGATAACTCATTCCCTTTATCCCGCTGGGATAACCCATTCCCGTTATCCCAGTGGGATAACTCATTCCCATTATCCCGGGATAACCCATTCCCATTATCCCGCTGGGATAACTCATTCCCTTTATCCCGGTGGGATAACCCATTCCCATTATCCCGCTGGGATAACCCATTCCCGTTATCCCGCTGGGATAACCCATTCCCATTATCCCGCTGGGATAACCCATTCCCTTTATCCCGGGATAACCCATTCCCATTATCCCGCTGGGATAACCCATTCCCATTATCCCGCTGGGATAACTCATTCCCATTATCCCGCTGGGATAACCCATTCCCATTATCCCGCTGGGATAACCCATTCCCTTTATCCCGGCTGTGACCCCTCCCCAGCTCGGAGCGCAGCTGTCCCGGGCAGATGCGGACGCCGCTCCCGACGCTCCGCCGCCTCCCGGGGACGAGCAGCATATGGTGCCTGAGTTCTCATTTCCTCGGCTCGGCTCGGCCGGCAGGTTCCTCTGATTAACCCCCGCAAGGTCCTGGCGTGCCGAGCGTCCGGATGGGCCGGACAAATCCCATCCCAAATCCCGGCTTCCTGCTCATTAACGGGGAGCGCTTGGATTGAGCCCCGGCCAGGAGAGCGGCAGCTGAGTCCTGCCCGCCTTTAACGCCGCCTCTCCCAGCGTTGTGCTGGCTGAAATCCCGGGAAAAGGAGCTTGGTTATCCCTCTTTTCAAACCCTGTTGTAGTTTCAAACCCTGGATTTGCCGCGTGAAATGTTCCAAGCAGCAGAATCCAGGATTTCAGCAGGGATTCCACCCCCAGGCTCCCTGAGAACACGAGTTTCACTGGGACAGCTTCCACTGCAGCCAGATTTGATTTAGTTTGAGCATCCCCAGCATCCCAAATGTTGTTGGATTTGGGATTCCTGCGGAATTCGGGATCCTTTATTCCATGAGAAATTAGCGCGCCCCTCTGACGGCTCCTGCGGGATTCTGAGGAGCTCCGGGCCGCTCATTCTCCTGCCTTAATTCCCGATTCCAGGGTGGCACTGGATGATCCCTACCATCCCAAAGCGCCCTGGGATTCTGGGATTCCATGAAACCTCAGCGTCCTGCCGGACCCGTGTGGGAGCTGCTGGTGTTTTCCTGGATTTCCGAGGGTCGGGAATCTCCCCCAGTGGAGCAGGAGGGCCTTTCCCAGCAGTTCCCACGGCGCTGGTGGGGACGGGGACCCCCAGAGGGCTGTGACCCCCTCCCTGCAGCATTCCCACGGGACGGGTGAAGCCCCGAATTCCAGCTGGGTGCTTCCCGAAGTGTGCCCGAAGCTTTTCCCTCTGTCTCCACCCCAGCTGCCCACGCGGGAGGATTTGGGATTTGTTGTTGGATTTTGGAGGGGCTGCAGGAGAGGACCCTGGCAGAGCGGCTCCGGCTGAGCTCCGCCAGCCCTCGTGTGCTGGGAGCACTGGGAGCACTGGGAGGGCTGGGTTTGGACTGGGAGGATCTGGGACTGGGGGGACTGGGAGGACTGGGATTGGGAGGGCTGGGAGAGCTGGGAGGACTCGGGACTGGGAGGAGGACTGGGAGGACTGGGAGGACTGGGGTTGGAATGGGAGGGCTGGAGGGGCTGGGAGGACTGGGAGGACTGGGTTTGGACTGGGTTTGGACTGGGAGGACTGGGAGGACTGGGTTTGGACTGGGTTTGGACTGGGTTTGGACTGGGAGGACTGGGAGGACAGGGTTTGGACTGGTTTTGGACTGGGTTTGGACTGGGAAGACTGGGAGGACAGGGTTTGGACTGGTTTTGGACTGGGTTTGGACTGGGTTTGGACTGGTTTTGGACTGGGTTTGGACTGGGAGGACTGGGAGGACTGGGTTTGGACTGGGAGGACTGGGAGGACTGGGTTTGGACTGGTTTTGGACTGGGTTTGGAGTGATCACGGGCTCCTCCAGCTCCTCCTGGGCCAGCCGGTGTTGATCGGGAGCAGCAGCAGGCAGAGCCCTGGGCTGTGATCCGCCAGCCCGGGGCGAGCGCAGAGGGCGGCACGGCCGGGCTGGGGCTCTCCAGGGCGTTTCTCCAGAGAGCCACGAGGTGGAAGCATTTTCCAAAAAGCGGGGACAAGCGGAGCGCGCCTGGAGCGGGGACGGGGCGGGCGGGGAGCAGAGGGGTGGCCGTGGGTGGGGAAAAGAGCTGGGGAGGGATGGAGGAGGGACGCGGGGGAAAAGCTCCCCCAGGGAAAGGACGCTGCAACTCGGCGTGATGTGAACTGCCCGCTGTCCAGGGAAAAGTGTCCTGTGTCCCTCTGTCCTTGTGTCCATGTGTCTGTGTCCTGTGTCCCTCTGTCCTTGTGTCCATGTGTCTGTGTCCTGTGTCACTCTGTCCTTGTGTCCCTGTCTCTGTCCCTGTGTCCCTGTGTCCCTGTGTCCCTCTGTCCTTGTGTCCATGTGTCTGTGTCCTGTGTCCCTCTGTCCTTGTGTCCATGTGTCTGTGTCCTGTGTCCCTCTGTCCTTGTGTTCCTGTCCCTGTGTCTTGTCCCTGTGTCCTGTCCCTGTGTCCTTGTGTTCCTGTCCCTGTGTCCCTGTCCCTGTGTCCTGTCTCTGTCCCTGTGTCCCTGTGTCCCTGTGTCCCTGTCCCTGTCCCTGTGTCCCTGTCCCTGTGTCCTGTCTCTGTCCCTGTGTCCTTGTGTCCCTGTCCCTGTGTCCCTGTCCTTGTGTCCCTGTCCCTGTGTCCTGTCTCTGTCCCTGTGTCCTTGTGTCCCTGTCCCTGTGTCCCTGTCCTTGTGTCCCTGTCCCTGTGTCCCTGTCCCTGTCCCTGTCCCTGTCCCTGTCCCTGTCCCTGTCCCTGTGTCCCTGTGTCCCTGTGTCCCTGTGTCCCTGTCCCTGTCCCTGTCCCTGTCCCTGTCCCTGTCCCTGTGTCCCTGTCCCTGTCCCTGTCCCTGTCCCTGTGTCCCTGTCCCTGTCCCTGTGTCCCTGTCCCTGTCCCTGTCCCTGTCCCAGGGATGAGGCTCCCGAGGCTCACAAACCATCGGGAGCTGAGGAAGAGGAGCCGCGAGGTCCCTGCGGTGCTTTGGGCACCCCGTTTGGTTCCCGGGGTGTTTTGGGGCCGCTCGTGCTGCATCCCCCGGTCCCCGGAGCTGCCACTCCCCGAGGGAAGGAGCTTTCCCCTCTTCCCAGCCAATTCCGCCGCCTTCTGCTCCAATTCCCCAGCGATGCCGGCGGAGCTGGGGGATGTCAGACGGGATGGGAGGCGTGGGGAGGGGAACAGCAGCTCCAGCAGCCTCGACAGCGCCCTGGGGGCTGCAGGAGCTCGCAGACACCGCAGCGAGGGTGGGACAGAGCTCCCAGCTCCTCTCCCGGCTCCATCCCAGCCATTCCTGCCCTGCCAGGGATTTTCCCTCACTGCTCCACCGTTCCCAGCCCTCATCCCGAGCCCTCTTTTTTTTGGAAACGCTCTCACATCCATCATCCCTCTAATGAAGGGATGAAGTTTATGCCTGCACCGATGTTTTGGGAAGGCAGAGCCGGGCTGGATTCCTCGTTTGGGCTGAAAATAGCAGAGCAGGCTGTGAGTCAAGCAGCAAACGCTGGCCGAGCATCCCGAGGCTGTGAGGGAGTCCCTGGTGCCACCCAAGCTGTTCCTGCCACAGCTCCACCCTGCAGCCAAAGGCTTGGGAAAGCCCTCATTATCCTCCAGCCAGACCTTCTCCAGCCCAGCACGGCCTCCTGCTCACAGGGAGCTGCTTTGGGCTGCAAATCCTCGCTTTGTGTCCTGTTCCCAAGCCCTGGGTGCCGCTGGTCCCGGTCCGAGCAGGGACTCCCGGTTTGTGCCGGCAGGAAAGCGCCGGGCCCGTTCCCGCTGTGCTTTGGGAGGAGGATCTGCTGGCTTTTCCCTGCAGGACTTTGGCCTCGCTGCTCCCACGGGGGAGCTCTGGGTGTGCTCCCCCAGCCCTGCCCCGCCGGAGCACGGAGCTTTCAGGAGCCTCCAGCTCAGCCCTGAGCCGCCCGGGGAGGGGAAGCTGGCGGTGACTCAGTGGCAGAGGTGGATCATTCCCTGAAAAAAACCAGTTTATCTCCTCCAGGCGGGGGTCAGGGGACAAGGTTCGCTGGCAGGAGCAAACTGCTGCTTCTCAAACTGCTCAGGTGGTTTAACCCCTGCGGAACAGCTCCTGAAAACAGCTGGGGACACCCGGGGACAGCAGATCCTGCGGGTCCCGGGGCTGGGTGACAGTCAGAGCTCTGGGGGGACAATCAGAGCTCTGGGGGGACAATTTGAGATCTCAGGGGTGACAATCAGAGCTCTGGGGGGACAATCAGAGCTCTGGGGGGGACAATCAGAGCTCTGGGGGGACAATCAGAGCTCTCAGGGGGGACAATCAGAGCTCAGGGGTGACAATTTGAGCTCTTAGAGGTGACAATCAGAGATCTCAGGGGTGACATCTCAGCTTCTGTGTGCTCAGAGATCTCAGAGGTGACCATCAGAGCTCTGGGGGGACAATCAGAGCTCAGGGGTGACAATCAGAACTCTCAGGGGTGACATCTCAGCTTCTGTGAGCTCTGAGATTTCTCTCTTTGGGAGGGGAACCACGCAGAGAAACCCCAAAACCAGAGGCCAAACCCTCCAGTGGCACCACAAGCAGGGCAGGAGAAGCTTTGGAACCCTCTGGGGCAGAACTTTTTGGGATCTGTGGTGCTCTGTGCACCTCCCCGACTGTGCCCACTGCAGCTCTGCCCGCCCACAGCAGCACCATGGAGGAAAGACATTGTACAGATAATTTTTTTATTTATTTTATATTTTTTTTTTTAACTTTGTTTTGCGATTTGGCAGCTCCTGGTTGCTAAGGGCCTGGATCTCTGGTGTGGATTGGTGGAGCTGTTGTTATGGTGATGCTCCATGGGCAAAATTCAGAGGAGATGCTGCTGGATTCTGTGGTTTGCAGCCGGCCTCGTGGTTGCCATGGTCAGCACCTTGAGGATGGGGATTTTGTGTCCCACGGCACTGAGGATTTCGATTTAGTGATTTCCAGTGGTTTCAGGGCAATTTGGGGTTCCGAGAGAGCAAATTCCAGTGTGGGACAAGAACAGCCTGCAGTGATCTGGGTTTGGAGATGTGCAGGGAGACCCTGAGGAGCTCCCTGAGCTCTGGAGCTGGCCCAGGGATATCCAAACTCATCCCCACTTCTCCTGTTCCTCGCTTCACCCCCTTGTAAAACAGCGGGAATAACAATATTCCTTCTGTCCTGCCCGTTCTGGGAGTGACAGCACAAGGGGGAAACGGGTTCAGGCTGAAAGAGGGGAAATTTCAGTTGGATGGGTGGAAAAATCCCTTCCTGGGAGGGTGGGGAGGTCCTGGCAGGGGTTGCCCCATCCCTGGAAACTTCCAAGGCCAAGCTGGACGGGGCTTGGAGCACCCTGGGATGGTGGCAGGTGGAATTTTACACCTTTCAGCTTCTTTCCAACCCAAACCATTTTATGGTTGACATTTCCTGAGCGTGAGCCCACCAGAGGCGCGACTGTGGGGGGGAGAATTATTGTGAAATCAGGGTGTCCCACCCCTCCCGAGCACCGTGCACAGCCCCATCCCCGAGCTGGGGTTCCACACGCGGCTCATTCCCCTTCTCCAGCGAGCTGTGGCAGGCTGGGCACTGGAACATTCCCAGTTTCCCTGGATTTAGCAGCCAGTTTTCACCCCAGCCCTGGCATCGCTGCTGAACCGCAGCTCTGCTCTCCAGGCAATGATTTCCACATGCCTGCCTGCGCGTCGGGGGCAGCGGCCAGGCCAGCAGCAGCAGCAGGAGGAGGCATTGAACACATTTTCCTTTCCATGACTCGCTGCCCACGCTCCTATCGAGTGGCAGGGCAGCGGGGAAGGGACGCAGTGACTGTGAAATGTTCCCTGCGGAGCCCCAGAGCCGCCGGCTCTCCTCGGGAGCCGCACACATGCGAGGCCATGTGAGCTGAGCTCTGGGGAGAAACGGGAGCTGCTGAGGGCTCTGCATCCTCAGAGATGAGAGAGAAACAGGAAAACAGGTGAATGGGAACCCCCCCGGAGCTGACCTGAAGGAGTCAAGCACGTTCCTGCTGCTGTTTCTCTGCAGCTTCGCTCTGAGCTGTCAGGTTTAATCGACTTTCTGCATTTCCTGGAAATTGCCAGGGTTTTTCTGGGCTGTGGGAGCTCTGGAGTTCTCCCCGGGGACAGCGGGGTGCCCGCTGGGTACAGCTCGGATCTTTCTCGAGCGGTTCTTACCGGGCCTGGTGTGTCAGCTCTGGGTGGGTTTGATCTTCCCCGCAGCCTGGCTGAGCTCCTGCCCCTCTGTGTGTGCCTTTTCCAGGGGGGCCAGCAGCTGACAGCCAAAATTGGGTGTTCTTACACCAGAAATTGGGTGTTTTCGCAGCAAAGGACCCCTGGCAGGGCTGCTGTGACACATTTGGACACCGCTGTCACCTCCGCTCAGCCTGAGCTGCTCCGCTCTGCTCCTAAGGCTGTCCCTGCTCCCCGGGCTGCTCCGGGCTCTGTCCCCTCTGTCCCAAAGCCAGCACCCGGCGGTGGCTGCAGTGTCCCCGGCGGTGGCTGCAGTGTCCCCGGCGGTGGCAGCAGTGTCCCCGGCGGTGGCTGCAGTGTCCCCAGCGGGGCCTCTCGCGGGAGGATTTGATGTGCCTGGAGCGAGTCTGGGGCGGGCAGAGCGCCGGGCTCCAGCTCCATCCCGCTCGCAATTCCCAAATCCCGTTCCTTGGGATGAGGGGAACACAGGGATGCCAGGCCGGGGCTGGGTCCTCACCTTCCCTTCGTCCCTCTCGTGTCCCCGCAGTGCTGGCAGGGAAGGTTCTGGAGAGGAGAAAGCTCAGGGCTGTGACTGGAATGCTGCTCAGGATGCTGCAGCGTTCCCTGGTGCTCCTGGCGGCTTCTCCTGCCCGCAGCCTGCGGAGCGCGGGAGCCGCTTTTCCCTGGACTTGGGAAGGAGCGGCTCCTGCAGGGTGTCGGGGGTGATTTTTGGCTGTGGAGAAGAAATGGGATTGCTCCTGCCAGGAGGGAATGGCAGGGAATGCCCGGAGCTGGCACTCAGGGTCCTGTGCATCCCATTCCTGCCGGGACACAGCTCCTGCCGGGTCCTGTGCATCCCATTCCTGCTGGGACACAGCTCCAGCCGGGTCCTGTACATCCCATTCCGGGATACAGCTCCAGCAGGGTCCTGTACATCCCATTTCAGGATACAGCTCCAGCCAGGTCCTGTACATCCCATTCCTGCCGGGATACAGCTCCAGCCGGGTCCTGTGCATCCCATTTCAGGATACAGCTCCAGCCGGGTCCTGTGCATCCTATTTTGGGATACAGCTCCAGCCGGGTCCTGTGCATCCCATTCCTGCCGGGACACAGCTCCAGCCGGGTCCTGTGCATCCCATTCCTGCCGGGACACAGCTCCAGCCGGGTCCTTTGCATCCCATTCCGGGATACAGCTCCAGCCGGGTCCTTTGCATCCCATTCCTGCTGGGATACAGCTCCAGCCGGGTCCTGTGCATCCCATTCCTGCCGGGACACAGCTCCAGCCGGGTCCTGTGCATCCCATTCCTGCAGGGATACAGCTCCAGCCGGGTCCTGTGTATCCCATTCCTGCTGGGATACAGCTCCAGCCGGGTCCTGTACATCCCATTCCTGCCGGGATACAGCTCCAGCCGGGTCCTGTGCATCCCATTTCAGGATACAGCTCCAGCCGGGTCCTGTGCATCCTATTTTGGGATACAGCTCCAGCCGGGTCCTGTGCATCCCATTCCTGCCGGGACACAGCTCCAGCCGGGTCCTGTGCATCCCATTCCTGCCGGGACACAGCTCCAGCCGGGTCCTTTGCATCCCATTCCGGGATACAGCTCCAGCCGGGTCCTTTGCATCCCATTCCTGCTGGGATACAGCTCCAGCAGGGTCCTGTGCATCCCATTCCTGCTGGGATACAGCTCCAGCAGGGTCCTGTGCATCCCATTCCTGCTGGGATACAGCTCCAGCCGGGTCCTGTACATCCCATTCTGGGATACAGCTCCAGCCGGGTCCTGTGCATCCCATTTCAGGATACAGCTCCAGCAGGGTCCTGTGCATCCCATTTCAGGATACAGCTCCTGCCGGGTGCTTTCCCTCTCCACATCCTCCTCCGCCGCTGTCAGGCTCTCGCAGCAATCCCTGGCACGCTGCTGGCTGTAATTTGTGTTTGTGAGGAATGTTCTGCACCAGCGAGCAGCTGCTGTGACACAAGCGCCCAGCTCACGGCCCCCCATTGCTGGAACCTCCCTGCCCTTGCTGCCTTCTCCTCGCGGCTTCTCTTTAGCTCCAGTTTGGGGCTTTCACCTTCATTTGATGGAAGTTTTTGAGGGAATCTCTTTTCCTTTCAGTTTCATGTTGGATTCAGAGCGCCACGTGCTCTGGGAGCTGTGGCAGGGGAGGAGTGGCAGCAGCGCTGATCTGGGAATGACACAGGAATGCTTGAGGGTGACATCTGCCCTCTCAGCACTGGAGATGGGTGACTGTGGAAGTCAGAGCCACGCCAGAACCTGGGATTTGGGGAAAGAACACCAAAATGTCCCATTTCTGCAGGCAGCAGCAGCGGGAGGGCGATGGGCGCTCACAGGGAGCTGAGGGTGGAGCCCACATGAGCAGGGACTGGGTGAGCAGGGGTGAGGGGAGAGCAGGGCCACAGCAGCCAGGAGCCAGCCGGGGTGTCACAGACCTGGGTGTCACACACAGACCTCGTGTCACACCCTGCTCATCACACACAGCCCTGGGTGTCACCCCCTGCACATCACACACAGCCCTGGGTGTCACCTCCTACACATCACACACACCTGGGTGTCACACACAGCCCTGGGTGTCACCTCCTACACATCACACACACCTGGGTGTCACACACAGCCCTGGGTGTCACACACACCTGGGTGTCACCTCCTGCACATCACACACAGCCCTGGGTGTCACACACAGCCCTGGGTGTCACACACACACCTGGGTGTCACACACACACCTGGGTGTCACACACAGCCCAGGTGTCACCCCCTGCACATCACACACAGCCTGGGTGTCACACAGAGCCCTGGTGTCACCCCCTGCACATCACACACAGATCTGGGTGTCACACACACACCTGGGTGTCACCCCCTGCACATCACACACAGCCCTGGGTGTCACACACACACATGGGTGTCACACACACACCTGGGTGTCACACACACACACCTGGGTGTCACACACAGCCCAGGTGTCACCCCCTGCACATCACACACAGATCTGGGTGTCACACACAGCCCTGGGTGTCACACACAGCCCTGGGTGTCACACACAGATCTGGGTGTCACACACAGCCCTGGGTGTCACACACAGCCCTGGGTGTCACACACACACCTGGATGTTACACACACACACCTGGGTGTCACACACAGCCCTGGGTGTCACCCCCTGCACATCACACACACACCTGAGTGTCACACACAGCCTTGGATGTCACACACAGCCCTGGGTGTCACACACAGCCCTTGGTGTCACCCCCTGCACATCACAGCACCTCTGTTCTCCCTTTTCTTCTCCTCCTGAGCCCTGCAGATCCGAGGATTTAAATCCCCCTCAGATGCAGGTGACAAACGAGGTGACAAACCAGCTTGTCACCCCTTGTCACCAAGGGTGGCACCGTCCTGCAGAGCCACCCTGTCCCCTCTGTGTCTCTGTGCCTCTGTCTTGAACCCCCCACCCGCTCCTGGAGGGGCAGCCCCAGCTCAGAGCCCGCTGGTTCAGCTCCTGCTCTCCCCGAAGAGCCCCTGTTAAAGGTTTTACCCCTCTCCCAGGGCACTCAAACATCGCTGAGGGCCCCAGGGGGGTTGTCCTTGGACGGGTTAAAATGACCAGAGGAGATGGATCCTTCTAGAACATCCCTTCCTTCCACGGGGACTCGGATTTGACGCTCCTGCGGAAGCGTTTCCCCACTCCTCGAGGCGTCTCCCAGCCAGCCTGGTGGTTCTGAGATAAGAAATGACAGTCAGCAAGGAAAAGAAAAAGGGAAAAAGGAGTTCTGGCAGCAGCAGAACCGAGGAAACCCAGATTCGGGTCTCTTGGGTAGATTCTTTGTGGAATATCCACGTCTGGAAAGAAGACCCTAAATGTTTCCTGCAGGATGATTTTCCCCCACAGAACCAGGTTTCCCCCTGCCCTTCCCCACCACCTTAAACCTCCCTCACATCCCCCAGATTTCGGCACCAATTACAAAAACTCTGCTGGCAGACAGGGCGCTGTGTGGAGGGAAGGCAAGGATTAATATAGCCGAGGATATAAGAAATTAATTACTTTCAGGCAGACAACGTTGGCACCTCCAGTCAGCCTGATTTATTTCCACGGCTGCTCTATTTTTGGCCAACCCAGAATGTTTGACTAAATATAAGACAACAAGGAGCCGGAATGGGTGGTGGAGCCTCTGCTAAATCCACGACCCGGAGGGGTTGAAAGCCCCAGGGCTGCGGGTGCCGGGCGGTCCCGGCTCTCAGGCATCCTCCAGGAGCCTCGAGGAGGAGCAGGAGGAGCCGCAGGAGGGAGCTGCCCTGGCTCGTGTGCGCGGCCGGGATCGCTGCGTGGTTGTTTGTGTGTTTGTGCTCTCTCCGTGCGCGGCTCCTGCCCGGGCCGGCGGGGCCGAGCGGGCTCCTTATCCCGGGGCTGCGGCGGGGAGGAGCCAGCGCCGCACGGAACCGAGCGGCGGCAGCGCTCCCGCAGCGCCCGCGGCTGGGCTCGGACCGCTCTGCTCCGGTACCGGCACCGCTCGGACCGCTCTGCTCCGGTACCGCCACTGCTCCGGTACCGGCACCGCTCCGACCGCTCTGCTCCGGTACCGGCACCGCTCGGACCGCTCTGCTCCGGTACCGGCACCGGCTGCGCTCCAATTCACCCGGTACCGGCACCGGCACCGCTCCGACTGCTCTGCTCCGGTACCGGCTCTCCAATTCACCCGGCGCTCCAATTCACCCGGTACCGGCACCGGCACCGCTCCGACTGCTCTGCTCCGGTACCGGCTCCGGCTCCGCTACAATTCCCCCGGCACCGGCACCACTCCAACCCTTTTCCTGCTCCAGCACCGGCACCGGCACCGCTCCAGCTCTCCCGTGCTCCAGCCCCGCTCCGGTACCGGTCCCGTTCCAGCCCCGCTCCGGTACCGGCCCCGTTCCAGCCCCGCTCCGGTCCCGGCCCCGCTCCCGGAGCGGCTCCCGCAGCGCCGCCCCTGCTGTGCCCCGCAGGAAGGAGGAAGGGACACGGCACAAGGACCGGAGACCTGCTCGGTACCGGTGAGTGCCGGGGTGACCCCGCCGGGCCCCGGGGACCCTGCCCGCCGCCCCAGCCCCCCCGGCCGCCGCCTTTGGGACCGGCGGGGCACAAAGTGCGAGGGGAGGGCTGAAGTTGGAGGTACGGGGAGGGCTCAGCTCCGTTTGTACCTTGGTGCTCCCCGGTGCGGGAGATTCCTGCGCGTGTTTGGCCCTAAACCTGTTTCAGGGAGTCCGGATCAAGCCCAGTACCGGGCTTTAAGGGGCACCCCCGGGTGGGTCCTGCCGTGAGGGGCCCGAGGGGTCCCTTCCAGTGTGGAAACGCCCGGAGGTGACAGCCGGGCTGTGTCCGGTGCCTCGGGGGAGGGGGGAGCCCGGCATTCCCCTGGCGCTGCAGTTTTTGGTGCCTGTCACCATCAGCCGCATCTCTCCAGCGCTGCCTGTTGCTGTGACAAGTTCCCGGGGGTGTGCCCCAAAATGTGCCCCCCTCCTCGTCCCCAGACAGCCCCTTGAGAGCCCGAAAAGCTTCAACAGCCTCGTTTCTCCCTGAAAACAGCCCGGGCAGAGCGTTGCTGGCACAATGGTGGCATCGGCTGTGAGAGGAGGAGAGAATCAGGGTCAGGCCTGGGGCTGCCGGCGCTGGGTTTTGTGCAGCGCATCAAGGAAACGAGAGGCGCAATGTGATGTGTGATGCGTGTGCCGGCCCCGGAGAAGGTGCCTGAAGGGGGAAAAGCTTTGAACAAGCATCAGGCAGAAAGTTGGAGCCTCTGGGTGAGGTCTGTGAAAGGGCAGGAGCCGTCAGACAGGGCCTTGCAAGGAATCGGGATTAATTAATTCCCTCCCCGGCGGTGTGGGGCGGGTTTGGGGCGGGGATGTGGGATGTGCCAACACACGGGGCTGAGATGCGGTGGATGCAAGCAGAGTCCTGCTTTCCAGGCCCTGCCAGCACCTGTGGGTCAGGGGAGAGGTCGGGAAAAGCAGTTCCCATGATCCCGAAGAGATTCCCTGCAGGAATCTGGCCGTCAGGTAATGGACGTGGGGTGAGATCTCAGTGTGGTGTGGAGCATCCTTCCCTCCCCAGGAAAAGGTGGGAGGTGATGCCCAAGAGTCCCAGAAGGAATAGGCAGGAATGGGAGAGCACCTGGCTCACCCCATCCATGGAATTTCCTCAGCGTGTGTGAGGCACCCAGCTCAGGGTTTGCTGATTTTCTGATCTTCTGTGCCTCACCAGAAGATTTCTGAGCAAGCTTTGGTGTCCGTGCTCCAGGCAGGGCTTGCAGATTTGTTCCCAGGTTCCCAGGCTTACTCACTCTGGAAAATACTGGTACCACATCCAAATGGGAGCAGTTAATAAATGAGTAGTGGAACAACCTCGCCAGCAATCCTGGGAGTTCCTCCTCTCTCATCCTGCTGGGATGGAGAGAAAGAGAGAAAAAAATTACAACTAATCAGGGCTCTGGAGATCTCCCCCTGTCCATGGCCTTGCCACGGATTCTGCCTGGCCTTGGCCACGTCACCGCCGTGTCCCCACGTCTGAGTTCCCCCATCTGTTAACTCCTGACCTTGCTTTGTTCTCAGGGCTTTGCTGCCTGAGCTCTGCAGAGCTCTGGGGATGCTGGCAGGGATGGGAAGCACTGGAATCCTCATCTCCGTGGCCCTGTCACTGAAGCAGCTCTTTGTGGAGCCCTGAATGGGCCCTTCAGAGAGGCTGCGCTGGGGACACAGGGACAGAGGGAAGTGATGGTGTCACACGTTCCTGGTCACAGGTGGCTCGAGTGCAGTTGGCTGCTTTTTATTGCCTTCCAGACGAGCTGCTTTAAGTCTGGAGCTGCCGCCTCTCTGTGCATTCCTTGCCAGCGTCACTCGTACCCTGGGGACAGGCTGGGGCACAGAGGCTGCTGCAGGGGACAGGGTTTGCCTTCCCTCGCTGGCACTGGACCCAGAGCAGGCAGATGAGGGCATTTTGCACAGGGTAAAATGCAGAGGCAAAACGGCTCAGGGTGTTACAGGGAGCAGAGCTGAGCTTTAATCCCCCAGATCCACGAGGATCCCTCTGTTCTCCCTGTCCCGGCTCAGGCAGAGCCCTGGGTGTCCCCTCACACCTGCATTAAAATATCCACATCTCAGTTTCTACTGAGAACATCGGCCCCTTGGCCCGGCCTGCTGGAGAGAAGTGAATGTTTGGTCAATCCCTGTAAACCCTGGGACATTCCTCTGGCTTCCACGGAGCTGAGGTTTGGGCCGAGAATCTCCAGAGAAGCCGGGATCTGTGTGTTTGGAGCCATGTCCAAGAAGAGTAAGAGTTTCCAAAAGGGTTCAGTGGGAGCCTCCCAGATCCTCCTGCCATCCTCAGGGAAATTGAAGCAGCTTCTTCAGGCAGCAGGAGCGGGGGGCTTGGCTCAGCTCAGAGGCCATCCCAAGGCTGGAGCGAGTTCTGCTCTGCGTAATCGCTGTGTGACAGCCCAAAGCTCAGCTCAGCTGGGCCGGGCTTGCTGTGTGCAGGCAGGAGAGCGATGAGCGGGCTCTGTTGGAGCAGGGCCCGGGGCTGGAGGTGAACCCTGGCCAGGCAGAGCTTTGCCCTGCTGCCTCTGCTCTCCCCTAAAGCCACGGGCTCCTCTGTTTATCCAGGGAAAGCTGACGGCAGGAAGCAGAATGTTGATGGATGTGGCCCAGATCCCAATCTGGTGAACAATTAACTTTGCAGAGCAGCTCTGTAATCAGTCCAGCATCTTTTGCCCTCTCCTCCCTCTCCCGACCCGCAGCCCAGGGCTCTCTCCGAGGCAGCGTTCTGCCCTCAGCCAGGGCTGCTCATCCGCTGCTTGTTTGCTCTGTCTCTCCCAGTCTCTGGCTCCTGTCTCTGCTCTGGCTGCTGGGGGACTATTATTATTATTATTATTATTATTATTATTATTATTATTATTATTATTATTATTATCATCATCATCATCATCATCATCATCATCATCATCATTATAATTTATTTTAATTTTTAATATTATTATTGTCATTATTATCATTATTATAATAGAATTATTATCATTATTATCATAATTACCATTATTAATATTATTATTTTTATTATTTTTATTATCATTATCATTATCATTATCATTATCATTATCATTATTATCATTATTATCATTATTATCATTATTATCAGTATCATAATCACTATTATTATTATTATTATCATCATCACCATCATTATCATTATTACCATTATTATTATTATTAATATTATTAATATTATCTGTGCTGCCGCCCCCTCTCATCTGTCTGCTCATCCTTCGCCTCCCTCCCTGCCCCAGCTCATTCCAGCCCCGCGTTCCCTCCCCTCCGGCTCTCCCGGCTGTTTTTAGGGATGAGCTCCCAGCAGCCACAGCTGGATTTTCACAGCCGCGTTCCCCACCGGGAATCGCCCTCATCTCTTCCTTCCCTCTGGGCAATCCCTGCTGGAAATCCGGGAGTTCTTTCCCGCTGGGCTCTTGTTGGAGCTCGGAGCAGGTGGAGGAGGAGCAGTGGGAATGTGGCTCGGGAAGCAGGAGGATGCTCCAGGTGAAGGAGGAGCAGTGGGAATGTGGCTCGGGAAGGGAGGATGCTCCAGGTGGAGGCAGGAGCAGTGGGAATGTGGCTCGGGAAGCAGGAGGATGCTCCAGGTGGAGGCAGGAGCAGTGGGAATGTGGCTCGGGAAGCAGGAGGATGCTCCAGGTGGAGGCAGGAGCAGTGGGAATGTGGCTCGGGAAGCAGGAGGATGCTCCAGGTGAAGGAGGAGCAGTGGGAATGTGGCTCAGGAAGCAGGAGGATGCTCCAGGTGGAGGAGGAGCAGTGGGAATGTGGCTCGGGAAGCAGGAGGATGCTCCAGGTGGAGGAGGAGCAGTGGGAATGTGGCTCGGGAAGCAGGAGGATGCTCCAGGTGGAGGCAGGAGCAGTGGGAATGTGGCTCGGGAAGCAGGAGGATGCTCCAGGTGAAGGAGGAGCAGTGGGAATGTGGCTCGGGAAGCAGGAGGATGCTCCAGGTGGAGGAGGAGCAGTGGGAATGTGGCTCGGGAAGCAGGAGGATGCTCCAGGTGGAGGAAGGAGCAGTGGGAATGTGGCTCGGGAAGCAGGAGGATGCTCCAGGTGAAGGAGGAGCAGTGGGAATGCTCGGGAAGGGAGATCTCCTGTGGCCACCTGGAAGGTCACTGCTAATGAAGATGCTCCAATTCATGGCATTTTCAGTTAATTATTTTGTTAGTTTTTAATTTTTTAAATTTTTTTTCCCTTTAATAATTTTATTGATGACGCCCAAACGTTCCAGCCTTGCTCCGCCCTCATCGTCTTCGTTTATCAGCTGGGAAACTGAGGCACGGAATTTATTTATTTTATTTATTTATTCCTGGCATTAGGAAAATCCCAAATTACTGACAGCTCTGGATCTCAAACCTGAGGCCCAAAACTCTCTCCAGGATGTGCTGACCTGAACCAAACAGCTCCTGTATCGCTGTGCTCTGGTTTTATGAATTTAACTCATCTTTTGGGCACATTTTCAGTGTTTTTATCACTGAACCCTCTCCGTGAACCCTCTCCCTCTCTTTCTTCCCCAATCCCTGAAATCCTCAGCCATTTCCTTGAAAACAACCCAAATTTTCCCAGCTGGAGTGGGGCAGGGCACTGGCTTTGACCAGTTTTTTGTGGTGATTTTGCCTTCAATCGCCCCATTTAAAAGGAGAAGCTGCTGAAGCCGACAGTAAACACTGAAACCTCCGAAGAAATCAAAATGTGTCTTTTTTGGGAAGCAAGGAAACATTCCCAGAGTTCCATTTATATCTGCTCTTTCTCCATTTTGATTTTAATGTTTTGTTGGTTTTTTTTTTCTATTTAATTATCTGGGCAACATTAACGTGCTGGTCACTCAGGGGTTGGGATTCCTGATCCTGGTGGGGGGATTTATCCTCAAAACACCCCCCAGCTTTTCCCTCTCTCCTGTTGCTCCCAGCACTTCCCACTCCCGGAGCCGTGGCTTTTTTTAGTTGCTCAATCTGACAAGGTTTGCGAGCAGGAGCCTGGGTTCCGCACTCGGGAACACTCACAGGAATATAAATTCAGCACTTTGGGGGATTTATTTTTCCCCCTGCATGGAACATCACCTGGAGCTTGGATTTGTGCTGTCTGTGGCTGGAATTTCTGGGTGGAATTTGAGGTTGGAGGTTTATGGGCCAAGCCTGTGCTGGAGCAAATGTGGATAAAGAGGAGATCTGAGGAGCTGAGGACTCAGTCCTGATCCAGTAGATCCATGATCCATAAACAGCAGAACCAAGGGGATGGTCCTGGTGTGCCTGGGGACGAGGAGGAGGAGGAGGAGGAGGCAGAACTGGAGGTTTTGGTTGTGGTCAGACACTGGTTTGTGTCTCTAAAACGCAGGGAGAGGCTCTGTGTGTCCAAAGCGCTCCTTGAATTTAACAAATCACCCAACACCCCCCTCACAGCCTCCCTCGCACGTCCTGCCCGAGCTGGGACTCCTGAAAGCCCTGGGAGCAGCAGGAGAAGCAGGAGCTGTCCCATCATTGTCCTGTCATTGTCCCATCATTGTCCCATCCTCATCCCCTCATTGTCCCCTCATTGTCCCATCTCTGTCCCGTTATTGTCCTATCCCTGTCCCATCACTGTCCTGTCATTGTCCCATCTCTGTCCCGTTATTGTCCTATCCCTGTCCCCTCTCTGTCCCATCATTGTCCCATCCCTGTCCCATCATTGTCCCATCTTCATCCCCTCATTGTCCCATCTCTGTCCCGTTATTGTCCTATCCCTGTCCCCTCATTGTCCCATCATTGTCCTGTCATTGTCCCATCCTCTTCCAATCCCTGTCCCATCCCTGTCCCATTCCCATTCCCATTCCATCCCATCCCATCCCATCCCCATCCCATCCCATCCCATCCCATCCCATCCCATCCCATCCCATCCCATCCCATCCCATCCCATCCCATCCCATCCCATCCCATGGATCTCATCCCATTATCCCATCCCATTATCCCATCCCATCCCATCTCTCCATGGCTGTCCTGTCCCCTCAGACCCTGCCTGGGCTGCTCTGGGTTCCCCCAAATCCCATCTGCAGCCACACAGGGATGGGCAGAGCCTCTTCCCCACAGAATCTTCCGGAAAAGCCCCAGCGGGGACATTTTAATTCCAGCAGAGCATCCCGGGGGAAGGAGCATTTTCATAAATTACCACCAGCAGCACGTGTGCCGTGTAAGCACTTAATCCCTCCCAATCCCCCCCGATTAACGATTAATTGTGCCGCTAATTGCGCTATCACACCGCGGCAGGCCTGGCCGGCCGCACCAGTGCCGAGCCACGCCACAACTGGGAGCACTGGGAGTCCGGCCCAGCTCATCCCAAATCCCTCAGGGATTATAACCCTGCCTTATCCTCGCATTCCCTTATCAGCCGTGGGGCAGGAGAGGAGGATTGGATGCGCTTGGAGCGGCCCTGCTCGGTGTTGTCCTGTTTTTAGGGTGGGTTTTCCTCCCATTCCAGCGAAAACCACATGGAAATTCCTCTCTGTTTCGATTTGGGGTGGGGGGAAAGCACGATATTTTAATTTATTCCCGTTATTTTACACTTTTGGCGCTGCAGGCCGGCAGCTCTCTCTCCCTGAGCCCATCCAGAGCCCAGCCAGGAGTTTTCCTGGGGGAGATCCCTGTTTCCCTCTCTTTATCTCGCTCTGGGCTCTGTTATCTCTCCAAGGCTTGTGCAGGAACCAGCCTGGCTTGTCAAGGACACCGGGGCTGCTTCCAAAGCACTGAGAAAAGTGAAAAAAAAACAAACAAAAAATAATTAAAATATCCTAGAAAGGGATTAATTTACGATTTTCCGAGCCCACCAATTAATTTATTCTGTCTGCCAGCGTGACACCGCAGCTTTGAGGACACGGGGCTGGCCTTGGCTGGGTGGCACAAATGACATTTACAGTTTAACGAGGAGCAAGGTTTATCCAAACACTCCCTGCTCGCTTCCCAGACCGGCCTGGAATGTTTCCTTCCCAGGGAAGGGATCAGAGCTTGGCAGGAAAAATCTGTTTATTGGATCTCTCTCTATCCTGGTGCCTTTTTCTTAATTTGGGAATGAAATCGGAGATAATTCTAATGAGGAGGAGACATAAAAGTGGATTTTTAGTTGAAGGTTTTCAGGGGTGGTTGTGGAAAGATTTTTAGAGAAGTTTATTTTAGGGGTGAGTATTTTTTACAAGTTTTAGGAAATTAGTCTAAAATATATAATATATAATATATAATATATAATATATAATATATAATATATAATATATAATATAGAATATAGAATATAGAATATAGAATATAGAATATATCATATATCATATAATATATAATAATATATAATATATAGCATATAATATATAATATATTATATGTAATATGTAATATATAATATATAATATGAAATATACAATATATAATAAATAATATATAATAAATAATATATAATAAATATATATTATATATTATATATTATATATTATAGATTATATATTACATATTATATATAATATATTATATATTATAATATAATGTATTAATTAATATATTATATAGCATATATAAAAATATAGTATATATATAAAAAATAGTATATGTAAAAATACAGTATATATAATAGCATATATTACATATAATATATAATACATGTATAATATATATTAAAATATATTAATTAATTAGTATTAATTAGCTGTGCTGTGCCTGGAAACCTCTGGCTCCCCAGGTGTTGTCTCCTCCTCGCCTCCCTCCCCGTGGCTGCTCCTTCCTCCCATCCCAGTGGGAATTGTCCCTCCAAGGGTGGCTGCGGGGCTGGGCTGAGGTTTAATCCCAGCTTAGTGCAATCCTGGGCCGGGCAGCGTTTGCACGTGATCCTCGCTGGGTTTTAAATAAACCACATCTCAAAGCCTCCAGCACAGAGCTTTCAGTGCTCTGCTGCCAAACCTGGCCCAGTGTTTGTCCTGGGAGTGCCCAGGGTGGGGATGTATCCAATGCATCCACATCCAATCCCTGTCCCATCCCTGTCCCATCCCTGTCCCATTCCCATCCCCGTCCCATCCCCGTCCCATCCCATTATCCCATCCCATTATCCCATCCCATCCCATTATCCCATCCCATCCCATCCCATTATCCCATCCCATTATCCTATCCACATCCCATCCCCATCCCCATCCCATCCCATCCCATCCCATCCCATCCCATCCCATGGATCCCATTCCATCCCATCCCATCCCATCCCATCCCATCCCATCCCATTATCCCATTATCCCATCCCATCTCTCCATGTCTGTCCTGTCCCCTCAGACCCTGCCTGGGCTGCTCTGGGTTCCCCCAAATCCCATCTGCATCCACACAGGGATGGGCAGAGCCTCTTCCCCACAGAATCTTCCGGAAAAGCCCCAGCGGGGACATTTTAATTCCAGCAGAGCATCCCGGGGGAAGGAGCATTTTCATAAATTACCACCAGCAACACGTGTGCCGTGTAAGTGCTTAATCCCTTAAGGGGAAGCAGCACCTTCCCCTTCCACCCCCTGATGGAAAATCCATCCCAGGGTGGTTTGGGGCTGCTTCAGGAGCTGCTGGAGCAGAGCTGGGATCCTGCTGGGAGAGCAGGGACAAGTTAATCCCACCTCGAGTCTCTCCAGCTTTTCCTCCCCTTCCCAGGATGTGGAAATCTCCAGGCAGAGAGTTTGGGGTTTTGTTCAGAGCCCTTTTGTCAAGGCAAAACATTTCCAGTCTCCTGAATAATCCATGGCAAGGAGCCGAGCTCCTAATTACTCCGGGTGCTCGTGGTGCTGCTGCTCCACAGAAAAGTGGGGTTTTCTTTGGATTCCGACTGTTCCGTGGCTTTTTTTCCCTGGGAAATTCCATCCTGTCAAGAGCCTTTGAGGCCGGGATCCCTCTGGAAAGGCTTTTCCCGAGGATCTGACTTCCCTGCTGGTGTTTGTCCCCCTCCTTTTCCGTGTGCCAGAGGTGGCTGCATTGCTCAGATTCCCAGGGGTCATCGGATGCCCAGGATGTCATTCCTGACTCTTTAAATATCTTTTTGGAAAGGGGATCCTTGAGCTCAGCTGTCCCTGCCCAGCTGTGTCACACCCCCAGGACAAACCCAGCTCCCACCCTGCAGCTCCAGGGATTCCTTCCCCCGTTATCCTCGTTTTTGCACCCAAATTTCCTTCCAGCCTCCTTCTCCCGCACCAGGAAGAGGCCTTGGGTCACAGGAGGAAAATTCTGGTATTTTCTGTTCATCAGAGAGTGGGGAAACCTCTCCTGATCGCTGCAGGGAAAGTGAATCCTGGTTTTCCATCAATTTTTATCTTGCAGACAAAGCCGCAGCTCTGGGAGCTCTGTGTGGGCTGGGGAAGGAAGGAAAGCATAATTTAAAAAAAGGGAATTAAAAAAAAAAAGGAAAAGGAGGAAAGAAAACAACTTTAATAGTGCAGCAGACCTGACATACCCTGAGTGTGAGGTGTGGGTGACAGCCTTCATCCACTGGGAATGATCCTGGATGGGATTTGGGCTCTTATTCCCAGGAATCTTCTCCCAAAATGGGGATTCTCCTCCCCACCCAGCCACAAAGAGAGGGCAGCTGCTGAGTGCCTCAGCCCCAGGTTAAAAAGAGAGATAAAATAGATAAAATAAGAGTTAAATAAATGCTGGGAATGCCTCTGGAAGCTCAGCACCTTCTTCCCTGTCTCTCCAGCCCCCTGGGAATGCTGGCTGCCCGAGGTTTGTCCCTCGGGGTGTGGATTTCACCCAGGAGCAATTCCTTGGATGTGTTTGGGTGCTCCAGACCCTCCGTGGGTGCCTGCCAGGGAGGGCAGCCCAGGACACGTGAGGAGCAGGAAGGTTGGAGCCAGTTTTCCTTGGATTGTGGGTTAATTTTTACCCAAAAATCAGCTGAGTTCCACAAAAAAGCAAGGACCAGGCTGGATTTTGCTGCTCAACCTCAGGAACTGAGTTGATATTCCAGCTCCTCAGGGCTTTGGGACACTCAGGGTGTCTCTGCATTCAGCCAGGAGAGAACACCTTAGTAGTGTGAAAAACGAGGATCACATATTGTTTTTAATATAGAATTTAAAATTTAATAGAAAGTCAATTAGGAGATAAAAATAAAGTAAAATACACAGATCTGGCCTGATGTCTCTGCATTCAGCCAGGAGAGAACACCTTACTGATGTGAAAAACCAGATTCACATATTTTTTTATATAGAATTTAAAAGTTTAATAGAAAGACAATTAGAATATGAAAATAAAATATACAGATATGGCCTGGTGTCTCTGCATTCAGCCAAGACAGAACACCTTACTGATGTGAAAAAACAGGTTCACGTATTTTTTTTTATATAGAATTTAAAAGTTTTATAGAAAGACAATTGGGAGATAAAAATAAAGTAAAATATACAGATATGGCCTGGTGTCTCTGCATTCAGCCAGGAGAGAACACCTTACTGATGTGAAAAACCAGATTCACATATTTTTTTATATAGAATTTAAAAGTTTAATAGAAAGACAATTAGGATATAAAAATAAAATACACAAATCTGGCCTGATGTCTCTGCATTCAGCCAGGAGAGAACACCTTAATAATGTGAAAAAACACGTTCACATATTGTTTTTATATAGAATTTTAGAAGTTTAATAGAAAGACAATTAGGAGATAAAAATAAAATATTTTTATTTTATTTTTAACAGATATGGCCGTGTGTCTCTGCATTCACCTCACTAACAAAAGATCATCCCTTAAAAACAGAACCCTACTCCATATCCATAAATTCTCATACATATTCAGACATTCTTCTGAAGTTTTTTTATATTCCTTTATTTAGTTTTTACCTTGCCCCCCTTCAAGATCAATCTTGGTGTCACTGGGTTTTATATCCTTCGATAAGGATGTAATAAATTCTTCTCTTGGAGGACAAGATGATCTTAATAATGCAGGGAGGGGTCTCTGATTATCTTTTCAATCTAAACAAAAAGTAGTTTGTGCTTTGGTATCATGTTATAGCCCAATATATATTTATATTTATATTTATATTTATATTTATATTTATATTTATATTTATATTTATATTTATATTTATATTTATATTTATATTTATATTTATATTTATATTTATATTTATATTTATATTTATATTTATATTTATATATTTATATATTTATATATTTATATATTTATTTATATTTATATTTATATTTATATTTATATTTATATTTATATTTATATTTATATTTATATTTATATTTATATTTATATTTATATTTATATTTATATTTATATTATACCACCATTTTTAAAGTTTTTATCAACAACAGAAATAGACGAAACTATATCAATTAAATTATATTAATTAAAAACACAACAAAGTTTTCTAACCTTATAACATCCATTATAATATTTGCAAAAAGCCAATAATATTATATAATATAAAATATAATAATATT
This sequence comes from Cyanistes caeruleus, assembly GCF_971803275.1. Taxonomy (NCBI): domain Eukaryota; kingdom Metazoa; phylum Chordata; class Aves; order Passeriformes; family Paridae; genus Cyanistes; species Cyanistes caeruleus. The sequence goes on from NC_141724.1 coordinate 1,941,426, forward strand.
TATAATAATATAAAATATAATATAATATAATATAATATAATATAATATAATATAATATAATATAATATAATATAATATAATATAATATAATATAATATAATATAAAAGCCAGATAATTTAATCTGAATCCTCGGAATCGAGGCTGGGGGTGCTGAAGGGAGCAGGGAAGCGCTGGCAGGGCAGGGACGATGTGAGCCCTGAGCTCCCTGGGGTGGCCACGGTGGCCAGCAGTGGCCCCGCTGTTGTTGCAGCTGAAGGCTGAAGGCTTCTCCCAGCTTTGGGAATAAATTCCCAGTGTTCTGAGCTGCTGGAATAAAGGCTGGGATTGCGGTGCCTTGCTCAGAGCTGCCCTGAGCTCAGCAGGAGCAGAGAAAGGCGAAATATCCCGGGGCAGAACAAAGATCCTTTGTGCGCTCCCATTACTGGGCTCCTTGTCAGCTCCAAAGCGGGGTGGGAATGTGCATCCAGCTGCCCTTCCTCCCATCCCTGCACCGAGAACAGGTTGGAATCTCATCCCTGGAAGTGTCCAAGGGCAGCTTGGAGCAGCCTGGGATGGTGGGAGGTGTTCCCATGCCCATGGGAATGGGGTGAGCTTTAAGATCGCTCCCAATCCGTTCCGTGCTCCCGCCAACCTCTCTGTGAAGGAGTTTTCCATGGATCCACCTTCCCCAGGCTGTCCCCGTGTGCTCCTGGCTCTCAGAACGTGGCTTTGCCTGTGCTGCTGTCTCCTCAGAAGGAATTCCCGGGTGGAATTCTGCAGGGGAAGGGGTGGGAGCGCCGCTGTGCCAGCTCCTGGACGTGCCCAGCCAGGGTCGCACATCCCGGGGGAATTCAAACTCAGATGGAGAGAGGAGGATGCGATGCCATCGTTCCTGATTTATCCCCGTGGCATTCCCAGGAGTGGGAGCCAGCCTCGGGCATTTCCTGGGAGATCATTTGTCCTCCTGAGCCTCCTCCCAAGCCCAAAGAGAGGACAGAGGTGTCCTCATCACATTTCTGCATTTCCCGTGGAAGGCAGGGCCAGGAATTGCAGCGTGGGGATGGATTGGGGATCCCAGGCTCTCTTCCCAATCATTCCCAGGATGATGGGAACGCTCCAGGGCTGCTGGAGATGGATGGTGCTCCCTTCCCTGCGGGATCTTGGCCGGGAAGGGGCGATGTCAGGCCCTGAGGTGAATGTGGAAGGGGGAGAGGTGGCTTTGCTGTGTCCCCTCGTCACTCAGCCCTCGGGAAGGGAAATTCCTGCTCTGGGAATTCTTCCTGAGAGGATTCTGCAGCTCCTCACTGCAGGATGGATGGAGGAGGTTGGTGACCCCAGGGAGGGCTTATCCCAATTTATCCCAATTTATCCCAATTTATCCCAATTATTTATCCCAATTTATCCCAATTCATCCTTTGGTGGTCAGGGTTGGTCCCTGGCAGAATTCCCAGCTGCCACAGAAAATTCAGCCTCATCCCCGCTGTGATTTTGACCAGTTTCCCTCCCAGTCCCCAGAGCAGCCTGGAATCTCTCCCCAGCCCCCTCCACACATTCCCGAGGATCTCAGGGTGGTCCCACAAAGGAAATCCGGAGCAGAGGAGGAATCCAAGGGGTGCTGAGCTCCTGTTTGCCCACGGAGAGGTTGGAATCTCTCCTATCTCATGCAGCTTTTCCCTGCTCCCTCTCCCTGGGGAGAACCTCGGGGGGCCCTGGGGCTGTGCTGGGGAGTTTCTGCTGCCTCTGGCTCCGTGTCCAGCCCGTGTGAGGAGGAACACGTATTTCCATGCTCCCTGGAGCCACCCGCAGCCTCGCAGGGTTGCCGTGTTTGCTGAGCAAATAAAAGCTCCACGAGGAGCAGAATTCCCCCGTTTCTCCCGGCCTGGCAGGAGGGAATCGATGCCACCTAATAGGCAGGAGAGTGAAGTGCTGAATTGGGCTGTTCAGTTTGCCTTGTAAACACAACTGCTGATCTCTCTGGGGATTAATGAAAAACACAAAATGAACGGGTTAGAAGAAAGAAACTTTTCCCTCTGAGCTTTCCTCTCTTTCGGCTGGGAAATGAGGGCAGGAGTCTGGTGAAATGTTAAGGAAAAAATCAGAATTTATCATTTTTGAGAGGTAATAATCAGCGCTGGGGAGCTCCGCTTCCAAACCCTGCTGGAGGAGGGAGGGGGCAGTTCCGTACTCTGCTGATGCCCAGAACACCTGCCTCAGGAATTCCAGAGCAGGAAAGCTCTAGAAATGCAGGAAAGACCCAATCCCAGCCGGAATTCCTGCAGGAACAATTCCTGAGGAATGCTGAAGGTGATTTCTGGACACAGCCTGGAAGGCAGTGTTTAAATGATGGATAACTCCTTGTCTGGATCCCGTGAGGAGTTTTCCTGCTGGGATTCAGCTCTGGGGCTCTCTGAAGTGTTTTAGCCGGGTATTTACTCTCCTGCCCTGTTCCAGTAAACCCTGCTGGCTTTAATCCTGGCTTTTGGCCGGGTTCCAAGCCGGGTGATTTCATTTTTGCCTGAATTCCTCACTGCCGTGTGAAACTGCTCCTTCCCTTCGTGTTCCTGCCTGCTGTTAATTACCCATGGCCGGGAGAGCTGGGATGGAGCTGGGATTGCTGCCACTCCTGCCAGGCTGGAAAACCAAAAGTGATGTCACCGCTTTCCTTAACCAAGTGTCACTTGCCCCCCGAGAGTCAATGAATGCCATCGCTTCCTTTAGGACACTGGGGGAAAAAAAAAACCCAAAAAAAACCCCCAAAATCCCACTAAATAAACCAAAAAGTGGTCGCCAGGAATTCTTAATTTGAGATCCGTGCCCGGGGAAAGCAGCTGTAAAAAGAAATGTCTTTCTCCCGCAAGGAATGCGGCTGGAGGGTGGGTGAGGCTCCTGGAAGCCCGGGGTGATGTGGGGCACCCGACATTACCCAGCCCGACCCTCCATTCCCCCTGGAACCCCACATTTCCTGACCCTCCATTCCCCTGGAACCCCACATTTCCTGCCCCTCCATTCCCCCTGGAACCCCACATTTCCTGCCCCTACATTCCCCCTAGAACCCCACATTTCCTGCCCCTCCATTCCCCCTGGAACCCCACATTTCCTGCCCCTCCATTCCCCCTGGAACCCCACATTTCCTGACCCTCCATTCCCCCTGGAACCCCACATTTCCTGACCCTACACTCCCCCTAGAACCCCACATTTCCTGACCCTACATTCCCCTAGAACCCCACATTTCCTGCCCCTACATTCCCCCTGGAACCCCACATTTCCTGACCCTCCATTCCCCTGGAACCCCACATTTCCTGACCCTCCATTCCCCTGGAACCCCACATTTCCTGACCCTACACTCCCCCTAGAACCCCACATTTCCTGCCCCTCCATTCCCCTGGAACCCCACATTTCCTGCCCCTACACTCCCCCTGCAAGGTTGTGGGTGATTTTTCTTCCAGGAATTCAGCAAATCCCAGCTTTGGGCTGGGATCCATACGGGACAGGGCGAATTCCTGCCGGGGAAGGAGAATTCCTCTCTGGAGGAGCCGGGGGCTGGGGATAAGGACAATCCCATAAATCCCAGCTGACCAAGGCTTTAACACCAACCCCCAGCAGCAGATCCCGAGCAGGTCCAGGTGTAGCTGGAAAAATGAGCCCAGGGATGTGGGAGCAGGAGCAGGGAGCAGCTCGGGCATGGCACGAGAGGCTGCAGCCATCCCGGGGATATTTTTACCCCTATCCCAGTTCCTCTCCTCTCCCAGGTCTATATTTAGCAGCCTGGAGCTGCTGGCATTCCTGTAGGAAGCGAGAGGTGGGGGAAGGACTGGGATTTGTGGAGCTGCTGATTCCCTGTAAGCCATCCTCAGCTTTTTGGGGTGGTGGGGAAGGGAGATGGAGAGACCACCTCTCATTTTCCTCATTCATCTTTCCCATTCCCTACATCTTTCCTGATCCAGAATTGATCCTGGTCAAGGGGGGTTATGGATTGGCTGGGTGGGGGGGGTTGGCAGAGCAGGAATTGCTCAGCCCAGAGATCCCAGTGGGATTCCTCCCAGTCCTGATTATCCCATTCCAGTCCCTGCCAGGCTGGACCAGGAATTCTCTCCTTTCATCCAGACATCCCTAAATCTCCTTTGGAGCCCAGAGCATCCCCGGTGCCACCTCTTTATTGCATCCAAGCACGTTCCTGCAGTGCTGGGAAAACATTCCAGTGTCTGAGGCTGGAGCGGAGGTGTCTAAAACCCTCCCTCCTCCCTCCCCACCCCCGGCAAAGCCCCCCAGCCCTGACTCCTTCAGCCTCGGCAATCCGCGGCGTGGAAGGTGAGCGCTGGGCGGGGGAGTTCCCGGGATTGAGGTGAATTCCCGGGATTTTCAGGGGATCCAGCCGCTGCAGGGTGCCGTGGCCTGGCAGGAGCCCAAGCGGAGTTTTTCCGTCGCTGACGGATAATCTGCTGAGCTTTCAGATGCAGGGAGCCGCCGTTGTCCTGGAGACGGGAATGCCGCATCAGTCTGGAATGCTGCCGTCACCCTTGGGTGGTGCTGATGGGCCTGGGGGGGCTCTGGGGACACCCAGGAGGAAGAGGCCGAGCTGCTCCAGGGGTCCGGGATGTGCGGGAAAGAGCCGCTCCCTGTGGGATAAAACATCCCCGGGAAGTTTTGGGACCTGTTGGGTACCAAAGGGTGACTGCGCTCCTCAGACGGGCTTGGGGAGGTGAGGGCAGCGTTAAACCCAGGGCTGTTCATGGAAAATCCCCTGGAGGGGAGCTGGGACCGCCCAGAGGATGAGGGATGCAGGAGGAGCATCTCCACATTCCTGGGATTGGGAAGAGGAGAGGGACAGACCCAAAGTTCCTCAGGCCTGGGACTGGAAGGGCAGAGCTGTGGCTGGTTTGGGGAGGGATGATGATGTCCCATCCCTGGAAGTGTCCATGACCAGCTTGGACAGGGCCTGGAAAAACCTGGGATAATGGAAGGTGTCCCTGCCTGGGATGAGATGATTCCCAAACCGGTCTGGGATTCTGGGATTTCCATGTCTGTAAATCCAGGGAGCGCTGGATCCGTGCTGGATCCATGTGGGGCAGGAGGAATTTCAGCAGGGCTGGAACCCAAACCCTGCACAGGCAGCGCTTCCAGCCTTGATCCCATCAAACCTTGATCCCATCCCTGCGGAGCCTGGGAAGAGCCAGAGCAGGAAGGTGAAGCTGCATCCAGGGAGAGCTCCCATGGCTCAGCCCCAACCCGCTCGCCCCGTGCCCCTGGGGCGTTTTCTTCCTTTCAGGGTTTTATTGCTTTAATCAGATCTTTAATCACATCTAATCGCGGTTAAGGCGATTCTGACGCCCAACAGGACGAGTCAGCGGGAGCCTGGGATGGAGCTGGGATGGAGCTGGGATGGAGCTGGGATGGAGCTGGGATGGAGCTGGGATGGAGCTGGGATGGAGCTGGGAGCTGGGATGGAGCTGGGATGGAGCTGGGAGCTCAGAACATCTCCTGGGGCTGGAATTTGGGGGGATCCCAAATTCAGGTCAGGACACTGCCAGCCCCAAAGAGCAGCAGCTGTGGGGTGGAAATTCGGGTCAGGATGGTGCCAACCCCAAAGAGCTGGAGCTGTGGGGTGGAAATTCGGGTCAGGATGGTGCCAACCCCAAAGAGCTGGAGCTGTGGGGTGGAAATTCGGGTCAGGATGGTGCCAACCCCAAAGAGCAGCAGCTGTGGGGTGGAAATTCAGGTCAGGACACTGCCAACCCCAACGAGCTGGAGCTGTGGGGCTGGGGGCCCATCCCGGTGCTGCCCAGCCCTCTGAGCCCGCTGGCCCTTTCCCCACAGGGCTCTGCCACCCCTGGCAGCGCGAGGGAAGATGAACAAGATGAAAAACTTCAAGAGGAGGTTCTCGCTCTCGGTGCCGCGCACGGAGACCATCGAGGAGTCGCTGACGGAGTTCACCGAGCAGTTCAACCAGCTCAACAACCAGAGGAACGAAGGTGAGGAGCCCCTGGGTCCCTGGGGTGGCTCAGGGCCATCTGGGGTGGGTGAAAGCCTCTCCCCAGCCGTTCTCGGGGTGTGTGGAAAGCGTCTGCTCCTTGTTGCGTGTTGCTCTCCCCATTCCCTGCCCGTGGGGGTGGATAACACCTCGTCATTAAAGCCGAGGAGAGATTTATCCTCGCCCGAGGAAAGCCTGATGGGAGGGAAAGGAATTTGCCCAAAAACGGGAGCTGTGGTTAAGGTGGAGAAGGGGAATGTGTGGGATCTCCTCCTGCTTCCCCAAAAGAGGGGGTGACCCCTCGGGGGGCTCCAGGACGTTCCCCCAAGCCAAAGTGGCTCTTCTCTGTCCCAGACCAGCCTTTGCTCCTCTCTGCCGCTTGGTTTTTGACATCCAGGGGAGATTGAGGGTTAAAGGCCTGCCTGAGCCCCCAGAGCAGGTTGGGGCAGCTCCGGGCTGGGAGCAGCCCAGCCGAGCCGGCCGTGCTCGGGCAAGCCGGGCTGGGTCGGGCTGGCTCATCCCGGGGTGAAGCGCGGCCATCCCGCGGTGCCTGAGACACTGAGTGTGCGCCCTCGCTCCTGGAGCTGGGCTCTGATTTACACACTCACACCCTCGCTCTGGAGCTGGGCTCTGATTTACACACTCACACCCTCGCTCCTGGAGCTGGGCTCTGATTTACACACTCACACCCTCGCTCCTGGGCTCTGATTTACACACTCACACCCTCGCTCCTGGGCTCTGATTTACACACTCACACCCTCGCTCCTGGGCTCTGGGATCCAGGAGAACACTGAATTCCACACAACATGAAATCCACGTTCTCACCGTGATCCATGGAAACAACTGTTACAGCCAGATAGAAAAGCTAAAAGCGTGAGTGTGTAAATTAGAGAGTTTTCTTCAGTCGTTGGGTAAAAAAGTTAAAGTTTAGAGTTTAAAATAGTTTAGAAAACTGGAGACAAGATGGAGGATTTAGAATGTTGTTTCTTTTCCTTTTTCTTCGTGTTCTCCTAGAGGTTTTTGGGTAGTAGTGAGTGATTGGACAGAAAATGTCACAGTGCAGCACACAGGTGATGGGTCACTAAAATATAATTTACATATAATATAATACAATATAATACAATAATACAATATAATTTTACATGTCTATTGTTAATTGGGTAAGAATGAGTATAAAGATAAAAGAACTGTGTTGTTTGAGGCCATTTTGTGCTTTCAAAAGTGAGCCACAAGGCCTTGTTGTACCATCAGAAAGAAATGAGCCAGTGATTTAAACTTGTGCAGAAAGTCTGGAGAGACCTGCCAGGTTTTGTGATGACCCTCCAATAAACACAAAAAGAAATGAGATTCTAATGAGATCAGGAGTTTTCTTCAAATCCAGAGAACTGGGATAAGCAAGACTCCCCACGAGGGAGGATCCCAAAGGAGCTGAGCTCAGAGGAGAAATCCAGGGGGAGAAAGAAAACACAGAAGAAGCGCAGCAGAATCGGAGAAAAAGGAAAAGAAAATAATTTTTAGAGGAAAAGTTCCACCTCCTGCCAGCTGTGCCGCAGCCTGGCCCCTTCCCTCCTGCCATGGGTGGGAGCTGGGCTGGGGCTGGCACCGCCTGGCACCGGTGGGGAGAGCCCGGCAGTGCCAGCCCAGCTGCTCCAGGGATGCTGTGACCTCACCCCGAGCCACCTTCCCTCCCTCCCGCAGCTCCCCGGGCTCCTCTTCCTCCCGAGGAGCATCCCCGGGGGGATCCAGCCCCTCTCCCGCACACCCGCACCCCTGTAATTAGCACTGAGCTCTTAATTAGCCGTGCAGGAGCCGTGGGGATGGAATGGGGTGAGGCTGAGGGCGCTGCTCCTGCTGTTGCCTTGCTGTGGGATGTGGGATCCGGGCTCTCATCTCCTCCCTGCCAGCCCCAGAGGTGATTTCCATCCTGCTCTGCTTTACTGAGACGTCTCTCACGGCTTTTCCTTTGGCAAAAAGGGCGAGCAGGGTCCTCCAGCCCACGCTGGGCTCCTGGGTTTGGTGCTGAGGTAGCCAGGAGAGAGCAGGAGCAAAGCCAGGATGGCTCCGTGCCTCGAGGTGTGCACCAGGCTGGCCTCTCCTGGTCTGTGCTGGGTTTGGAGCCGAGTTTGGGATCTCTCCAAGGGCTTGGTCCCCGTTTTCCAGCTGGAGAACCCAAGTGTGGAGGGGAAAAGAGGCTTTGCTCCAGCTGAGGGGAGCAGAGCTGAGCCTGCAGCCACGGCCACATAAAACATAAAACAGCTTTGCTGCTGGATTTCCCTCCCTGTCGGGATCTCTGGGGCTGTCCCTGGGCTCTCCTTGTGCTCCAGAGCCCATCCTGGATCAGCAGGGATCGACACCTCGGCTCCTTTCCTCTCCTCTGGAATTTCCTCAGGGAATTTCCTGGAGCTGGTTTTCCCTCCAGCCTCAGAAATCCCTTTTCACAGCATTCCCAGGCTGCAAATCCCACATTTTGCTGGCTGTGAGCGCCTGGGCCCATCCTTGGGGAGCAGGAAGAGGCCGGGCCTCCTCAAGGATCACAAAATCAGGGAATGGTTTGGGTTGGGAGAGACCCCAGAGCTCCTCCCATTCCACCCCAGCCCTGGGAAGGGACACTTCCCTCAGCCCAGGCTGCTCCAGAGCTGGGAGGGGACAAGAAGGGGACAAACCTGCCCCATCTGTGGTGTTTTTGTGAGAAATCCTCAGCTCCATCCTCCCATCCCCTCATTCTCATAACTCCCGTCATTCTCATGACCTCACCCCCACAGATGCTGATAAAAGGAGGAAAAACAACTTTCTTTTTGTTTTGTTTTCCTTTTTTTTTTTTTATTTCTCAGGCTGGAAAATCAAACAGCTTTCCAGCCTGGACACATCCTGTCACCAGCAATGTCACCTTGGTGGAACCTGAGTCCCTTTTTTCAGATGGATCAGGGTTTGGTGGCCCTGATAAGAGCTGAGGGCAGCAGCCCCCAGACACCTCCAGCCTGCTCTGCCCTCCCAGACCAGACAAAATTCAGTGTCTGTGGCTGGAAAGGGATAAAACAGAGTCAGCTCTGACCTTGGGAGCAGCAGGCCCTGAAGAAATGATGATGAGTGGGAGGAAGGAGGATGAAAAAGCCGAGCTCTGAGCGGAGCAGAGCCTGGAGAGGAGATCTCACACTCAGCAAAGTAATTAAAAGTTCCAAGTCAGGCAGGCAGCGGAGAATCCTGGCCCTTTTCCTTGGGAGATCAAAGCTTGTTTTGCCAGGGTTTAAATATATTTATAAAAAGGCCTGCCTGTGTCTGCAGCCTGGCTTTTGGGAGCTTTGATATGGCAGCAGCCTCGTTCCCCTGAGTGTCAGAGAATTCACATGGAAAGGATTCCCTGCCAGTCCACAGCTTCACACTGAGCCCCCAGCCAGCTCCTGCTGTTTTATCTGCTTTTCCCATCCTTTTTGTGCCCAGCTTGTCGATTCACCTCTGATTTCACATCTGATGTGACAAAGACACCGACTCTGTTGGGCTGGGGCAGAGTCTGCTGGTTTGGAGCTCTCTTTTCCCCAGCTTTGGGTTTGTTTCACCTGTGGGAACCGGCACAAATTCACCCAAAATATCATTTCCAGTGGGTCAGCCGGGCTCCATTCCATCAGACCTTAAATGGCCTCTGGTTTCCTCGCCTGGGAAACGAGGAAGTTGAAAAGATTTGGTCCGGTTGAATTAATCCACGTTCTTTTCATACCTGTGGTTAACTCAGGGGACGTTTCCTGATCGCTGCTGTAAAAACAGATGGAGGGAAAGGGACGGGGAGCAGAGGAGGGGTTTTGCCCGTGTGCCCAAAACCCCTGGCATTGTTTCAGCCCCTCTCAATCCCCCTGGCACGGGCTGAGCCCCCCGTCAGGTGCAGGCTGGGCACGGGGAGCGCTCGGCTCCGCTCTCCCTGTGCCCCTGGCACCACCCCAGAGCCTTTGCCAGGTCACTTGCCTGCCACCTCTCATCCGTCAGCCCAGCAAAGCGCGGCCAGGTCCCGGCCCTGCTCAGCACCCCGTGAAAATCCAGCCCTCCCTCCCTCCCTCCGCTCCTCAGCCATGAGATCATCCCTGGATCCGGGATTGTCGCTGGGAGCCCCGGGGACAGGGCAGGGACAGGGCAGGGCTCAGCCTGGGGCGGGTCGCTGCTCCCCTTCGCTCTGGGGGTGTCTGCGGGGAGGTTTGGGGGGATTTGGGGGCTTTTTTGGGGGGATTTTGGAGCACGGCTGCAAAGCCGGGAGGAGGAAGTGAGCGGTCACTGGGGAGGGACAGGCTGGTCCTGCTTGACCTTTTCACGTCCAGCTCCTCATCCTCGCCCCCAGCGCGCCCGGTTCGGTGCTGCCTCCTCGTGAGCAGCCGCTGGAATCAGCATCCGTGGATTCCCCGGGGGAATCCTCGGCCGCAAGGAGCTGCGGCTGCTGGCTGCGAGTGCGGGATGTCCCCGGAGTGCCGGGATGTCCCCGGGGTGAGGGAATGTCCCCGGAGTGCCGGGATGTCCCCAGGGTGAGGGAATGTCCCCAGGGTGAGGGAATGTCCCCGGAGTGCCGGGATGTCCCCAGGGTGAGGGAATGTCCCCGGAGTGCCGGGATGTCCCCGGGGTGCGGGAATGTCCCCGGGGTGCGGGAATGTCCCCAAAGTGCGTGAATGTCCCCGGAGTGCCCGAATGTCCCCGGAGTGCCGGGATGTCCCCGGGGTTTAGGGATGTCCCCGGGGTTCAGGGATGTCCCCGGGGTGCGTGAATATCCCCGGAGTGAGGGAATGTCCCCAGAATGCGGGAATGTCCCCGGAGTGCCCCAATGTCCCCAGAGTGCCCCAATGTCCCCGGAGTGCCGGGATGTCCCCGGGGTTCAGGGATGTCCCCGGGGTTCAGGGATGTCCCCGGAGTGCCGGGATGTCCCCGGGGTTCAGGGATGTCCCCGCTGGTGATCACAGAGTGAGGAGCTCCAAGTGCAAACCTCAAACCAGAAGGAGCTCAAGGGTTCCCTTCGTTCTCATTTCCTGCTCCTCCCGCGGCTCCTTGAGCCCGCCGAGGTTTCACAGCCGGGCTCCCAGGGGAGGAGTTGTTTTCCTGAGCTGCTTTGGTGCTCGGGGGAGCTCCAGTCCCTCTCTCTGTGCCTGGCTGGGGGCAGGGGCTGGCACAGGAGCGCTTCATTTTCCAACGAGTGACTTTAATCCCAAACTCCTTCCGAGAAACCGAGACATCCCGGGAGGAAAACACCCGGATTCCTGGTGGTTGTGGCGGTTCCCGGGACAGCCTAGATCCCTGTATGGGTGAACTCCTCAAGGAAGGGCCCCCATTCCCCCTTTCCCCTTTCCCCCATTCCTCCTCTTTTCCTCCTTTCCCCCATTCCCCCTTTCCCCCTTTTGCCCCTTTTCCCCCATTCTGTCTTTCCCGCATTCCCCCTTTTCCCCTTTTCCCCTTTTCCCCTTTCCCCCTTTTCTTTTTCCCCTTTTCCCCTTTTCCCCTTTTTCCTTTTCCCCTTTTCCCCTTTTCCCCTTTTCTTTTTCCCCTTTTCCCCTTTTCCCCTTTTTCCTTTTCCCTTTTCCCCTTTTCCCCTTTTTCCTTTTCCCCTTTTCCCCTTTTCCCCTTTTCCCCTTTTCCCCTTTTCCCCTTTTCCCTTTTCCTCTCTTTCCCCCCATTCCCCCTTTTCCCCTTTTCCTTTCCCCCTTTTCCCCTTTCCCCCTTTTCCCCTTTTCCCCCTTTTCCTTTTCCCTTTTCCCCTTTTCCCCTTTTTCCCCTCTTTCCCCCCATTCCCCCTTTCCCCCCATTCCCCCTTTTCCCCTTTTCCCTCCCTTTCCCTTCCTCTTTCCCTTCCCAGCTCAGAGGGACCCGGAGCCAGGGACGGGCACCTCGGTGTTCCTGAAGTGTTGCTTCACCCAAAACCTTTGGGAAGACAAAGATGGGAAGGCAAATCCTCATCGCTGGGAAATCCCGTGCAGGGGGCAGAGCTCTGGGGCGGGATTTGGGATTTCTGTCCCCCCTGCCCACCCCTGGTGGCTTTGGCAGGAATCTGGAGAGAAACGCAGGAACTGAGATATCGAAACTGGATATCGAGACGGAAGAGGAGATTCCCATGTCCCCAGAGCATCCCTTCCCCTCCCTCACCCCTGCTGGCTGCTGCCCCGCTCCAGCAGCTCGCTCTGCTTTCCTTTTGTCCCCAGATGTGGCTCAGGGGCAGCTGCAGCTGGCACAGCTGGGCAGGGACGGGGCAGCGGGCGGGAGCCCCGCGTCCCCCCCGGAGGGGCAGCGCCGCTCCCCGGTGCCCGCCGTGCGCTACCGCAACCACGGCCAGCGCCGCTTCTCCATGGAGGCAAGTGCCGGGGGGCTCCGGGGGGCTGGGGACCTCTGGCTGTCACCTCCCCGTGCGCGGGGACCCGCTCTGGTGACACTCCGCGAGTGCCAGCACCCCCTTCCCTCTCCCTGTGAGCCAGCCGTCAGTGCGGACTCGGACAGAGGGACAGAGGGACAGGGGGACAGGGGGACAGAGGGACAGGGGGACAGAGGGACAGGGGGACAGGGGGACAGAGGGACAGGGGGACAGAGGGACAGAGGGACAGAGGGACAGGGGGACAGAGGGACAGAGGGACAGAGGGACAGGGGGACAGAGGGACAGGGGGACAGAGGGACAGAGGGACAGAGGGACAGGGGGACAGGGGGACAGAGGGACAGGGGGACAGAGGGACAGAGGGACAGAGGGACAGGGGGACAGAGGGACAGAGGGACAGAGGGACAGGGGGACAGAGGGACAGGGGGACAGAGGGACAGAGGGACAGAGGGACAGGGGGACAGGGGGACAGAGGGACAGAGGGACAGGGGGACAGAGGGACAGGGGGACAGGGGGACAGAGGGACAGGGGGACAGAGGGACAGAGGGACAGGGGGACAGAGGGACAGGGGGACAGGGGGACAGGGGGACAGAGGGACAGGGGGACAGGGGGACAGGGGGACAGAGGGACAGAGGGACAGGGGGACAGGGGGACAGGGGGACAGAGGGACAGAGGGACAGGGGGACAGAGGGAGAGGGGGACAGGGGGACAGAGGGACAGAGGGACAGGGGGACAGGGGGACAGAGGGACAGGGGGACAGAGGGACAGGGGGACAGGGGGACAGAGGGACAGAGCTCTCCCCTGTCCCCTCGCTGCAGGACGTCAGCAAGCGCCTCTCGCTGCCCATGGACATCCGGCTGCCCCCCGAGTTCCTGCAGAAGCTGCAGATGGAGAGCCTGGAGCTCCCCAAGCCCCTGAGCAGGATGTCCCGCCGCGCCTCCCTCGTAAGTGGCAGCGAGCGGAGGGGACAGTGCCACCACCCCCCGGGTCCCCACCCGGCTGTCACCGGGGTCCCCTCACATCCCTGCCCGTCCCCAGCCCCTCCCGCACATCCCCAGAGGCACCCGGGGAGGAGCTGAGGGAGCTGGGAAGGGTTTGGAGAATCCTGAGGGAGCTGGGAAGGGTTTGGAGAATCCTGAGGGAGCTGGGAAGGGTTTGGAGAATCCTGAGGGAGCTGGGAAGGGTTTGGAGAATCCTGAGGGAGCTGGGAAGGGTTTGGAGAATCCTGAGGGAGCTGGGAAGGCTCAGCCTGGAGAAAAGGAGGCTCAGGGGGAATTCCTGGCTCTGCACAAGTCCCTGCCA